>NW_019742961.1:2210943-2378706 GCF_002891405.2 Cryptotermes secundus | reverse complement strand
AGGGAAGGGTTTTTTTTTTCCAAATGTTCTGACTTTTCTCTGCAGTTCTCATTCCACCATTGCTTCATTCTCTCGTCTGTCACGTAGCCCATATGCGGCCACAGTAAAAATGAACTTCCTTTGTCACAATAATAATTTTAATTTATGCAAAGCGTTCCTGGCCATCACACTTTCTTGAAATTTAAAAATTGTTTTAAGTAAATGTGAGAGAATGTAGGTAGATCACAGGGCACTTGATACTCATGGCGTGATCTGTTTTCGTGTATCTGTTTTGTACTGAACTGTGAACTACTGCATACCTTATGAGCAATAGAACACCCAACAACACAGTCTGAACAGTGCAATACGATCAAAGCTGCAAGCTCTCGGCTCCTTTCATCCGGGCGCTAGTAATTGGATTGAGTTGAAGGGATTTCAATAACAGCTAGATTACAACACGCGGCAAGTCAACGCGGAAGCGGCCAGCCGTCCTCTTATTTCCTACTGCGTCTTGTTTACTCCTTCTAGCTTCCACCCTATCACTTTACTTTGCCTGCCTCGTTTGGTTTCTGGAACGAAGGAGCAGAGACGCAAGGTCCTCAAAATATTAGTCTTTTGAAAACTGCCGTGGAAAGCCATTCTCAATCACGTCCCCCATCTGGGCTCTCTCTGTGAAGTCGGAACTGTTCGCGGAGGGGGTTATTTCCTCGAACCAAAACCGTTTCCCTCAGTGGCAGATGGTACTATGTTTTAGGACTTCCCCTGAAAATTATCCGAATTTGAAATGTAATCGTAGCAAAATATCTTTCAGCATCTGAAGAACGATTCTCTTTTCTCATTAGCAGATAATGACAGACGATGAGGCCGCGCTGTAGTTAACATCGCAGTCTTTCATATATTAGAAACAAGATCAATGTCGTGTTAAAATTAGTAATGCTGAAAATTAATAAAGAACTAAGAAAACTCTACTCCACTATTTTTAAGTTAATGCCTTATCTGTCTAATAAACATATTGAATTAGTGACTAGAATAATCCCTAATGACGATATGTATGAAAACAAAGAAAATACGATAAACAGAACTTAACGATGTTGAAGGTGCTGGTCTAGAAAATTCAAATTATTATTAGAGACATTTGAAACTATGTGAAGAATTTTGCCTTTGATTAGTAACAGTTTAATATGTGTTATTTCACTCACTACCTGGAATAAAGTTCGTATAAAGAAGCTGATTGTCACTCAGCTGCTCATGAAATTACTGTGTTTACAACAGCCCATTGCTAGACCCTCTCCTGAAGCACATGAATACACTCATGCCCGCACACTAGTTATTTCAGTTCCAGTTTAATATTGTCTTCCTGTCCACCGTTAGGTCCCCCTAGTAGCCTCTTCCCTTCAGGTTCATCATCATCAGTAATCTGTCAAGACGACAGGTCCACAGTCTCTTCCAAAACAATTCCTCCATTTAATGCGATCTAGAGCTTTCTCCTTCAAATGACAGTATCCTCTTCTGTCCCCAAGGTCATCCAGCATCTTCTTACGTCTTCTTCCTCGTCTTCTTGTCACTTCTATCCGCCCCTCTATCTTTCCTTCGATAACTTCTTTTAGAAGGCAGTTTCTGTGTAAAACATGACCAATCCAATTAGCCTTCCGTTTTCTTATTTCGTGTAGGATATTCCTCTGCTCACTGACTCTAATTAACACTTCTTCATTTCTCACATAATCGGTCCAACTGATCTTCTCCATCCTTCTCCAACACCACATTTCAAAACTTTCCAGATGTTTCTGATCTACTGCCCTAACCTTCAGGTTATCCCATTCAAATTAGGCATAAATATCCCATTTCTCCCATTCCCACTATCAGCTTCTGAAGAGGAAATCTGGCGCATTCAATTACCGGCGCCTAAAGTAATTCTGAAGTCAATTCAGGCTATAAAATTTAATTTAATATCATCCCAATATGCTATAGTTAAAAGCAATAGTATTGATTAGTATATCAGTATCCATAACTACTGTTGCACCGTCTATAAATTTGGAGAATTGCATTCGTTTCTTGAAATCGAATCGTCTTTTTATTATAAATTCATTTTCATTCGTTCACAAGTGCTTTTAAGTGATATAACGAGTGCAGTTCTGTAGCCCAAATTCAGATTTTACTGTGTGTATTCATTTATACAGAATTGCGGAATTATGACCGTGTACCTGAACATCAAGAGACTTCCCTTTATATAACGTGAGTCATAAATAAATATACAGAGTAATTGTATATATATATCATCAATTATTAGGCGACTATAGACGAGGTATATTGGACCCTTAAGCAACTCGTGACTCCACAAAGCCATGGCTCACAGTCACGATCTTCAGCACGATGCCTGGTAACCCACCATCCCAGAGTTTGAGCGGGTGAAGACAGTTCATGTTTTAGACCTCGTGGCCACTGAAGATATACGGATAACATTGGTTAGTTATTGATACAGAACTTATTATTCGTATGTAGATCATAATTCTCAACGTTATGCCTCAAGAAAATGCTCAATTTGCTTTATATACTTTTTAATAAGTTCTGGAGAGCTGAAAATTTTGTTGCGATCCTCATGAAGCTTACGGATTACGTGTGAGGAACTAAACCGTTAGTCGGTGGCTGTTTACTGAAAGAACCTTACAAATCGCAAGCTTGTATCTGGAAGCTGGAGGCTTCTATTAGGGCTGATGGCTTTCGGTGACTGGAAGTCACCAATGTGAGACAATTTGTTGTCGATGGCAGACTTCTGCTGGCATAAAGTGAGACCTTGCCGTTTCCGGCGCTGTAGTTCCTCGTATCCTTCCATCTTTCTTCCCTTTTATATTCTTCCTACAGATCTCAATTCAGACACAATTCTACTACCCCAAAATGAGACGTAACATAACTGCCGCCATATTGCTGCACAATATGAATAGCCCCTAGTGTAAAACCGCCATGAATGTCAAGTGAAATATTGCTGTAAATAACTTGTGCTGTATGTACGCCTTTGCTTTATGAACGTTACTATATCATGTTACCAAAGACTTGCCGGATGCATAAAGAATAAAACCAACAGACGTTAAAAACACAGAGCGAGACAGATTTCTGGTTATTTGGAGTGCAAGCTAATGGGTCGCCTGTAGGGAGACTTAGGCTTCACTGCATACACAGCGTCTCTTCTCTATCACATCCATACTCATACTCACACGTGCCAGCGTGCCAAGGAGCGACAGTAATTTACGTCTTGCTTAACCCTTTCTGTTCTATTCGTTTTATTCCTCTTTTAGAGGCAGAATCCCCTACGGTCTTGATTTATTTAGTGTAGAGTTTAATTGACTAACGAACCAGGATTTTCGTTAACGTTATATTTAGTACTCCCACAATGCTGACTATTAAACAAACTGCCTGCTGCGTATTGATTTCTTCTCTTCGATGCTGAAGATGGAAGCAAATATTCCTCTGTTTTGAAGACAAAACTTCTAATTTCCGTGTACAGATTAACTCACCTGTGGTCCCTATCATAAATCAGATGAATGCAACCCACACCCATATTTTATTGTCCAATCCTCCCATCTAAGCCTAGGTCTTCCAAGTGATCGTTTTTTCATAAATTTCATAGGAAAATATGCATATCTGTGCAAGTTTGTTATTAATTTATTTTGACTCAGTATAAACAGTTCATGTGATTCCCCACGAGCAGGTTGGGCGTCGAAATTCTAGAGTACTGAAGACTCTAGTCACTTATTAGATCAAATGACTGAATCATCTGAGACGAGTCACTGACTCGTCCGTCTGTACGTATGATTGCAATGAACAGAATGTGCACCACAACAATTTGTGATACGTCTGAAATGAGAGAAAGTAAAGCGACAGAAGAACGTTACATCAAAATCAAAGAACATGCCTATGTTTCAGTACCTCACGAATCCATACCCCTTTTCCACTTATAGTCACTTAAGGCACTGTGTTAGAACTACTCAACATGAACTCTCATCCGGACCATGTGTCTCAAACTTATGAGATCCCACTGACAAAGAGCGAACCGGGAAAGATTGCAGCCGAGATTAGTTTCTGTTGCTTGTAGTGTAGCTTATACCCCACAGAAGTATTGCCTGTTTCAGCCGTCAGGTTCAATCCGTTTCTAATGCGATAAAAGGCGGTGGACGGCAAAGAAGGAAGTTTAGATAGAAACGTGTAAGGATTATCCTCTGTGGACAGTATTTCACTCAGGTCCAGCATCTGCAGTATCTTAACTATCTTGCGAAAGATGAAAATGGCTATGCCGATGTCAGATCACAAAACCACTTGATTGCTCAGTCACCAGTGAGTCTGCCAATGGCGAGCCTTTGCTGGGATGAGGGGTAATTCACAGTGACCGTTGATGGTGAGGATCACAGGGGACCTATGCTTCAGAATATAGGGGAATATTATACTCCCTTGGGCATCGGCCTGCTTCCAGCTGCATCATTACATACCAGCAACATGTGACGCGAATAGTACAGATGAGCTAGTGCAGAATGTCGCTTGGAAGTACTTAAAGTATGGAAGCTCTTGGGAGACTTAAGCAAATTGGTAACGTAATAACAAGACAGCGGAGCGGGTTGGCTTAGCGGTAATGTTCTAGACTCATATTCGGAAAGTATACTGTTTGAATCTCGGCAGGAACACAGATGGTCTGACAAGTTTTTAGTTAATTTCGTTTACTTTCTTGGGGTGGGGTGAGACTGAGTTCACTTGGTACGTCAGCCAGTGTTTGGCCTATTGTACCAGCCCAGGATAATAGATGATGATGACTCTGGAGCAGTCGGTGGAATGAGAATTGGCAGGGAAAACTAAGTACTCGGACAAAACCTGCCCTAGGGCCACTTTCTCTACCAGAAATCCCACATGACCTGACCTAGGATTGAACCCGGTTCGCCGCGGTGGGAAGCCGGCGACTAACCGCCTAAGATATAGCAGGGCCTGATGTCCTGACTATGATTTTTCGTGATTTTCTTCAGTCCCTACAGGCGGCTCCTTTGATACCTCAATTACTCCACGACCACTTTCTTTCAAATCCTTTCCAAGTCATGCTACCTTGTGACGCTATATATTCTAGATGCCGACAGCGTCGCAACATAAGCCACATAGAATATTAACATAAAGGTAAAAAGGTAAAAGGTAAAGCTATCCCTGCAACAGTCATGAAGGTCCATAGGGTTGTGAGACGTCGAGGCTCCCACATTTTCCTAGAAAATCGGCTCACAGATGGCGATGAAGTTGTTAGCCTTACTCACCGGCCGCCCTTTACCCACAGGAAGATTCCTGGTACTAATTCTTGTTACAGGCTGAGTCGATTCCAGGACCATAGTGCGGCTGGAAGGATTAGATCAATTGAAAATCCAGTGACCCATTCGGGATTCGAACCCGCGACTCTACTTTACCAACTATGTTACTGCGTGCGTGCCACAAGAATATTGTAACGTGGATGGCCAGAGCGTTGCTGGGTAACGGACCGGTAAACGCTGGCAACGATTGAACAGTGAGGTTATGCAACCCGCTTCTAGGCCTTGGTTCAGTAAACAGACTTCCGCGCAGGCGCAATGACGTCACACCGCAACACTGGTAGCTATCCCGTACCTGATCTTCTACATTCAATCCCTGGTCTGGGCAAGTGGGATTTGTGGTGGACAAAGTGGCATTGGGGCAGGTTTACTCCGAGTAATTTGGTTTCCCATGCCAATCTTCATTCCACCATTTACTCCACAATCACCCTCACCTACCATCTGGGGCTGGTACAATAGGCCAGAATTGGCCGCAGTACAAGGGACTTAGTCCCACCCCACTAGCAATAAAAATGGTTTTCTATGGAGTCCGTGCCGCGACCGTTGCTATGCAATCGCTCGGTAAACACGTTCCAACAATATAAGCTGTTTTCTGCGCGGTCAATGCGGAAGTTATATAACTACAGTTACAGACAGGACAAATTTCAGTATTTTGGAGTACTGGGGAGTATTTGAGAGTGTTTACGTGTTTAACTGACAGCCACGGGAATTTCGTCGTATGAAGACTTGACGTGTGATTGGAAGACTTTAATTTTGTGTAATAGTTGAAGTGATCTGAAGTGCTTGATCCTGTGATTTGAAGTGACAGTTTCTGTGTGGAGATCCGTTGCCAGGAGGCGACTAGTGGAAGACAGATAATCCTAGTGCGTGTGCAACGGTGAACTAGAAAGTGTGTAATTCAGCGATAGCGCTGTATTTCATGTAATTTGAGTGTAATTAAAAGAGTGTGTAACCAAGTTGTTAATAAATCCAATCATCCGAAATAGAACCCGTCATTTCGTCACGCGTACCCTCCTGTACGTGACAATATTGATATATAACTTAAAAATTAAGGTTTGAGGATGTGAACTGGAGTCAATTCGTCTAGAGCAGGGGTCAACGACTGACTATTTTGAACACGCCAATTGATAATCGTCTAGGATTTCTTACTACTAAGATCTAGTAGCTGCTCGTTAAGAATTACGTGGTCCGTGTTGTTAGTATCTGCCTAGTGAATGGTCTCCAGGTACTATCTCATAGAGTTGTAGAGTATAGATACTTTTTGGCGACCCTGTAATTTTACATCGACGAGCACTAGCAAGCAAGTACGTTACGGAAGTTTATGGAATTTAATTTTGCTGATGCCCGAAGTTCTTAGAATTTTATATTCACTGAATGTGCTGTCCAGCGCCGTTTCCTTGTCGTGGCCTTCTTAACTTTTTAAAACTCAGTTCTGCGTTTTTCTCAAGTAAGTTTGTCTAATCAGATCAAAAGGGAAGTTGTGTTGAAGCTGAAAGACTCGCAAATTACTTTTTCTTGAAAAGGAACTAGAACCTTGTGGTTACGAAGCGCTCAACTCGACGTAACTTGTAGCTTACGTGCAATCCGTAGGAAATCACATTCGTCCTCTGAAACAACAAACTTTCTTCATGAAAAATAAAATTAATACAAAATGGAATACAGTAGAACATAATTCCGAAGGTTAGAAATATTAATTGAATTTCTTTACAAAGCCTGACGGTTTTACGGCGATTAAACAAGATTACGTTTTCTCGTAAAATCTGTACGATTTTCGAACACTTTCCGTGCCTCCATCATCATTATAAAATTTCAACAAATGTTCATTATATGGACCTAATAAACTCCGTCTATTTCTTTGGCTCTAACCTTGTAATAACTTCAATTGCTATGGATGTAAATTCTATTCTTTCATTGTTACATCACGTAACTGTTGGCGATGTTGAAAATTTTCGGAGGTACCTGCACCCTCCATCTTCATGATAGAAATATGTAGGCTGGTGTGTACGTTGTAACAACTAAAAAACAAAATTAACATTAATAGCTAACAACACTGAAAGCCTAAAACACGTAAATATAACTATTTTTAACCAAAAGTTACAAAATAGTTATAAGTAGATTCTTAATGATTCTGACGATGATGTATAACACTCAGAATTACTGGCATTCTTTACTTTGCCCATTGCCCGGTATTCTAAAAAACTACAAAACATAACATTTCAGACACTGGATGTGTATCCGTCCTCAGGTAAGAGGGGAGACACCTACTCTGTTGGGTTCCTAAATATACTTATTGCTCGTAATTTTAACAATGGTTGTTTTGAAATTTATGTTTTCGCAACCCATAGCTTTATATTAGGGAAGTTTGGAGTCTCACCCATATAAGATGAATTACTTGTAATTGTGCCTGGTGTGTTATCTCGATATATTTCAAAGTATTATGATAAGAGACAACCCTGATGCCAGGTAGCCCGACGTTCTCAAGGAACTGCAAGACGTTAAAATGTGAATACAGTTTCGAATTTACCTTCATATTATTTCTGAGGTACAATATTGATATTTTGCCTTCTTTGTGTATTTCTTCTTTCCTTCCCTTATTCCTTTCGTTCCATATTTCTCTCTACCTTTATTTCTTTGTATTTACTTCAATTTAAAAAATGCGTACAAAAATTTTAGTTAGGAAACCGGAAAGTGAGAACAGACTTCGGGAGACAAAGGTGTAGATGAAATGATAAAATTAGAATGTATATTAATCATATAGGGTATCAAGTTATGTGGGTAGGATTCATGTGGCTCAGCAGAGGAACCAATGTTAGGCTCTTGTAAAGACGATAATGATTTTTGGGCCCCTTAAAAGAATTTACTTTTTGCCCAGCGGGGCGAACTCAAAAATAACGGAGCTCCGTGGAGATTTTTCCTTTTCTTCCCATTTTCCTTCTCCCTTCTTTCCTTTCTGTCCCTGTCCACGCCGTTTGCTTTTAATTTTCTTGGTTGACCTGCTTTCTACAGAGGTACCGTGGGCGGTGTATCCACAGAAGCATGAAAAGGAGACTTGACAACTCTTTCTCCCTGTTCGGATTTTACGTTTCCTGTCTTTTTTCAGATCTCAAATATTCGGAACCCGTTGTTTTATTTGTCGCCATATTGGAAGCGACTGCTACAAAGGACAGCCAGTACTTTGTACTGAGTGAGCAGTCGGGTCGCATATAGCTTCACCATTGTCGCAGTCCCGTGCTCGGTGTGCGTGTTGGAATGCCCTCTCTTTCCTCTCCAGGGGTTGCAAATATGTCTTTGTTTGTGGCACACACGTGAACATTACCTCTTCCATCATCACACGGGACCCTGAGCAACAAAGACATTGTTCTCGCCTTTTCTGTTCGTGCATTTTCATCTCGAATCTTTTCTATTTATCTCGCTGAATATTTATCCAGCATGTTTTTCCTGCTCGCAGTAACGCTTTATTTTCAGTTTTTAACGAAGCTGTCAGTACACTGGTCTGTATAAGCTCGAATGGTTCCGTGTTAGTGACTAATCGATTAGAAATAACGTGGAAGGAAGGGATCGCGATTAATTTAAGTTACTGTCCCGGAATTTGCCTGAATAGCTCAGTCAGTATAGTGATGGGTTACGGCAGCCGTGTCAAACATGCGGCCCCCATAGCCACAATGTGCGGCCCCTCAACTTTTAGAGCTAATTGATATTAAAATCAATATTAAAATTTTAGTAGAAATATTTTTTGTAAAGACAATTTTCCAACAGACCAGAAGACAAGAAGTCTCACGCAGACATAAATTAGCAGGCTGCAGGAAATTCAACGTTTTGCTATTTCTAACATAATTTCTTGTGTAATCTCTTTTTTTACATATTGAAAAATTGTTTGATACTTGTCAAAAATGGTATTCTCTTGGTTTTTAAAACTGTAAGATATGTGACTTTAGGTAATTATATTGAAATTCTTCCTAAATAATAAATAGAATTAAATTTCCTTGTATCAGAATCTAATGTATATTTCTATTTCGAAGGGCGGCCCTGTACTATTATTTATAGGACTGAGGTGGCCCTCTGTACAAGTTGAGTTTGACAGGCCTGGGTTACGGGGTGGATGGCCAGTGTTAGATTCTTGATGGAGATAAGATTTTCCTCTTCTCCACAGCGTCTAGACCGGTTCTGGGGCATACCCAGCCGCCTATCCATTGGGCACTGGGGTCTCTTTCCCCTGGGATAAAGCGGCTGGGCGTGAAGCTGATCACTGACCTCCATCTAGTGCCGAGGACTAGAACAGTGGAGCTATACCTCCACCCGCACAAACGTCTTAATGGCACGGTGCTTTATTATTTAAGCAGAGGGGCAGCTTTAGCTTTACGTGCCAGCTTTTGCCTCGTGGGACTAGGCAGAACAACTAAGAACCTCAGTGAAGATAATCTGTGTCCCTGCCGGAATTCCAACTGAGAACATTTTGAGTACAAGTCAGAAGCATTACGTTCGACCGACCTTCTTCAGTATTTTATCGTCTGCAACGCTGAGTGTGATTTCTGTGACACGGTTTGTTAACACATTTCTTTGTTTACAAATATTTGTTTTGTTGAAGATCTATCAAGTTACATACACGTAATCTCCCAGAGAGAATGGAAACATAAGAAAGCGTAGCGATAGGACAAGGTTGTACTGAAGTTTTAGTCGAATGGTCGAAAGAAGAGTTTTGTCTGACCAGGAAGATGTCAAAGCTTTTTAAGTGATTTTTAATAAGAGAAAAGTATTATATGCACAGTGATATCACTACTACCATATTAGATGGTGATGTTTGAAGTTAATGAAATTTTTAATTTTAATTGAAAAATATTTATATAAAAATAATATGTGGATATTTTCAGTTGCTCCGGGGCCGGATAAAACACATTCATAGGAATCTTGCATATTTTTCACATCCCTGGGGTAGAAAGACCAATACAACTAAAGTCCCTCCGGGCTTCCGTTACAGCATCCGGGTCTTGTGGAAGGGGTAACGAAAGAAGAAAATGAAGATGCAAAACACCAACAAAATACACGAAAAATTTTCTCTTCTGCTCTTAGCATTTTTCTGACGAACAGTTTGAGGTGCTCTGGATTTAAGGACCTCAGGTCGCTGGTCATGATAAATATAAACTTCTGGGGTGTCACCCAGTGTAGTCTGATACAAATATACATAAATTGCTTGGGAACATATTGTCTCTATGCTGAGGGTCGAAGGGCAGAGCAAGGAACCAGCAAGAAGCATGTGATCTCCTTACTGAATGCTTCTTTATAGTTGCTTGTTTGGCTTACTTTCGACGCTGAGAGTGGTAGCAGTAAGTCACCCTGAAACGTCTGTAAATTCATATCAGTGTACAAGGTGATACATCCCAGAAGATGGTAATCTTCTTTTCTAGAAATAGTTGTGAGTTTTGGTATTTTGATCAGTCTTATTAACAACCCGCAACTAAAAGCTCTACAAGTTATAGAAATGTATTTAGGTTAGAAAACTGGCCATCACTGGAAATATAAAAGTAAAGAAAAAAGTAAAGCTATACCTGTAACAGGCCGTGAAGGCCCATTGGGTTGTGAGACGTTGAGGGTCCCACATTATCTAGACAATCGGCTCAAAAATGGCGGTAAGGTTGTCAGCCTTAAGCGCCGACCGCGCTTTACGCCCCAGGAAAATTATTTAATTCATTCCAGGTACTCATTTCTGTTAGAGGCTGAGTCGACCCAAGGGCTATAGTCCTGCTGGAAGGATTAGGTTAACTGAAAAAATCCAACGACCTTATCGGGGCTTTAACCCGCGACCTTCCGGCTTGTAGCATAGTGCCTCAACCAACTACGCTACCGCGTGCCCCCATTGGAAATACACACTACTTTAAATTATATATATATATATATAGTGTATGTATATGTATATGTTGTCGTCTCGTCACCGGAACATAAGACAATACAATGAAGCTGTGACGACCGCATCAAACACAAAACAATAATAATGAAGAAACCAAAGCCAGACATAATTCCGAGAACGCTTGTTAACATTCAGTTCAGAAATTTTGTCTCGCCTAATATCTAAAAAAGTAAAAATTCAAATATATCAAGCTGTAATTTATCTGTAATTAGAGGCTCACATCCAACAGTTTAATTGAAGAGTTCACAGAAGTGGAGGCAGTAAGCTTCATCTTTAGTTTTTAAATTAATTTAAAGGTTTCACATCTTTAACATCGATTTTATGATTATTAAAAATATTTCCCCTAGAAAGCTTACTATGACTTCTGTTATCATCATCATCATCATCAGCAGCAGCAGCAGTAGTAGTAGTAGTAGTAGTAGCAGTAGCAGTAGCAGCAGCAGTAGTAGTAGTAGCAGTAGCAGTAGCAGTAACAGTAGCAGTAGCAGTAGGATGGGGGGGGGGTAGAGGAGGAAATGGAGAAGGAAGTAAAGGACGCGAATGAGGTAGAGGAGGAAGGGGAAGTAAGGGAGGCAGATGGGGTAGAGGAGGAGATAGGGGGTGGAGGAGAGTGTGGAGAAGTTTGAGGAAGAGGTGAGGGAGACGGATAAGTTAGAGTAGGAGGAGGTAGAGAGGAGGTAAGGAAGGCGGATGAGGTAGAGTAGGAGGAGAAGGAGGAGTGAAGTTGTCCGGTTTAAATTCTGCTTGTCCTGGTATCACATCCTTAGACAGTATGCGTCATTTCACGAAGTTTAGCAGTCAAATGTACCTAGCAATATACTACGATCCCTTCATCTCAGATGTACGAGTATATTTGTAAACCACAATTGAAAATCTTTTAAAAAGGATCTCCAGAGTGAATCATCAGCGGAAGTATCGTCCGTTTAAAGCATAACACAAACGCATGAATATTCTCAACATTGCCTCTTGACTATTTTGTGCACCCCTGTATTTATCCCATATCCTCCATCACTTTGATGTTGTTCGGGCTGCATAGCTGACCCTGCATTCTATACTTTTGGATGAGGTCAGTGTGTTCCTTTATCTTCCTTTCTCCCTCTTTTGAGTGAATGATATTTATCACTCGGTCGTTTGTCGATATCTATGATATATACGTATCATACATGGGGAATAAAGCATCAAAAAGCTATTGATGCTGTATATTAAAAACTCACTGTCTCTATTTAACTTTAAAGTACGCATGAATGCTAAGTGGATTTGATAAAAAATTCCTGCATTCAGTACCTCTTGCGGTAAGCATTCTCCCGCAGTTCGAATTAGGTGATTGGGAGTGTGGTTTTACATTAATATTGAATAAACAGTGTTGCTTACTTTAAAAAGCGGGAATAAACGTGCATTGACTAGTAATATGAAATGAATTAAACAGATTTTGAGCACATTCAAGCTGCTGTGATATTGCACAGTTGTAACTGATTCGTGCCATTTTTACTGAAAACGGTTTATCTGATCGTTATAGATGTGAGTTCTTATCATCTGTTCATATCACTAAAATGGTTTCCCGTATATTTTACAACATTATCATGATTTAATCCAGGGGTTTGCAACCGGCGGTTCCCGAATCTATGTAGTGCGTTCCATCAACGAATTTTATAAACCAAATCATACGAAATATTATAATATTTAACATTATATATAACAAATAACTTTAAATTTTTAACGGTATTAAATAAGATACAAGAAGTTCTTGGGAGAACTAGTGGCCTAATTCCGACCCAGTGAATTAGTGCTTGCTCCCGCCAGCACAATCATTCTTGGTATCGGACCCCTAAGGCACTCATATTCATAGTTTTTTTCTTTACAAAATTTACGTGTTTTGAAATGGGTTCTTCGACGAGAGGAGAGAGCTGACTACAACTGGTCATTCTCTTTCTACTGGGAGCGATTCTTTTGGCTGCCACTCATTTAATTTCACTCTCTTTCTCTGTAAAAATGAAATCTCATGCTTTTTTTACTACGTATTGAGTACTTGATACGACGCGGACCGCATGGAAGACACTGTATCAAACAGTTATTTTATTGTTGCGTGTATATTCATTGTCGTAGGAACGTTTACTGAGCCGTTGTCCAGCAACTATAAAGCGGTCGATATGTAGACACACAGACAGCAAAGTGGTCTCAGAGGCCTCTTTTCAAAACAAGGAATGTAGGCTCATAATTATCACATGTTGAATATAAAAATACGCCCATGTGTATATATGATCTTCTTTTGAGGGTCCCACATTATCTAGAACATCCCGCCTTCCTTGTTAGTCGAACATCCCGCCTTATGGAGACACAAGTCAAAGCCTGCTTGACAGTGCCGGAAATTATCCAACGTCCGATCTAAACTCTGTAACGTCCTATGTTAGGATAATTCATGCATGATTAATTGAAACGTTTTCAGAAGGAAGTGGTCATGTTCTAGCAGAGATACTGTACCGGAATTTCCCTGGAGGAACTGAGAAAAAACCATGAAACGCTTCATTCAGAATAGCCCATGTCGAGACTTAATTCGAACCGAAAATATTCGGAATACAAGTCCAGAAGTTATTACCAAAGCCTACGGATTTTCTAGTAGGCCTATAGAAACCAGAAGTTTCGAAGGTTTGTGCTCTTTTTGTTACTTATTCATTCTATAACAAAAAACAAGCTCGGTATACATTGTATACGAGGTTGGGTGGACCCCAGAGTCAGTCTGGACGACATGAAGAAGAGAAAATTCTTGCCCCACCGGGATACGAACTCCGTCTTCAGCCAGTAGCCAGTCGCTATACCGACCGAGCTATCCCGGCTCATATAATGAAATAAAAAATATAATAGTAATAACAGTTTTTAAGTTGTACAATAGATTCCGCCCATGAATTAAAATATTGCTCGTTAAGTCGTGTTTAAATATCTCGCACATACATACCGTTCAGTTTGGTTTGCATCATGGCAGTTATGCCGCTACAGTATGCAGTTATCTGCGAGGGCTGTTTTGATCGTTGTCAAGTTTGTTTTATTTCTACTCCCATTTGATTCCATTATGGAGCAGTCCTATTGTTCGGAACTAGTTGTTGTGATGTTCCATGTTGTTTATTTATATGTTTCCCGGTCTGGTTTTCTTTAGTGTACGGATTTATCCACCTTTCGTGTTTGAACGTCTGGCTTCGTTATATGTCAGACTGCAATTCTAACGAAATGTTGAACATATTAACAATGTGTAATGTCAGATACATTATTAATAATTGTGTATTGTATTATATGAATTCATATAAAACGCAAGTCAGTAGTTGGAGAACTGTTGTTAGTGTATACTGTCAGATGATGACTTTGTAAGCCGAAATGTGTAGCACACTGCCATATCATTAAGGCTGGGGCCACACGAGCGCACAAAATGCGTCCGTTGTAACGCACGTCGTGACGTCCATTGTAGAAATAAACAAGAGAGGCGAATGCTACACTTTCTTCTGGTTCCATTGCAGACAAAAAAGAAACTACGCACCGCATTCTGCAACTGTGTGGTGTCCTCAGCAACGTCCGTCATATATATACGTTCGTTGCAACGGACGTACTTCGTGCGTTCGTGTGGTCCCAGCCTAAGTAAACGTGAATCAGATTTTATTTGTTGTATTGAGACAGAAAAAGCAAAAAATGAATATAAGTTAACACAACAGGATGCAGTCATTGAAGATTATAAAAGCTTTGCCATTCTTGACTTCGTCACTAGATGATGGTCAGCGGTCAGCGGTCAGCTCTCCAACTGTTTACCCACGACGAAAAGGCCTTCGATAAAAATTGGATAGGAGGCGGCTGGGTGGGCCCCAGAATCGTTCTGAAAGGGGTGGAATGAAGAAATATTTCTTGCTCCTCCCGGGAGACAAACCCCGGCCGTTTAGACCTTAGCCGGTCACTACACCGACTGAGCAATCCCGAATCCATCCAATGTAACATATATTACGTAACTATTACGTATATTTATAATTTTCGGCCCATGTGTATCATCTTCGGGCGGCGTACTTTAAAAGAAAGTGCTTTAAATTTCGTATAACTCATAGAACATAGAGAAAACGCACATTAAACACAAACAGAAAATGGCACCCATATATAACAGCATTAGCTGCAATAGACGTGACTGAGACAAGCAAGAAGAATGAACAGCATCTGTCATTCCAAGTAATTTTAAAATATTAAGCAAAATTGTCAGGTAATATAATTTAAAGTAATTACTTTTATTTTACGCCTTCTGAAGATGACCTATGTGGGTTCAAAGAGGCAGCAGAATTAACTAATTCACCTATGTCACATTGGATTTTACTCTTTTAAGAACACTATTATTGTGAGTGTAATGGTTTTGATATTTTTAAACAGTCGCAAATAATTTCTGAACGTTATTTTCTGAATGTACTTTATAGCAATAAATGTGCTTAATGCGTCTGTATGCTTTAACGCTTATATTAATACAATTATTGGTTATTAATATACGTAAGATTCTGGGGTCTTTTAAATTAGAATTAAAAATTCCTCCCACATATTAGCATTAAAGTATAATTATGAATGTTGGATACTAGGAGTGAATTGTAGCCCCGTATTATCCTGACCTGTTTTTAAACACTTAATCATACTCACGTCTAATCTTTTCTAGTTTCAAGCTTCATGTCTGGTCATGATTTGTAACATTACAGGGCCTTCATATTCGCCTTAAAGTGTACAGATGTTTGTATACAATACAGGTTACGTCTGTCGACAGTTTCAATCGAAACTGTCTTTGACATATTTACCTGCTTCTGGAAAAATAAAAATAGGCTTAAGGCATCACCTTGCTCTCTGTGTACCTGTGTGTCCGCATGTGAACCCCCTCTAACAGCTTTCTAGTGCCTGAATCGGTCTTTATGAAACTTGGTACGTATATCATGGCACCTCAGCTCATCTTAACAGCGTATTTCATAAATCCATTCATCACTAATACCAACATTACAGCCTCTCAAATTACCGAGGCAAAACATTTAAATTCTTGAACGCCTGAGCCGATCGTCATGAAAACTGATATGTATATCATGATACCTGAGTCAATTTCAACGGCGTACATCATAAATCCCTCCGATCAGTAAACGCATTCGTCATGAAACTTTGTATGAATATCATGGCATTTTAAGCAATTCCGACGGTGTACTTCGCAAATCACTTCCATCAGTAACATCACCGCTGGATGGCCGCGCCATAGCACAAGCGGTTAGTAGCTGATTTCCCACCGCGGCGGCAAGGGTTCGATCCCGGGTCTGTTTAAGTGGAATTTGTGGTGGACAAAGTCGCGCTAGGGAGGGTTTTCTCCTAGTACTTCTGTTTCTCCTGCCAATCTTCATTCCGACAAATTCTTCATCATCAAAATCACCCGGGGCAGGTACAATACGCCGATCAGTGGCTGCCGTGCCGAGTGGACCCAATTGGACTCCACCCCTCACTAAGCGAACATCATCGCTGCAGCCTCTGTTTATATTGTTTTATTTACCTCATTTCTCACGCACACGATTTTTCTTTCTTTCTTTCTTTCTTTCTTTCTTTCGTTCTCACAGAATGTTTAAATTATAGTGAAAGGAAGATCATCTTTTTTAATAAGAGTAATCAAATTCGAAATAAGATATATCTTTTACCGGAACACATTTTTTTAATCTTTGTTTCTGTAGAGGCTGAAACACAATTGCCATGTGGCAATCAAACTGTAATTACCAGGGCCCGGATTTGATGACATGTCATCTTTTTTTCCTTGTATCCTATGCGATGCTCTTAAATATATAAATCTCGGATATGAGCTGCTGGTTACAGAAATGTAAATTTTATAGGTAATTTTTGGGTAAATTTTTGGACTTTTACGGGCATTTCTTGTCGTTTTTGACAATTTTAGGGAATTTTTCTTCATATGTTTTCTGAAATGTGAATAACATGGAAGGGAAGTGCTCTTTCTTTTCTCCTTTAGGTCATTTTAATATTTTTCAGGTCATCCAAATCCGGGCCCTGGTAATTACACATTCTCGTTGCGGCAAGTTCGTCATTCTTCTGAGAACTTATTTCCTTCTTAACATCTCGACTTCGCTTTCTGTCTTCTAACGCTCAGATCTCATCTGTCATTTCGAATATTTGACTGAGACATCTTTTTTTTTTCATTTCAGATTTTATTTTTATCTGAAACGTAATGAAACGCCCGCTGCTCGTCTAGGCTTTATTGATTTATTTGTTGTGGAAGGGTTTGTAGCTTATCAGTTCCTTCTATTAGCCTTATCTTCCTTTCCGGCATGAAAAAATTTATGCTTTTTAGATCGTCGTTCTGTGTGTAAGTACTTTTAGTTCTAAATTATTTGGCAGATTTTCACGAGATCTGGAATTAATGTCATGCCGCCGGAGGGCACCCCAGCTTCCTGCTTCTTAATTCACACAAATTAGTAATAACAGCATGGCGGAACCGCGGTTTTCTGAGGTGGGATTATTACATTATGCAACAATATATTTCGCAAAACTAAGCACCTTCTAGAAAGAAATTTCGTTTCGAACATAGCAAAGGAACACGAAGAAAGCTTTCATTTAGCTTTCGGTTTCATAACGACAAATAACAAACCATTGTAGATAAGAATATAATCACTCATATAAAGATAAGTTCTGAAAATTTTGAAAAGTATGTATGAAATACTGTTAGTAAGAATATAATTGCAAAATATTTGTACTATATCTCAATACTTTAACTGTGACGAAATCAGCACCTAGTAACAAGGTCTATTTAAAATGGAAACAGCAACAGTAGCAAAAGAAATCTGCAATGCAAAGAGAGTTTCTCATGTTTGTTTCCCAGTTAACAGCTCTACGCTTCACGGCGACCGGTGCACTGCCGGCTGCGAGGCGCATAAGAATTTTGCCGATGAATCAGTATGTCTGAAGCGAAGAGCCGTGAATCTGTCAACAAAAATAAGAACTCCCTTGTACTTGCAATTGTAACCAATACAAAATCTCAGTATAGTAGATTTTAGTCCTGTGACGCACGAACATAACTGAACTTATTCTTATACTAACGCAGAAATATTGCACGCTAACCTGTGGCTGCATTGCACTTAGTCGCTGGATTATATACTTAACGTTACCTAAATATATCTTAACAGAAATATAGTTGTAAGACTAAAAATCAATACAAATAGGGAGAAGGATTTATGAATTCTGTCCGGAAATCCTTGTTCAGAGCTGCCATGTACTGCTGCAAATATTTCAGGTTTATTGGAACGATGATGGTTAATGATCATGATGAAAGTAAATGAGTGAATTAAGGAACTGATATATGCTTAATATGAAAACTTTCCACAAAAAGGTATCAGCTGGCTACTTAGGAATCGTGTTTGGTTGGTATTGTAACTGCTACAGACTTTATATAACTTTCAAGTTGTGATATATTGAAATGAAGGTGTTAGTTATAATTCCATCTTTAAAATGCCTGATGCAGACAGAATACATATTTTCATTATGCACACTTACTTGAATCTTGTCTCCAAAATTTTAAAGAGACCCTGTCTTTGCTGACCTGGAAATGTGAGTTGCTTCTTCAGTAAATCTGTTTAAACAATTTTCTTTGCAGAATAATTGTGAAATTCTATTTAAAACGTGTTTCCTGTTATTAACAAACTAGATTTGACATCCGTGCTGTACAATATTCCATTATAAAGATGAGACTGTCGCCAAGTATTGCCATAAAACGTAAGAAGCAACGGAAGTTTCGAGACAAAGGAAGTATCCATTTACGCCTGGCGGAACTTTGAGTAAACTCAGTTGAGTCCACTTACGGAAGAAGAAATTTCACACACGATAACACAATATTCTCGATTATCTTGTTTGAAAGAAGATTATATCGTTTGGAACATAAGACTTGCACAAACTTTCACAGAAACATGGTTTCATATCTTTCAAGGAAGGTAAGGCGGTGTAAACACTTAATACACACTGACTCAGCCTGAACTTAAGTGCTGTTTCACATAATAAAAATAAATATGATTTACTAGTTTACTTATTTTCCCCATATATATAGAGAAAATTATACTGAAATGACCTTGATATTTCATACACGAAATTAAACTGTTAACAATAGTTTATGTCCTTTTACTTTGGGACTGTTTACGACGCCCTACAGACCGTAAATTCTATCACGATGCTAGACTTTTCACACTATCTGAGCATATAACAGAAACAAGAAAATGAAAACACGTTACAGCTATCCTTAGCATTATACAGGGTTTAATCTCTACCCTTTATAGTTGAGAACGTCTGGCACCAGAACACGGCAGTCCTTAACCCCTGCTGCTGGTAGTACTCACCTTGTAAAACTGAGCAATTTTTAGTTTAGAATTTTGAATTTCCAGGTCTCTTTCTCAAAGTAAATGGGCAGTCTAGGACTGGCCCCTTTCAAAGTCGTTGCATTTGAGGTTCTCACACCTGTGACTAGCTTCTGGAATGTGGTGCTGTGTAGTTTGGTGGAAGTTTACCGAAATATCGGCGAACTTTTCCAGATTGTACGGCGTCATATCCAAAAAGAGAGTAAGCTCGATTTAACGAAAATTGAGAAAAGTATCAGTTTAATAATCCTTTATTATTTCCATTAAAATAAGGATAAATATTAGAGTATTTCTGTGATTTCGTAATCAGAAAAGTGCTTCATTGCAAGAAAGAAATACTGGTTCGCAATTTATTATTTTTATGAAAGTAGTTGCTTAAGCGATTATACAAGCAGGCATGTGTATAACTAATATGCCAGTTAGGGTTAGTGTTCTCATGAGCTTGACTGTCCTTTCATTTTTCAGAAAGCTGTGATAATCCTGGTTCTAGATTGTGATTAGGAATTCCAGTTAGATACGTGAAATTTCTCTCTCTCACTCTCCTTATGCTCATAGGGCAAGTGAAAGCTGCTACTGCATCTAGCAAATTTATGAGCGTTAAAATAAGAGGAATGAACATGATGCACCTCCAGTGATATTTATGACATTTTGTAGCGTACAAATGAGAAATGCATATAGTGTAACACTGTAGTAGGGAACATGAAGGGACCCACTTTGGGGACCTCAGATTTGTGGGAGGACAGCATTAAAATATATCTCAAAGAAATGGGTGTCAAGATGTAGACTGGAGTCATATGGCCGAATGCGAGGATTAGTGGAGGATAATTATGAACACGTTTTCCATGCGATGTTTGGAATTTCTTGAGAGAGTAAGCAACTGCAACTTCTCAAGAAATTTTCTGCACCTTGGCTTTACTTATGAATAAACTTGGAACTACAAGTAACTATAACAGTCTCACAGTTCTACAAACATAACACAGAACTAGGCCAACTGAGACCCTAATTTCCAGAACTAATTCCTTACATGCAAATTACAGACAAGCTTGTTTATAAATCTGTTTGCATTTTTAAAACTTGAATATCTAAGCATTGACCGTCTGTGTGAGAACAAATTGAGTAGGTGAATAATAGTGTCATGTGTAGGCGTGTGACTTTAGACGGCGTTTGGATTGTTCACTGGATTTATTGTCCATTTTACTACACGACTCGGAGCTGCTAGTAATTACAGCGCCATCACTAATCTCCACACTTTAAAAATCACTGCTGCAAACACGAGGTCTTCTCTATGGGCCGCGCCATAGCTCAAGCGGTTAGTCGCTGGCTTCCTACCGCGGCGGCCCGGGTCTGGTCAAGTGGGATTTGTGGTGGACAAAGTTGCGCTGGGGCAGGTTTTCTCCGGGTACTTCGGTCTCCCCTTCCAATCATCATTCCACCAATTACTCCATAATCACCCTCACCTATCATCTGGGGCTGGTACAATAGGCCAGAAGTGGCCGCAGTACCAAGTGGATCTAGTCCCACCCCACCAAGTAACAAAAAAAAGTCTTCTCTAGCATTAAGTGTCTTCACTAGACGTTTCATGGTAACGGCTTCTAACAGTGGAAATTCTTCAGCTTCACGCGCTCATGTCCTCTCTTCACAGACTCCCGTACAGAACTAAGTTCTAACCATGTCTCTTGCTTGTAACATCTCGGCACGGACCACACAGCTCTTCTATTTTTGCGTTCGTGTCTGTTGCTGCGGGAACATGTTAACTTAGCCGTTGCCCATAAACGTTCCTCGTATATCCTCCCATCTCGCTGTCGTTTCATAGCAACGACCCTGCGCGCTACAATAGTCTAGTTCAAGGCATTGAGGTTTCATAGCACCAAATCTAGGTGTATCACAAATATATCTTGAGTATGTATGAATCGTTGAGAAATTTGATTACACCACTTTACTCAGGAAATTGCCTTATTGCGAAACCGCTGTGTACAAAGAATATGTCGCAAATCTTATACAATTTTATGACATCTTATCACATTTCAGTACATAACTAATAATGGAATATCACAGCCTTCTGAAGCTTTCTCGAATTCTTTGCACAATCTATTGTCCCGTCGCACTGCATTTTTGTGCATAGACCCCCAAGACTTTCAGTTTTCTCGACATTGTGGTCTGTTCCGATGCAGGCACAAGTCTGAAACAGCATACCTTCATTGTCTTTCATTACAATTCTTCGAGTATGGAATTCGCAAGTCTTCGAGCATCTTTCTGTGCTGAACCACCTAGACTATCTTATGTTCCCTATTTACCAGTACTATTTGACTTCCTTAATTTATTTGCCAGAACTTTTCCATGAAAAATATGAACATATGACGTCTCACCCACTGTAAGTTTAGTTCAAAATTACCCTCCTTATCTGTTTGTTTTGCAGAACATTAGAAAATATCTAGAATATCTGTGAAACATCAAATTTCCTGTATTTTAGAATATTGTAACTGTACGTAGTAATCGGAAATAGCTCTTTCTTCCTGCGGGAAGTTATGTTTCGGAGAAATGAGGGCTTCTTCACGTTTTCTCGTTGACCCTTATTCATTTACTCGACTGAAGTTTCACTTCTCCCAGAGCTGCACTCGACAATACTCTTATCAATTTTACCCCTTCCGAAAGAAATAGTGGCACAAAAAAAGAACGTCAGTACACCAATTGTTAATATACTGCAATCTGGGAACTTAAAATCTACTGGTGTACTTTTCCTATTTAGTTTTTTTTTTGCTGGTCTGTTTACTTTCCTCTTATTCTAGTTCCTTTTGTTGTGTTACGCGAATTTTCGGGTCACATCTACTTCAGAATCATGTCTGGAAAGAATTCAATTCCCTGTACTGCACAATTTCTGCACAGTTTAACTCTACGGGCTTGCTTCCTTTTCCTTTGTCAAGGTATTTCGTAACATCTTCGAACGAATTTCTCTTTCATCGATTATTACAAAAAATGCATTAATTTAAGATCTTATTCAGTCATGTATAGAAATAGATGGAATGGATACAGATGTTGAAGAGGATTATCGACCTGTTTTAAAGTATTATCACGAAATATAACGAAACCATAAGTAAAGACTAGCATGAACAAACAAAACAAACTCCGTGATTTTAGTCCGCAAGCGAACTATACCGACCGAGCGACCGCCGCTTGTCGGCGGATAGAGGGTGTCACGTGGCCAGCGCAACGAATCCCCATGGTCGTTAATTTCGGTTTTCTAGAATAGATTAGACTAGCATGGAACTCGATAAAATTTCAGTGGAAACTTATGTGAACACAGTTCTTCAAAGAGACACACTACTAATAATTTTAAATTTTACGGAAAGACAACCACTTTTATAATTAAATATAGTTTAATATAATGATAGTATGCATTAAGTGGTGCTGCTGTGTAGGGGAACTTTCACGGCGAAAGTTATAAATATATACAGACCGAAGCACATATTAAATTTCTGTTATATTTTACACTTATTGTAGCAAAGGCCTAGGTTAATAAAGTACGCAAAAGATAAGTCCTCTCTGTGCTTAAGTAAGGACCGTGCCGTGAAGACACATGTGAGAGTGGAGGTATGCTTCCAGTTGTTCTTAACTTTGGCACTAAGTGGAGGCGAATTACCAGCTTCAAATTTCAGCCAATTTATTTCGGTGACAAGAATCCCAAGTAACCATTGAATAGAAGGCAATATTAATAATAACCCTTTAAATCACAGAGGTTACTGTATGTACCATATGATTTAAACATTAAAACTCTGTATTCTATCACAGACTGCATTTATGTGTTTCCTATGATTCTCACAATAAACAGCGGCTATCTCCTTAAACAGCTTTAATTGGTTGACTATTGTAACTGAGAAATACTTTGTCTCATGTAAGATACGAACATAGCGGCCTCCGTAGTCTAGAGGTAACGTTCTAACCTCATGACTCGTAGTACGCGGGTTCAAATACCCGGCGGAGGTCGTCGAATTTTTAAGGGCGGAAAAATTCAGGGAACAAGTCCTCCGGGAGGGACTTTAAGCCGTGGGTCCCGTGTCGTAGCTTTACGGCACGTAAAAGAACCTCATATCTCCAAAGGATGTCACAGCCAAATTACGAACGTTTCCCGCCCAACAGCAGTCTCTAATACCTCTGGTAGATGGGGGAAGCATTATAGATACCTCTCAGCTAGTAGAGCCGGTCTCGCTGGCTGGGCGGGACTGATGGTAAGCACCAGTACCGGTAGGATATAGAGACTGGTAGAAATCATAGAGGGAAGCACAATGGACCAATACAGGTCTAAGTGCATGGGGAAACCCACCCTCTCCAATAACTAACTAAGATACGAACATAATTTGTATATAATATTTGTAAGAAATTCTTCAAATGGTTAGCTAGTACGTCCTGAAAATGGCGAAAACTCCGCAAATTCTTGGAGCAGTACCCCTGACTCTCATGAATTAAAACCATATGTGATTACTGTACATTTCTAGGCCATCGGTGAAAAAATTAAATGGACTTCCACAACGCCGACAGTGTTTTCAAGTTCAGAAGAATGCGATACAGAGCTCTGAAAGGCATTAGTGAGGATAATGCAGAGGGCGAGAGGCAGTCTGGACCGATACAGAAACTGTTGCGATTTCCAGTGTTGTTTGCTGCACGTTGTCAGCATTCCAAGTCTTAAACCGGCATGTAATTCCTACATCCGTGTAGGATATGGGACCTTACAGTTACGTTTCAGGGAGCACCAATGAACATTGAGCATGACAGGGATCTGGTATCATACCGCATAGACAAAATCGACTGCAGTATCAGGTCTGTACTATTACATTCCACTCGTACCTGAACAACATACGCTGAAATTCATGGAGTGACATGAAAAACAAATTGAATGCCATGTATATAGTGAATTTATTAGAATACTGGCTCTGTCTTTCCGGAAACCATTTGATTTTTAACTCAGAGGTTTCAAAATAAACAAGTGACAAATATCTCAAGAGGACATGTGGACGTCTCTCATTTCTCTTATTTCGTCACACAAACAGCCCGTGGGGTGCTTAACGGCGTTGTTGGCAAAGGCTAAGTTGCCTCTGTGCTTAACTAATTGAGCACTACACAATGAAGGCGTATGGGGGGGCGAATGAATAGATCCACATTTTCTTTATCTCAACACTAGTTGGAGGTGAATGGTCAGCTTCACGCCCCGGCCGCTTTACCACGGTACCCATTGGATACGAGGTTACGTGGACCTCAGAGCCGGTTTGGCCGACATGGAGAATAGAAAATTCTTGACCCTACTGGGACTTGAACACCGACACCTCGGTCGTCCAACCCTTAGCTAGTCCCTATACTGACTACGGTATCCGCTCTCCTACGGCGTTGTTGCTGGGTAAATAATAAAAGCATCCCTCTAACAGGCCGCGGAGGCCCATAGGGTTGTGAGACGTCGAGACTCCCACATTTTGTAGGAAATCGGTTCACAAATGGCGTTGAGGTTGCCAGCCTTACGCTCTGGCCGTTCTTCATCCCCAGGAATATTCTTAGAACTCATTTCTGTTAGAGGTTGAGCCAACCCCAGGGCCATAGTGCGGTTTGAAGGATTAGGTTAATTGAAAAATTTTATGACCTCCCCGAGGATCTAAATACTATCATATACTACATAAATGCGAATTGTGGGGCGACTGATGAATGACGAATTGGAAAGGACTTTGAAGAAGACGGTCATGACATAATCAAGACACTCTTTCAGAATTTACTTAGAGAGGTTCTATAAGCCACGAAACATCAATCAAGATGATTTATATCCTGGCTGAGACTCAAACCAAGCACCTCCCGAATACGAAACCAGAGTGTTGCACTATGAACATTCGCTCCGTCATGCACCATCCAAAATTCAACCTAGTCGAACTCATCATCATCATCATCATCATCTCCTCACAGCCACAACTACGATGAGATAAATTCTATAAAAAGCAAAACTATGAAAAAGGCAAATAATGACTTGGATATCCACGGGGAACCCATTAATATTTGGCTGCTCTAGTTTAATATTACAAAGAGATCGCAGTGTGAAATACCTACCTTAGCCAATTTGTATACATGAGCTTGGGAGTTATCTCATTTGCACAACAGCTAAGAGATATTGTTACAAGCGTTACACGTGAAATTGCAATTGTAATAAAACATGATACAAACAAACTAATTACTAGGCATCCATGTTAACCAGCAAACCCTATAATACACAGAATGCGCTTCGGTTGTTTATGATTTCATCAATATCACTTTTGAGCGTGTAATGATGTTTCTGAATTGAGTACACGCTATTTTTTTAGTCGACAAAATATTACATTGATGTTTCATTCATTTAATCAGATCATTGATATGAATAGGTATATTGAAGATATATTGAGTTGTCTGAATGTTTTAACGCAGGGGTTAGTAACGTTTTCATATGACTCAACAATTTTTAGAGTCCTTCAAAATTTAATAGGAGCACCAAAATTATTTCCATCACTTTTTATTATTATTATTGCACGCAGTACTCATACACAGTGTGTCCAGGTTCTCTTAGGACTGTGTTCATTAAAAATACAAGACGTGAATTATTTTCAAAATTTCACTCTTTTTATTCAAAATAGTCTCCTTCTGAATCAATACATAGCTAGAATCGATTTAAATGTTTTCGAAAACAGTCACTGTACTTTTTCTGTGGAATCCCATTTAAAACTGAAGTACACTCCCTTTAGATGTCCTGAATGGTGTCGTGACGGTCTCCTTTCATCGCTAACTTAACTTTTGGGAACAACCAGAAATCTGCTGGAGCCAAATCTGGCGAATGCGGAGGATGATCAAGGACTGTGATCCCTTTTCTGGCCAAAAAATCGTGCACAATCTTCGATTTGTGGGGTGGGGCTTTGTAGTGGAGGAGCGACCAGGAACCGTGCTCTCGATATTCAGGTCGAATTCAAGAATTCTCGCCCGAAAACAATTGAGGACTCCGAGATAATAATCAGAATTCACTGTTTTACCTTGTGGCAGAAATTCCTTGTGAATGATTCCTTTGGAATCGAAGAAATCGGTTAGCAGTGTCTTTACTAATCTCTTTTGCATGCACACTTTCTTTGGTTTCGGCTTCTTTGGGCTCAACCACGCTGCACTCTGCCTCTTTGTGAGAGGCTCATATTGAAAATACCATGTCTCATCACTAGTAACAATCGATGGACCGACCGTAACACGTCTTTGCAGTGTTCCATTCTGGCATATTTTTCATCGCCTAACAGCGCATGCGTAAAAACCGCGCACAAACCTTCCGTTTGCCCAAATTCTCGGTCGAAATTTGATTCACAGTAGTTTTTGATATTCCAAAAAGCTTCTCGATGAGTGTTGCAGAAACACATCTGTCTGATGCAAGGATTTCGGTCACTTTTTACAGATTTTCTTCAGTGCGACCTGTTCTCGGCTTTGATGTACGTGGAGCGTCTTCAATATCCTCCCTGCCGTCACGAAATACAGCATACCAACGAAAAATGTTCGAGAGACTCAAACAATCACTACCGTAACACTTTTCATCACTTCGTACGCTTCTCCGGATGTTTTGCCTAACTTCAAACAAAATTTGATGTTGGCTCTCTGTTAAACCGCCATTTTCCGACGAGCGTCAGAACAGTACTGTTACATCCAAGGTCAGAACACATGATGCAGTGATGCTTGCGCTTTGATATTATAGACAGCCACAGCTGAAACTTCAAGAATCTTAACGACACAACTCGCCAACAAATGACATTGCAGGGAAAAATTAAAAAAAAAGGTCCTAACGGATCCTGGACACACCGTATACATGTACTTACATACTAGTTTACGTATATACAGGGCTTACAAGCAAGTTTATATGTGCCAGAATATATTTTGTACTAGAATTAATTAAAACTTTATTTCTAAGTACTGTCACGTGAAGGAGTGACTATAGACGAGATTTGGAATTATAATTGGAATCCTTGCACACTTACAGACACAACTCGAAACTGTAAGTAACTACAGCGCTATTGCTAATTCACACTCTGATTATCTTATTAATCAACTTTTCATTAAGTCACTGAAGGTGACTGAGGAAAAAATGGCAAGAAATTAATTAGACTGTGGAAAGAAGACTTCACGTGTGATTTGAATTTACAGACAGACGGTAATATATCCGTTGTCAGGATACGACTAGTGAAGACTGATAATCCTAGTACGTGTGTAAGTCTGGACTCTAAAGTGTGTAAGTCAGCGATAGTGCTATAATTGCCTGTAGTCTAGAGTTGTGAATGTATAAGGTGCAATAAATCCAATCATCCAATCCAAAACCCGTCTTATAAGTCACCTACCTCTACACGTGGCAATATAAATAAACCGAATGGTTTGTGGAAGTTTAAATTAAGGATTTCGAAAGAAGGCCCTCTGTAGAAACAGATGACGAGTGCATACAGAATGTTAGTAGTTAAACAAGAAAGGAAGAAAAAGCAAACAAACAAATTCCGTGGCCTGTAGTCCGCAAATAGTATATACCAACGGAGTAACCGCCGCTTGTCGGCGAAGTTAGTGCCTACTTTTGCGGATAGAGGGTGTCGCGTGGTCAGCGCAACGGATCCCTAACACCTTAATCTCGATTTTCTAGACTGGAGCCGCTATTTCCTGGAAACAGCTCCTCAATTATTCTCACTAGACTGGGTGGACCCCGTTCCAGACCCACCACTTCTCACAGAATGTGATAGCGCCGGGAATCGAACCCGGGAACTCTGGATCTGTAGGCAGAGAGACTGTCCACTAGACCACAGATGCGGTCTCCAGAAAGAAAGAAAATTTTTGAAAACGAAAGTGTGTGTTAGAGGGGAGGGTGATAATATTAACATGAATATTAAAGAGAGAGCGTGGGAAGATATGAACTGGATCCATCTGCATCCACATAGGGATCGCTGACGGTCACTCATCACCATGGTAATGAACCTCAGCGTACCATGAAGGGCCGAGAATTTCTTGGCAGACTCATCGACTAGTGTAGCCTTTTAGGTAGCAGTCTATTGCATTCAGTTACTTGCTCTAATTCTGCTCTGGTGTCTTCCAGTGTTTTATTTGCTTTATCCTTACATGATTTATGCTCTGTATTCTAATACTTTGAAATTATTACGGAAGTCTTTTGGAGTCCTCATGTTTTTCATAAATTTTCATGGACAGAATTTAGAGCTTCAATCATCCTTCGCCCCCAAAGCATACAGTGTTTGTTTAATGGAGATATAAATAGAGAAGTGGTTTAGTAAGCTAAATTTCTAAGCTGCAGACGAGAGAATAAAATGAAAAGAAATTATGAAGGAGAAGATATGTTTCAACGAAAATTCCAGCTCAATTATCATTATTATGTAGCTATTTCTTTCCCGCTCCGCTTCATTCACTGCGGCATAGCATTCTACTGTACGATGGTACTAAAAGGGTGTTTTGAGAGTTGATGGGAGAAATTTACATCTCTCAGAGGAATACTAGAAAATGTAGTAATGGCAAGTTGTGGAGAAAGGGGAATGCATTGATATTAACGACATTAAAATCTGCTACATGAAAACACGTAGTAAGCAGAAAGAGTTTGGAGGTGTATGTTACAGCGAGTCTCTAGGAAACGGGCAAATTTATGGTAACCATGACTACCTGTGTGCTCAATTTCCTAGATGGCATTGATCGTTAAATTTAGCTAATAGGTACTCATAGTTGGGATCAGATACAGTTAAATAAGATTTCCCGTGGAAAATCACCGATCACGGTATCCGAGCCGCCTAAAGCACGAACTGTATTCTCTAGCTCGGAAGCCGGGATCCTGAGTTCGAATCCCACACAAGGCATAGATGTTTGGAATGTGTATGTGCTTATTCTATGTTTGTGTTGTCCTGTGTTTAGGTAGAGACCTTGCGAGGAGCTGATCACGCGACCAAGGAGTTCTACCGTCTGTAAAATGTTCATGAAACTGACAATCAAAGGCCACGGTCCACGTGGGCTGTAGAGCCAGTGAAAAAAAAATCCGTGGAGAAATAATAAAATTTCTGATAACCGCAGGTATTTTGCTTCTGTTGGTGTGTTTCATACTTCAGTGCTATTTACAAAACAATGAACTTAAGGTTTAGAAATTTGAAATTTATCTAAATAATATAGGATGTCCGGATGAAAGGCATCCAAAATAAAATAATTGTATATCAGAAAGCTTTAATTATACACATTTATGGGTTACACCACTACAAAAGGAAACAATCAAAATTTTTTCTGAGTATATAACTTTATCAATAAATTTCAACGTGGACTCCCTTGGTGGAAGGACATACGAGTATATCCAGGCGATCCAGCATGTTTGGTGTTACCATAGCCACAGTTCTCCCTGATCGGGCTTTCAGGTGCTGCAGTTCGTTGATCTTAACCTGGTAGATAATGGCCCTCACATAACCCCGCAAGAAGAAATTCAATGACGTTAAATCTGGCGACCTAGGAGGCCAAGCGGTTGATCCACTTCTGCCGATCTATCTCCCAGCCATCACTCTAAGTGATTCCTAACATGGTGGCAGAAACGTGGCGGCGCATGCGCGTAAGCAGGGCATGGAAAAAAAACTTACAGGGTTTTAATTTTCGATGATATAAACTGGATACTTGTGTGATAATTACTTTTCGAGATTAAATTTTTATTCTGGATACCTTTCACCCGGATACCCGATATTTAAAAGATCGGCTCCTACCTTGCAAAAAACGTTCTGCTTGTCCGTTACTAAGAAAGGACGCAAAGGAAGTACTTATCCTTTATTTTGTAAATTACATGAAAACCACTTATGCAATCTTTGGGGAAAATGGATATTTTCAGAATCTGAATAAGTGGTGCATGCATTAACAAAGTTTTTTAAAAAGTGTGAATAAAATTTTCTTTTCTCTCGGATATCCATACTTCCAATCTCACACAAATTAAGAAGTGGGGCATACTCTATGAGCACCAGTTCAAATGTGAAAGTGATGACAATTCTCTTATCATTATTGACAACTGAACGTTGAGGAAGTGGGGCGGCATTCTGTATAGTCAAATAAAATTTCGTCCGTGGATATATATATATTCAGACGTGATGGTATTCTGTAAAAGGAGAAGTGTACACTAAAAATCAAATTCATTGAAAAGTGAGTTGGAATATCTCAGTAGGTCTAATGGCTAGGTTCCGGGCTTTGTGGCTAAGGAATCTGGATTAGACTTCTGGCAGAGTCAGATAATTTTCTCTTCACACTGTCCAGAACGGATCTGGGGTCCACCCATCTATTTTACAGTGGGTGACGAGGGCTTCTTCCTCGGGAGTAAAGCCGCAGCTACTTGAAACTGACACAATCATCCACTTCCGAGTGAAAGCATGCTTGTAACTATACCTCTGTGAGGATGTAACTCCTTTCTTAGTTTAAACAAACTTCTTGCCTCATAAGGTTAAGTAAATTAATATACAATAATGAATATTATGGCCCCTTTAACGGGACAATATATTTAATATAATTAACTAAACTTTTACTTGCGTAAATTCATCAAATTAACTAACTTCTGTTTTCTTGAGAGTAAACGTTTGTATTTTTTCTTATGCTTTAACTGTATACATGTCTATAATTCAAATTAATGTCTCCCATGTTGAAGAATACTGCTAATTAACACTCCCTTGGAGTATGAACGAAACAGTTATGGCCGCCGTATACTTACATATTGCAATGTACCCCAGTGACTTATTTTCTTACTACGAATATTACGGCGCCGTTTGCAACAGTCGAGTAGCAATTAACTGAATAACAACCATGAAATCGAAATGAGTTCTCTATGGACAAGCAGCTAGTTTGCTTTTCATTTTTCACCGCCTGTGCTGATGAAACCAATTCCTTGTGTCATGAGAAATATTTTATAATTTATCGGAAGGCTGTGCAAGTACTTACATTAGTCCATGTACGTCATGGATCAATACTTTATTTTTGTAAATTCTGTTTGATTCCCTTTTTCGATTTTGTATAATCGGAAGAGTAGCTCATTAATTTCAAATCTTTCTAATACATGACGTGCGTTACACTTGATATTTTCGGCACTTCCAAAAGAAGAAATCCATGGGCATTATAACCGGCGACCTTCCAGGCTATCCAATGGGCCCACCTCTTCCAATCTTATATTTCAGGAAACTTGTGTCCAGCAATTGTGTAACGGGTAAGCCCCAATGTGGCGGTGCTCAATAATAACGTTTAATTACGTGCATTAATTCTCGGACACTCTGTATAAACTCTGATGTTACGGACTGTAAATTTTTCATCTTAAGTACACGAGGAAATCAAGATTCTGACACATTAGAAATATAAACGTTTCATCAAGCAGTTACGCCTCTACTGATTGACGAAGATACAAAGTCTGGTTCTACGGATCTGCACTTCATTTTCTAATTCACTAGGAAGCATTTTTCTTGAACACGTTTTATGAATGGTAGTATTGGGGGTACGGTTCAGGTATACCGAGAGGTCTTCTGCAGAACAGCCTGTAGGATTGCGATTTCAGTGTTGCTCAGAACTTGGTGCCCGTAAAAACGACGAATTATACAGATGTTATGTCACAAATTGTAAATTTGTAGAGATAATCTGTGTTTAATATGCACAGTTTTGTGGCATTGAATTTACTCTTGTCTCCACAAGTAATTCGCTTTGTATTAATTTTTATTCTACATGTTAAATCACAACTACCTGGATGTTTTTGTTTAGTATTCAGATTGTCTCGGATTTTATTCCAACCGTCACCACTAATCGTGGAATTTGAAATAAAGAATCTGTCTGAAACGTCGTGTATATAGTGTGACATGTCAACCCGTTGTTGGGCGATGGGATTTGGCGCTAGTTACTACGAAGACAGACCCTTGATAAATAGTCGGTTGCTAAGTTACGCAACAGTGGAACGAAGTTATGCAACCCATTTCTAAGCGCCAGCCCGTAAACAGACTTCCGCGTAGACACAATGACGTCACACCGGAACAGTGGTAGTTATCACGTAACTGGCTTTCCATGGAGTTCGTGCCGCTACCGTTGCTATGCAATCGCTTTGTAAACACGTTCCAACAATATAGGCTGTTTTCTACGTGGTCGGTACGGTGGATAGATAACGACAGAGTCAGGACAGAGGGGAGTAATTGAGAGTGTTTGAGCGTGTCTAAGTAACAGCAACGGGAAGTTCGTAGAAAACTTCTGAAGATTTAAATGAATGATTGAAGGCCTTAATTATGTGCAATATTTGGAGTGATTTTAAAAGTTAATTTCTATGTTGAGATACGTTACCCGGAGAGGACTAGTGTATGCGTGCAACAATGGATTATGAGGTGTATGTAAATCAGTGATGGCGCTGTAATTTAGGTGTAATTAAAAGATTGTGTTAATAAATTCAATCATCCGAACTAGAACCCGTCATTTCGTCACGTGTACCCCCTTACACGTGGCAATATATAAGGTATACCTCAGATAGTGGATAGTCTCTATTATGATACTGACACAATCTTTTGATATTTTCATATGTTGTTTTGTAGTGTCTGCAGCCCTACTACGCAACCAGAGAGTCATTGTTTCAGATGAATTCTGGGTCGAAGCAGGTCAGAGGTTCAGTACTTGAAAGCAGACGGAGATAAACTGTTTAAGACGCCAGGACCCATAAAATGAAGTCATAAGGGATGATACAATCTGGGTTATGATCCCTTGTTATATGGAGTATTGGCGTTTCGTATCATTCTCGAAATGAAGATTGCGTTACGGTTCTGAGTATGGCACAAAAATTAAGGGAAGGAATAGTTGCTGTAGTAGTACTTAACGAGAACTGGTAAACGGTATAGAACCACTTAGCCGTCTTAAGTAGACTTACCGATGTCTCTGATTAAATTTTTGTGTAAGACGAAGTAATTTTTAAGCAAAACTGTTGAAGTTAGTTACCAATTTCATTTAATTTAGTTTTTTATGTCACCCATAAAAATATATTTAAATGTGACTGGTGTTTGTGTAAATTCTTCATTAATTTTTTTTATAAAAATCCCACTGAGGTAGCGTAGTTGGTTGAGTTACCATGCTATAATCCCGAAAGTCGCCGGTTCGAGTACTGATGACTTTTTTTTTCAATTTACCTAATCCTTCCAGCCTCACTATGACTGTGGTCGAATGAGTACCAGCAATCTTTCTGGGGGTTAAAGGGCGGCCGGAGAGTAAGACTAACATTACCGCCAACTCTGAGCCGATTGTCTAGATACAATGTGGGAACCTCAACATTTCACAAACCTATGGACCTTCAGGTCCTGTTACAGGATAGCTTTATCTTTTTACCGTTTACTGAGTTGTCTCGGAGATGCAGTTATGTGGACTTTACTATACATACCTTTTCAAATAACGTACAAAAAACAGTCTAGGAAAAATTGAATTTAAATAGAAAATAAACCTTGGAGCTGGATGAAGGCAGAGATGTCTTCCAAATGAGCCGTGTCCAGCATAGAAATGTTTGATATCGACGTTGTGCTGCAGGCAGTATTCGTGTGTGTCATCTGTTTGAAAAACACGGAGATGAGAAACGCAAGGCGCTCGTCACTGCCGCCCGGAGCGCGGCAACCGACTGTCGTCTCCCAGCCAGGTTGCATGGGATGAGAAATTGTTTATCTTTAGTCTTTTTTTTTTTGTAAGGAAACGAAACAGCGCCTGCTGGTTTGATAAGTTATATGTCTCAGCTCAGTCGATTACATCTGCCCCTCTGCTCCACTCGAATGTGGATACGATCAAGTAAATAAGTCACGAGTCTATGCAATAAGATGGGATATCTGTATAATAGGACACGGTTCATGGCTGGCTGCGTGTGTGTTATGCAGGAAGACGGAAGTAATAAGGGGCACTCGTACCTTTTCTTCAGCTGGGATTACAGTCTATATACTATTGCCGATAAAGTTACTTTGCTTTTTTATTCAATGAAATTCTTATACATTTTCTCTCAAGAATTAATACAAAATAGTCGTTGCATAATGGTAATATATACATATATTGTAACGGCAACGGCGCAAGAAACACCTCGCTTAAGATCACATAACAATAGGGCGAATGTTTATAGCTCGTTGCTAGTCAACAGTCAGCGAGCCAATAGACTGTCGAGATAGTTATCATGTGATATTTTTCTGTGTGGTCTGCGCTACGCAACGATATAACCGTGTTTTCTGCGCGTGGTCCGTGCCGAGAGGATATGAGAGAATACGGGAATGGGAATTGACTTCACTTGAATTCCGACGTTCCAAAGGAACAGCAGTTTGGCCAGAAGAAGAATTAGAAGACCTAGTGTGTGAAGTTACATGTGACATAGTTACAGTAATCTTGAGAATGTAAGAAGTAATTGTAGTTACGACTAGTAAAGATCCAATAAACCGATTCAACAATCCGAACCCCGTCTACAGTCACTGAAACACGTGACAATATATATGTACCGAGAATTTTTCTGGGGGTATGAGGGAATTCACGACAAATTCCTGTAATAATAGCCAGTTTGCGGAACGAGATTCGAAATCTCGATCTCCCGAGGACTAATATTGTCCATAACAAGGAGAATAGTAGCAAATAGAAATCCCAAATTATTCATATTGTCACGCATCCGTGAGGCTCCTAATATAAACGACTTGCTTTAGACAATACGTTGAGATTAGTAACTACAGTGCAACCGTTCAAAGTTGCTGTGTCAGAGGAGGAGAAAAGAGTTGCAATTATAAAAATTGTCTTAAATCTCCGAGGAATGCATCGTGTTGTGTTACTTACTTACTTACTCATGGAGCTGAGCCCTTCTGGAGGAGCCGCCAATTCTGCAGCTACTCAGGAATTTCCCAGCATTTTATGGAACCCGAAGGTTCATCACCGTGTTCACAAGAGCCCTACACTGGTCCTTATCCTAAGCCAGATATATCCAATCCATCCCATCCCATCCTGTCTCTCTGATCAATTCTAATATTATCCACCCACCTACCCCTTGGTCTTCCCTGTGGTCTCTTTCTTTCTGGTTTTCCCCACAAATATCCTATACGCATTCCTCGTCTCCTCCATTCGTGCTACATGTCCTGCCCACCTCATCCTCCATGACTTGATCATTCTAATTACACTTGGAGTAGAGTACAAGTTATGAAGCTCCTCATTTTGCAGTTTTCTCCAACCTCCTGTCACTTCATCCCTGTTCGGTCCAAATATTCTCCTCAACGCCCTGTTCTCAAATAATGTTCGTTGTTGAGTTAACTTATACTAATTATTTATCTGTCACAACACAACAACAATATTGTAACATATAAACAAATAATTAGTATAATTGTCTTAAATCTCATGAGGCAAAATGGCAACTAGAATTCATAGGCCGAAGCTACTAAAATAGGGCATAACCCGATGTACTGAGCCTGGAAAGGCAGTGGCCATGTATATATTTTATATACATTTATTTACATGGAAAATATAAATATCCTGTACATTATGACAAACGACTTACTACTTGAGTCAATGACTCTGACGAAAGACAGACCCGTCCTCTCGTCAGAGAAGGCCCTAATCAACAAACTCGCAAATATCAGACGGAAAAGAAAATCTGGTCTTAAGCCCCAAATGGGTGCTTTGTTCCAAGACAGACTGGCCGACTAACCGTCTGTCGTAGCATAAAATTAACTTCAACTAACCTCCACGTTGGAATATTTGAAGGTGTATCTTATTGAACGCCTGGACTTGGTGATCTGAAATGGCAAGGAACTCTTACAAATTTCATAAAGTACATTTAATGGACGGCATCGTTAACATGTGTCATGGACGCCTGGCAGGTGAATAAGATGATTACAAAGGATCAGGATACGGCTCTTTATTTTTCCTTTCCGCATAACAGCCCATAAAGCAGAGTGGCATTTCCTATTCACACACAGAGTTCTGTTCCCGTCCCCAATAAACTGGAGGCAGTTCGAAATGAAATGTAAAGCAGTTGTGTTGGATTTGAGAAAACTATCCCCTAGGCAATATGTTTTGAATTGCTGGTATTGGAGCCGGCGTTTGTTGTAATGAATTTTTATGATATGCTTGGTGCTTATACACGGATGCTGCCACGACAATACAGCCAACGCCGTTTCCTTATACAATCCTCTTCTTTGCATTTTCTTTTCTTATTATTTTCTGGGCCTCAAGATATGGCTGAGTAACCTGTCTTGTGGACTTGTCTTGTTAGGGAAGGCGCCGTTCACGCTTCGGTGTGCACTGAATATTCAAACACATCAACAACACTTCATTTCACTCCGACACGCATCATTCGAATAAACATGATTCCTGCTATGAAGAGTACTATATTCTGGGATATTAAGCAGTGTAATCTGGTAGGTATTTACTGATATTTCTGAGGTATGTATTGACTCCATCTTCAGGGTATAAGAGCAGATCAAACAAACAAGTAAGCAGAGTGACCATTCTTCAACTTTTAAGGAGGTAATATGTTCCTTCGAAAAGTGAGTTAGCTTCCGTAAGACTATATAATGCCTAATCCCAGGAGACGGTACGCTTCATAATCACTGCCATGATAATTCGAGAACAGTTCAATTCATGACAGTGCATTGATTATTTAAGGCGTGTATAATGGTGCCTTGTTTACCCTCCACATCCCTTAAGTATACTAATTACTTTCAAAAGCCAAAATATTAGTCTTTTTTTCGTATCAGTGGAAATTTTGACGTAGGCTAAAATTAATTGATTTTACAATGGTAAATTTCTAAATATAATTATGTTTTGAGCCCCAACTGTTAAAATTTTGAGTTACATGAAATTATACTCATAAAAGTAAAAAAAAAAAAAGAGTAAAGTTATCCCTGTGAAAGGCCATGAAAGTCCATAGGGTTGTGAGACGTTGAGGGTCCCACATTATCTAGACAATCGGCTCAAAGATGGCGGTAAGATTGCCAGCCTTACGCGCCGGCCGCCCTTTACTCCCCAGGAAAATTATTTAATTAATTCCTGGTACTCATTTCTGTTAGAGGCTGAGTGAACCCCAGGGCCATAGTGCGGCCGGAAGGATTAGGTCAGTTGAAAAAAAAATTCAATTACCTCAATTAAAACATGTTCACTTATGACGGTATGATAGTAGTAAATTACTAAATTGTGCTGCTGGCCTAACAAAAGTGGAGTTTGTATTGCGTCAGAAAGTGCGAGGGTCATTATGAACGGTTGGTAGGAAGATTTCGAAGCCTTTATCATCGATTATGTTGAGAATCGTGGACTGAGCGCGACGCAATAACGCACGCGTTGCCAGCGACGTTACCCCGGAAACGTTACAGTGACAGTTGCTTAGTAACGGCGAGTAAACAGTCGTTGCTATGTAACTGTATGATCCCCGAAGTTAACTTTACCTCTTTGCGCTAACGGTAAAATATAAAGTTATCAGTCAGAATGAATATTTCTGACTGAATTTCGAACCGAACTCCTCAAGTCGGATACAAATATCAGCCATTTTGGTTCCTTACAAACAGAGACATTGGTTTATATGAATCTCGAATTAGTACGATACATGAAAATTGTTGTTATATGACATATGACGCCGTGTAATCTTGTAAGTTTTCTTCCGACATTTCCCTGGAAATTACTCCTTCCTTCTTTATTGTCGAAAATGATAAAATTTATTTATATTATTTGAACTGTTCTACAATTTTCTTTAAAGGAGATTGCATGTGTATTGAAGTACTTTTATTTCGAAGCACATGACTGAGACACCCGATTTTATGTATTCAATCTTGCAATAAAAACTACATTTTTGTGTAGGATCGGTGTTCTGCTCCCTATATTGTATATTCTGTATGTTTGTTTATTAGTTATGTGCAGTTTATAGCCAATTCTGTTTCCTTATCACTGTTTATACAAGAAACCCCTTGAAATGGGTACCAGGGGACATTTCAAGAAACCCCTTTTCAACATGTTGCCATTGTAGAGACGGTAGAGAGACTCTTTCTTTATCCTGTTGTTATCTCTCAGCGACTGCTTGAGTCGTAAACGCGACCCAGCCATATTATATCTGAATTTAATCGCAAGTTCATATACAGCCAGGAACGAACTCTGTGTTACAGTAGCTGCAGACTTTGTATTCATAGCGAACATTGACGCTCATTTTAAAGTAAAATTGGTTCATAATGTAACTAACCGTGTTTATGTTTCACATTTCTTTCATACTTAGTTTCGGTTTTGCACGTAATTCAATTTTGTACACTAATTACAATTTAAGCTTCCTACAGTTTTAATTCATTTTAAGTCTTAAGTACACCCAATTTGTTTCCATTATATGCAGGTGGTGTTACCAGGAGCCTATAGAGTTTACATGCGTTTACATGTAAAGACACAGGTAACATACGTGTTACGGTATAATGTCGAAACATAGCCTGACGGTTAGGTTACCGGTGTAATCAATTAACGATCACCTGTTGATGGTCTATATGGGCCGAGAAATGTTTCGTGTTGAATAATAAATAACATTTGTTTGTGTGACGGCAAATCCTCTATATTTCTATAGAAGTCTATCATAACTTTCGTTTAAGATGTAAACGAAAGCATCTTGTGTTTTGTCCATAAATTATAATGTTACATATATAGAGTCAGTATAGTCATCAAGGTTTAAAAGCTAACGCGACGGAACACAGATGCGAGGCTGTAATAACGATTTCATAGTAGAGTTGTCATGACTTTCAGCGCTTGACGTGAGACCAGTCTCCTCTATATCCCCTGCAATTTTTAAATTGTTTGACAAATGAAAGTTAATGTACCATAGGAAACAAAAGATTTATTAACAGTGATCATTATATTCAGGATTTAAGAAGGAAGTGATATGATATCGCATATGTGCTGTATATGTCACCCCTCCCCCACCCAAATTCCCTTAATCTGTGTTATTTCGTTGCGGTGAGATCCAAAATTTCGCATCCCTATGAAACAGCATGTAGATTTTAATTTTTTTTTGCATTAATATTTATGTGTCGGCAATAAAACGAATGACATAACCTCACAAAAATACTAACTCCAACATGTACTCCACATACTCCGCCTGCTATGCGGACGGGGTTGCTGCACGTTCAGTCAGAGATGGTTACGTCATCGTTGAAAAATACTAGATTTTGTTTTCAGCACAACTCGGGTATTCATATGCCGGTGGGAAATGGCAACATACTTGCACAGAAATTTTCTTACGTAAGGTTGGCTACATGAGGAATGACGTAACCTCGTTCAGAGAGTAGACCGACTTGACAACAGTCTCTGAACCAGACACAAAATGGGCAGCGGGATCAAATGTAAAGGCATGAAGCGTAAGATGAGAGATTTGATTAAGAAGTAATTTATGCACCTTGTTCAAGAGAGTTTCAAACTCGAGTAAGGATGAGACTGCAAGGCGAAGAGAATTTGTTATAAGAACTTGAAATCATTGTAATATTGCGTTCCTCATAATGTACAACTATTGTAATTCGTTATGGAATGTCGCATCATATTCATGGTCACGTGCAGAAAGTTAGTATGCACACACTACAGACTTGTCATAACATTTGCAGCAGAGACTTGGATCAATATGAGAGTCAAATAATTATGTATTTGATACCGTATGCAAATTAGTGATGTTCAATCCTCTGTACGCGCAGTCACGATTGTTAGAAGAGGTCTCTCTCTTTCAGGATATGAAATTTTAGGATTTCATAGCATTGATGATTCTGGGTTTTGTTCTCTCATTCTTGAAGCCGAGCTATATTGTATATGGTTGTCTTCTACCCTGAAAATGAAGGCAGAGGTTCCCTCCGAATCCTCGATAACCAGTTGCAGTAGTACATGATACCACAACCCAAGGATTTCTAACTTAATTTGCATTGTTCTTAGTGCTTATCCGGACTACTGGATCCCTGATATCTTATATTTAAAAGCTGATACTTTATTTTATGATTAATACTTTCCTTTTTTTGAACCCGAAACTTCGTCGCCGTGTTCACAAAAGCCCCTTATTTGACCTTATACTGAATTGTTTGAAGTTGTCCTACACTTTCGAATATATTTATGTAAGACTCTTTTCCCTACTTTCGTTCCAGCAAAGTATAGATCTCTCAAATGGTGAACGCACTAAAGTTTGCGGCAAATATTAGGTGTGCTTTTTACAATGAAACAGGAAAAATAACAGTCATTTTAATTTTTTGCATCTTGTTATGTGTCATGATGTGGTTTTATTGCCGTCATCATAACAAATTTATCAAGAATTCAAAGAATCTCTTATCACTGTGTTACATAGATTTTATTTTTTTTTATTGCTAGTGCGGTGGAACTAAGTCCCTTGTACTGCGGCCACTTCTGGCCTATTGTACCAGCCCCAGATGATAGGTGAGGGTGATTGTGGAGCAATTGGTGGAATGAAGATTGGCAGGGGAAACCGAAGTACTCTGAGAAAACCTGCCCAGCACCATTTTGTCCACCATAAATCTCACTTCACCAGACCCGGGATCGAACCCGGGCCGCCGCCGTGGAAATTCAGCGACTAACCGCGTAAGCTATGACGCGGCCCTTTTATTTAGTTACTGCTACATGTTTCGATCCATGTTTGGATCATCATTAGACAGTATTCCTAAATAGGTCACCTGTTATTGCATTGTAACTAAACTGATAATTCAGCAACAAATGACATATTTAAGGGTACTTAAATATATACTTATATACTTAAAATTTAATGTGGAATATAAACCGCATGCTAAAGTCCATGGCAAGTTTGTAAGGTAATATTAAATCTAAACTTTAATATTCATGGACTATATGAAATAAAATGTCCTTAAATATGATGTGAGGTGTCGAATTTTAGGTTGAGAAACACTGCTTAATTGAATTTCATGATTGCTTATGTAAGATAATACGATGATATGGATTTGGTGTTTGAGAGAACTAGCTCTAGTTATTTAACGACTGTTTGTCAATAGGACGAAAAGACAATATACATTTCACATTATTGTCGCAAGATTTACTTCATAAATAATTATTGTTAATAAATTTCTAAGATTTATAAAAGATTGGTATTCAACAGTGAGTGATTCTATTGTAGATCTTTCCGAAACTCTCTTACGGAAATTTTGTAGATTGACGGCATATGTTCTAAAATGTGATACTCGGATGAACTCTGTGACATTTTCATTGACATCACGGCATCAGCGCCTGTGTCATTATGAGGTCATGACTAAATCAGTCTTTGAAATGCTCCTTTTTTAATTCTCAAAATAGGGTTTTCTGTAGGATTTTAGGTTCTCACAGCGGTAGTTATGAAGATTTTTGAAAGAACATGTCGCTTCCATCTTCAGGGTTGAAAGTGTAAGTCAAGCAAGAAATCAAATGACTTTTCTTGCCTCCTGCTTTAAGCTAGTTTATTCCTTGGCTTACCCTTCAACCCTTGAAGATGGAGGCGAGAAGTTCCTCCGAAACGTCATTTGACTTTCAACAGACTACGTGGCGTTATGTCCAAGAACTTATAACTCTTCATAACCACGGCTATGGGAACTTCAGTACCTACAAGCAAGTTAAGTGCATAATTCTCCATGAGATTATTGTTAAGTCTGATTGCAGTGGCGTGCTAGGGAATCCGTTTGGAGGCGGAATCATAACATCTCATTAAATCATAGAAAGTTTATTTATATATTTTTCCTTGGCACTACAGCCCCAGTGGGCCTAGGCCTACCTCCATGAACTCCGTTCACTTCGGTTTTTCTAGATCTTACACATTCGGTAGGACTCCTTGGGCGAGTGATCAGCTCGTTGCAAGGCCTCTACCTGTACACAAACACAGAAAAATGCACACAAACGTCCATGCCCTGAGTGGGATTCGAACCCACGATCCCGGTTTCCAAGCGAGCGAAGACAGTGCATGCCTTAGACCGCTCGGCTACCGTGACCGGCAGAAAGTTTATTTAGTTACTGTTAACTTTCTGTAACTGCCACTCACAGTAGCTGTTTATTAACAACTGAGACATTTGAATTTTAAGCTTACAATTCTTTGGTTGTATTTGTGGAATTTTAAAGATAATTGTAAATTGTTTAGTGAGCATGAAGTTTGGTGATGCTTGTATAGAACCAAGATGCATGATTTTTTAGATAGGCGAGGGTTCTAATGCTTCAGTTGGCAAAATTATGCGCTAATGATGTCTTTGCTCATTATGAAGCATGGTACTTCCTTAGGTGTCGCTTTGAAGAAAATCAATTTTACCTTCACAGCCACGTCTTCAAGTTTTTGGTAATGAGGTTGTTGGAATAATAGCGTTACCTTAAAATACAATGCCGTTCAGATATTCTATAGTCAAGTACATATCGCGCCACTGAAATGGAAAAGAACAGAAACACAGTGGCATAACAATTCTAGTGAAGAAACTTTTCGCTGCCAGCGCAGTTTTCTCTGCGTTAATTCAATTCAGTTTCACTTCAGTTGAATTATTTATGTTTGTGTGCTAACGTAACACCTACAGGAGCCGTTGATGATGATGACAATAATTCAATTAAAATTAGAAGTTATAATTAAGAAGTAAGAAAAGTAAAATATTGTCACGCGATTGAGTGACGAGAAAGGAGTTTCGAAGCTATACCTTCACTCCACCATATGTCTTCATGACATGGTGCTTAATTAATTAATCATAGGAGAAATTTTACTCACAGAGATAAGCTAGTGCTTAACTTTTTGAGCACTGCCACTAATATTTTCATGTAAGGATAATAGTGTAAATTCTGTTGAAGAATTCATTTGTAATTATCATCATTTGTTAACTTTGTTGACCGGTTCACGCACTTCGTTTCAGGGCGACCAGTGCACCACCGGTTGCAAGGCGCATGCGAGTTTCGTCGATGAATCAATGAGTCTTGGCTGATAACGTTCGTAATGAAGTACTTACAATACATAGATCACAGGTTGTGTTGAAAATGCTGTTCCTGTCAATTGCTGCTCCATCTCACCTTCGATGACAGACTGCAGAAACCAACTGCAAATATGAACCCTGCTAGCTGAGTCGCACGGCTACATCACATGGACTGCTCTTGTTTTATCGGGTCTAAGTTTCCATCAACTATGTTGGTGTTCTTGCACATGACTTTGACCCTCCACCCTATTGAGCTAGAGGTTTCGGTGAGTTCGGTGAGTCTGGCCCCTATGTCATCTAACTTCTCCTCAGTAAGCACTCGGCGTTTATGTTTTTGTTTCTTGTTCATTAAGAGTCTTGTTGCTCGAAGTTTATTCACCAAATAGTGAATTGTCTGTCTCCTGGAAACTTTTTTACGAAATTTACGTTGAAAATTTCGCCGACATTTTCAAGCAGATCCGTATTTCACGTAGATGTCATACAGAAATACACGTTGCTTTAAATAGTACCGCACCATGACGAAACACACTGCTCACTGATTGTGACTGAGAACAAACGGCTAATGGAGCTGATAACTTCCGTCCTGTGCCGACAAATCATAAACAAATTTCCACGCATGAATCGCATTGCTCGCAGTGAAACATAATGCCATCAAGCGGTCCACGAAGTTAATAACTTTCCTTAATACCATACTTTATCGGTCATCATGCATATTAATTGGCAAAATCTTTACGCGTCTTGCAGCCTGCGGCGCACCCGTCACCGTGAACCGGGCGACAATTGTTAAAATCTCTGTATAAGCTTTTGAACTACTGACTTCTCACATTTTCTTCCGTATTCTTTTGCAGTCCTACGTGTTGTGGAATGATATGTCGTGGCGGACGTTTCAAGCTATCTCCCACGAATAAGAGTCATAAATAGTCAATCGTGTATAGTATACTATGCTTCACATACCCGCATGTCTATATGACACTCCTATCAATATTCATAAAAGAAACACGAGATACTGAAATAAAAGACTGTTCGCCCATTCGTGAACTACTGCATGACACTTTCGTGCAAACGCTCGACAGTTCGTTGCGATAGTAACCCGAAATTAGGCAACGGCAGTGATAAATCTCACAGTTACGTTACTTTCTTTTTTTTTCCTTGGCACTACAGCCCCAGTGGGCCTAGGCCTACCTCCATGAACTTCTCCGTTCACTTCGGTTTTTCTAGATCTTACACATTCGGTAGGACTCCTTGGGCGGGTAATCAGCTCGGCGCAAGGTCTCTACCCGTACACAAACACAGAAAAACGCACACAAACATCCATGCCCTGAGTGAGATTCGAACCCACGATCCTGGCTTCCGAGCGAGCGAAGACAGTTCATGCCTTAGACCGCTCGGCTACCGTGACCGGCTTACTTTCATTTACGTTATGCGTATGAAGGTAATATACAATGACACTTGAGGACCATCCCATACGTAAAGCTTGAGATTACTCTCACCCCAGCCTAGATATTATTTCAGATTTGTGGTGTTTCTTTTCTATACCCTGCTACCCCTGTTTTTCTACGTCACCTTATCCACTTCTTTCAACATCTCCAATAATACCACAGACTTTCCAATTAATTTCCTAATGACAGGATGGTTATGTGAGATGTATTATGGGGGGAGAGAAATCTCGGGGGTGGAGGTACTTCGTTGTCCTTCAGACTGCAACCCCTTTGGTCCCTTTCTCACTCTCTCTCTCCATCACGCTGTTTCTCTCCTTTCTCTCACAGCAGTCAAAGCCAGCCATCTAAGACAAACTCTTGTGCCGTTTCCTTCACCGCGCCAACACGAAACCTCAAGAATGTGTGTCGTAAGCACGCTTCCCTCTCGTCTCACGTCCCCCTACCATCGCGTACCTAAGGGAAATCAAAACCGATAGCTTCAAGTTTATTTGTTTGCTACGCTGCAGCTACTGTTACCGTTCTATGAGACATACAGACATACAGGTTTCTACTTGGATACCGTGTTTGTTATCTAGTCGATCTAAGCATTCTGTAATGTCGGAGAGGAAATGAGGTTTTGCATTATGAATTCATTATGAGTGAAAGCAAGAAAGGGGCGATACCTTCTAAATAAATCTAGGTGTGGATACAATTAGATTATTAACACTTAAAGCATTCATATATAAGTTCTTTTATGTTCTATTATTGTGTTGGTTTGCAGCTACAAACACAAGACGGGCTAACTCTACGCCTGTATCAGATTATCAAATTTTTATCTCAATATGAACTGCGTGGAGGATATTGTGGCGTTAGACCCGTTGCTAAACAGTGGCTCTGTAAACAGCGACGGTTTGGGGCAACGACCCAGTAAAGACGTTCCCGTTGCTAGGCAGCGGATTCATAATAATGCGTCATTTGGAGTACAATAATGGAAGCAGGGTGTTTCCATGTGATCCGTGCCGAGATATTAGAAGCATTGGAAAATGTCAGTGTGGAGAGAGTTCTGCACGGGACGCTGTGTAGAGAGGACCTGAGCGCGTGAAGCTGAAGAATCTCCGCTGTTAGAAGCCATTACCATGGAACGGCGGGTGAAGACACAGCAGCCTGGAAAAGGCTTAGCGGGTGCTGTGGTGATTTGTGATTTGTATAGATTAGCGGTGGAGCTGTAACTGCTTGTAGTTCTCAGTCGTGTATATAAGTGTTCAATACATCCATTCACCAATCCAAACTCCATCTCTACTCACACGTACTACCTGATGATGTCAATTAGAGAGGACAAAATTCTTGAAAACTACTTGCTCCTCTGTTGGGTAGAATTATATTGCTACTGACATACGGCTAATACTTGTTGTTACTGCCATTTGATCTTTATTCTAATTTAATTACTTTTAAAATTAAAAATATGTCACGAGATTACCTTGCTGTGTGTCTCTACAACATTGCATCTGAGCCAATCTCAATGGCGTACCTAAAAATTCCTCCAGGCGGTCTGTGTGTCTGTATGTGTATCCCCTTATCGTTACTAGACAACGGCTAGGTAAAACCGTTACAGGGGCAACGAATACACACCCAACAATAGAAGAAGTGTTGGACGCGTCGTTTTCTGGGCGGTTCTTATCATATCACATGTCGTAGTAAATTAAAATATATATGTTACCAGCCTATCTACCTACCTACCTACCTACCAAGTAGCCTACCTACCTACCTACCTACCTACCTACCACTCGACACTACAGCCCTGGGGGAGCTTTGGCTTCCTGTACAACCAGCCTCCGCAGTCAATGTGTGCTGCCATAGAAACAGATGATGACCGGAGGCTGGTTGTTATTTTTCTGAACAAGATCCTTTCTACAGGATGAGGTTGTTCGACTCTTGCCCAACCCCCAACCTGGGGGACCAGGGTGTCTCTCTTAGTCCGGACTCTATGGCCGCGCCATAGCTCAAGCGGTTAGTCGCTGGCTTCCCACCGCGGCGGCCCGGGTTCGATCCTGGGTCTGGTCAAATGGGATTTGTGGTGGACAAAGTGGCTCTGGGGCAGGTTTTCTCCGAGTACTTCGGTTTCCCCTGCCAATCTTCATTCCACCAATTGCTCCACAATCACCCTCATCTGTCATCTGGGGCTGGTACAATAGGCCAGAAGTGGCCGCAGTACAAGGAACTTAGTCCCATCCCACTAGCAATAAAAATATAGTCCGGACTATAACCTTTGACCTTCCCGGCATGGGTGACTCTACCAGTTGTTTAACTACGGCCGGCATAGCTTTCTAGGTCACAGAGTCACGCAAGCCCCACCACCTCGACAAAGTGGAGATACTTTTGAGGAAAATGTTTCATTTAGGACTGTACTATATACGTAGAGAACTGTAGGATGCTTATATATAATATAAAGAGACACAAATCACGATAGATCACACGAGACAAAATTCCCTATGCGTTTGTACTAACAAGATTAACGCATTCATCTGAACCCACGCAATTATTTCTCCTTTTATATGATGGTTATCAGAAACGTGGTTTCTTTGGGGAAACAGAAGAAGGACAGAAGAGGTGAGTAAGAGGAATGATTAGCTGGGAAGGAGAATGATGAAGGGAGGAAGGGAATATTGACGCAAGAAGAAATGGAATAAGTTGAGCAGATGGATGAAAGGACAGGATATAAGAATTTGGATAGGAAAGGAAATGATTCCTCCTTTACTTTTCAGCGAACTTCCCTTCAGCTTTAATTTCAAACAGCATTACTCCTCAAGAATCGTCTCTGGGCTTGCATTCACAACGCAGCAACTATACATATATATGTATATATATGTTAAAGACTTTAGGATACAGCAATATTTCTTGCAATTATCCACCTATACCTGGCACAGCAATTTCAGTGTAAATTCACTAGCAGACACATTTCAGTTTGCCAGGCTTCAGGCTATTGACGTTGGCTCACACACTGAAACGACGCAGTCAGTGAATTTGTAAATAAATTATTGTGATAAATATTGATATATAATTAAGGAGTAGTGTTTTTAACACACCACTGACACTAATTCAGTCAGAACTTCAGGATACAGATGGATACAAAACTTTAATTGTTAACGGTGAACCGAAAACACCACTTGCTACAGGCGCATGACAAAGTTGTTCATGTGCTTAATTAATCATGTACCACGCCATGAAAGACATGTGGGAGAGTGGAGGTTCTTGCTTTCAGCACTAGATGGAGGTGAGTGATCACCTTCCCGCCCACGCCGCCTCACCTCCAGGGGAAGAGCTACTGCTACACATTCAAGAGGAGACTGGGTGGGCCCCGGACCGATCTGGACGCTGAAAAGTAGAGAAAGATATCTTACTTCCGCCAGGAATTGAATCCCAGTCGTATAGCTCGTACCCCGTCGCTATACTAACTAAGCTAAGACAAAGGCAAGTGTGGCAGCGCAATACTAAAATACCACATTAGTTAGTTAGTTAGTTATTGGAGAGGGTGGGTTTCCCCATGCACTTAGACCTGTATTGGTCCATTGTGCTTCCCTCTATGATTTCTACCAGTCTCTATATCCTACCGGTACTGGTGCTTACCATCAGTCCCACCCAGCCAGCGAGACCGGCTCTACTAGCTGAGAGGTATCTATAATGCTTCCCCCATCTACCAGAGGTATTAGAGACTGCTGTTGGGCGGGAAACGTCCGTAATTTGGCTCAGTGACCTCCTTTGGAGACATGAGGTTCTTTTACGTGCCGTAAAGCTACGACACGGGACCCACGGCTTAAAGTCCCTCCCGGAGGACTTGTTCCCTGAAATTTTCCGCCCTCAAAAATTCGACGACCTCCGCCGGGTATTTGAACCCGCGTACTACGAGTCATGAGGTGGGAACGGTACCTCTAGACTACGGAGGCCGCTTAAAATACCACAGTAACTCAGGAAGTGTAGTGACTGGTTAATTGAAAGTTGAACGACCAGGATTCGATTTATAAATCTCATAATATCCAGACTGGCCCCAGACCACAGGTTACAAGGTAGCCGGAGCTTGAACCTGGTCATACACTTACATCCAGTACCGAGATTAAGAAAGCGTGGAGTTGTACCTCAGCTCCCAATGCGCCTTCAGGTTATGATGATTGATAGTAGCCTCAGGATTGGCTCTGTTGTTCCTTCCTCTTTCGAAGAGAATGTAAAAAGTCCTTTCAGACAATATAAAAGGGCAAGGAACGGAAAGTCTCTTTTCTATGTCAAATTTCTGTTTTTCGGGCGGCGTTGTAAGGAGAACGAAAACGAAAAATTGTAAGAAATGTTGATGGGGTGCAGTTGTTGTTTTTTAAAACTTCTTTTCTGGAAGAAAAATAAGAACCACAGAAGACTGTGTAATTTTTTCCTTGAAAGAGTGGGTAGGAGATAAATAGAGTGAGAAAGGTGAAATGTGAATGAATGCAGCAGCAGAAAAGAGGAAAGAATAGAAAAGTCTAAAGGTTTCTTGAGTCGACATGACAATGGAAGTACATGACGTCACAGACACGGATCACACTCATCGGGAAATAAACTCTCTCCGCACTACAGCTGGAACAGATCTCGAGAGTGGGACAAAGAGATTGCAGAAGCGGAAAAAGCGAGAATAGGAAGTCTCGTGAAAAGAGAGGGATACACAGTGTTCCAGAATGGCGGACGACGTTTCACGATTACCAGTCCAGTGGCATTTGATAAATAATATAACATCATATATAAAATAAAGAAGTAGGAAATCTCGCAATTTTAGCTTAAATGCATAAGACTGGTAATATTTACTCTTGCAAGACTCTTATAGAGTATTTATTCTAAAATATATTGTCACGTTTTAGGAGTGTGACATTTAACGAGGCTTCGATTGGATGATTGAATTTATTGACCACCTATACACATCACTTGGAACAGCATGTAATTACAGCGCTATCGCTGATCTACACACTTTACAGATCACAGTTACACGCACACACTAGGGTTGTCAGTCTTCACTAGTCGTATCCTGGCAACGGATTTATAACAATCTCACTGTAACTACACATAAAGTCTTGAAATCACACTATTGCAAGTCAACTAACTCTCAGCTGTCATCTCTCCTCAATCATCTTGGACTGCCGGCTCAAAAAGACTCAAAGTCACATTACGACTGACGGTCAGTCAGTCAGTCAGTCAGTAAGTCTTGGTTTCGAGCCCCATCTGGGGCTCATGACCAGATATTTATTACTGTTTGACAGTTACGGTCTTGATTTTGTGTGGCGCCCTCTCTGACGAGAGGACGGGTCTGTCTTTTGTATATGCTGCAAGCCCTTGCCAACGCAGTCTTTTTGGGTCCGAGTCCCTTAGGACCCGTGACCATATTTTACTGTCTCAGAATTGAGACTTCCCTTCTACGACTCGCAGGGTCACGGTGGAGGTATTCGACCCTTCCGCCACAAGGGGTGACTCCCTCAATTATTTTGGTTATATATTCCCTGGGGACGGACCCAGCAGAAAACATTAATACCTAACAATTCCCATATTGTTATAGACACGAGTTTACCTCACCGTTGCATAGAAACTGAAATTCTTCTATTGCTTCATGCGCGTTCATTTCGGCTGGAATCTGTTTACCGAGCCGTTGACTAGCAATGAACTATTCCGGGTTTCAGATATCATGTCACAATATTTAAAGATTCCTGTCTTGAATTAATTAAATAAAATCATCAATATCATAAAATGGTAAAGATATTCGAATGCAGCGTTGCCGTTTCATCGCAAACCGGTCAATACACATATAGTGCTCGCCTTTATATATCGTGGGCTACATGCTTGTAGTTGCGTTACATTCTGGAACATTTTAGGCCTCGAAAAGTTCTGTTTTCTGTCTAGTCCGATGAAAGTCAAGGAACATTTCCGAGGAACATCGTCTCATTATTCGGGTTTGCAGAGCAAACGAAACGTTTTATGCGTTCCTTACGAATATATATATATATAGTCTAGGGCATGAACTCTCTCGGACGCTAGAATCGTCGGTTCGAATCCCACTCAAGGCACGGATGTCTATATGTGTGTTGCCCTGGGTCTAGGTAGCGACCTTGCGACTGGCTGATCACTCGTTCAGGAGTCCTACTGACTGTACAACGATTACGAAACTGAAGAAGAGGACAGGGCCCAACAGAAGGCCGTAGAGCCATTGATGAATGAATGAATATACTATATATATATATATATATATAAAATTCAATATACAGAGAGTCTAATGGTATGATGATTGATGGTTGATGAATTAGAAATGATTTGAAAGGAATCGGTCGTGGCTGATTCGAGAGACTATCCCTGTACTTGCCTGGAGGAGCTGAGGAGAACCACGAAATACCTCAATAAGAGCAACTGTTGTCAGAGCGAGATTTCAACCAAGCACATCCCTAGTAAAGTCTGGATCATTACCAGACTTGTAGGTTTTAAAAAATAAAAGGAACGCTTTATATGGAAATCATATCTGGTTAACTGACTGCGACCCAGGTCAGCTCCTAAACCTTTCGAAAAGTGTTTCTAAAATTTATCACGAAAGACTTTCACTAAAAGTTCCTGAACAGTTCCAGTTTCAGTTAATTTAGAACAGACATGCTGGAGACTTTACCTGAAGTTCTGCTTATGTTTCTTCGCGCGTGTTGGAAGTTACGTCATCTGAATTTCCTCAATATTTTTAGGTGCGCAAGATTTTCTAGCGTAAGTTATAGACAGGCATGCCCTGTCTTCGCTCGCTTGGAAACCGGGATCGTGGATTCGAATCCCACTCAGGACACGGATGTTTAGTTTCTGTGTGTGCGTTTTTCTGTGCTTGTGTACAGGTAGAGGCCTTGCGACGAGCTGATCACCCGCCCAAGGAGTCCCACCGAATGTGTTAGATCTAGAAAACCCGAAGTGAAAGGAGAAATTCATGGAGGTAGGCCTAGGCCCACTTGGGCTGTAGTGCCAAGGAAAAAAAAGTTATAGACAAAATGAAAAAAACATTTCATGTCAACATTTTTTCCCATGATTCTTAGGTATTTTTAAATGAATAAAGAAGGGAAGTTTTGCTGTCATCCCGTAACTGATTTCTCTAAAGTGTTATAAGCCTATGAGATGACAACTCATCAAAGTTTCAAAGGTCATGACTGCCCGTCCACTCTCTCTTTCACTCTGCGACCTAACATCAGCCCCTGATTCGTTGGAGTGATTATTTATTTATTCGACGTCGGGAAGTTTCCGCAAAATCAGACAATTCCAATTTTCAGACATTTTGTCGCATAAAGAAGCCCATTTTACTTAAAGTCGAAAATGAACTTCTTAATGAATATCACAAATCATTAATAAACTTTTATAATGCGGTCGCAATGAATCTTGATCAACGATAAATAACTCCCCTGGGAATAGATTATAGATAAACAGGTAAAGCTATTCCTGTAACAGGACTTGGAGGTCCATATGATAGTGAGACGTCGAGGCTCCCACATTTTCTAGACAGTCTGCCCACAGACGGCGGTGAAGTTTTCAGCCTTACGTGCCGGCCAATCGCCTTTTACCCCCAGGAAGATTCCTGGTACTCATTTCTTTTAGAGCCTGAATCGACCCCAGGGTAATAGTGCGGATGGAAGGATTAGGTCAATACAGAAATCCAATGACCTCACCGGGAATCGAACAAGCGACTTTCCGGCTTGTAGAATAGTGCCTCAGCCAACTAAGTTATCGCGTGTCCCCACCAATGTCGTGTACCGATAATCAAATTCCGCTGTAATTCGTTAGGTGAGATTTGTACATGAGGTTATTCGATCACTGTCATTCTAGGTTATGTTGACATATTACAGGATCTGCTTGATGTAAGACAGCAAAATTTCTCAGGCATATTTTTACAGCTATCAAGTTAATGAGAGTGCTTAGTGAGAGAATACATGAGAAATTAATGTTTCAAGGTTTCACAGGTTATTGTGTGAAATTTAGTAAGCATTGCGCATTTTAGGCTTTTTACGTCAATCTACGTAGATGGTTATAAACTGTAATTCTTGTGTCATTCCTTGTGTTCTACTGCTCGTGTACTCTTACTATGTCTAGGCCGCGCCATAGCTCAAGCGGTTAGTCGCTGGCTTCCCACCGCGGCGGCCCGGGTTCGATCCCGGGTCTGGTCAAATGGGATTTGTGGTGGATAAAGTGGCGCTGGGACAGGTTTTCTCAGAGTACTTCGGTTTCTCCTGCCAATCTTCATTCCACCAATTGCTCTACAATCACCCTCACCTATCCTCTGGGGCTGGTACAATAGGCCAGAAGTGGCCGCAGTACAAGGGACTTAGTCCCACCCCACTAGCAATAAAAAATCGATGTCCTTGTGTTGTCGCGTGTGCTTGTTTTGCGGGAATGTTTACTTAGTCGTTGCCTAGGAATGGGTATACACGTCGCAGTATATATGTATGTATGTCTGTATGTAATGTTATGCTTGAATTGTATATCTCTACGTTTAGACATAATGTCTAGTCTAGCACACGGCACTCGATCCAAAACATCCAACACTTCTTATCTACTAGCGACATCTCTCTTAGTCTTCCGAGAATACATTGCAATGGCTGAATGCAACGTAAGATTTCTATTGTAGGTCATGACATGCAGTTAAAATGTAATGAGTTACGCTGAAATTTTGATTATTTCTGCCATTAATATTCTTATAATTTTGAACTCAGTACTAGTGTTTCCAGGACTCCATTTCAGAAATTATTCTCTCATGGAAACTCGTCATTCATTTGAGAACAGACTGTATACAAGACTCAGGAAGGAAAATAGTGAAAGATGAAAAGAAAGGGATTGAAAAGAGAGCATGAAAAGCTTACTAAAACAGTGGCTGTGCAAGGAAACTGAAGTACTTCAACGGGAGAGAAAAATTACAATTGTTGAAGGACAGAGAAAGCTTTAGAGTAAGAAGGAGGAAAAGAAGTCGGATGTAAAAAAGCAGATGCGAAAATCTAGAGAATAGAAGGAGAACTGACGTAAGAAAGGATGAGATGATACAGAAGAAAGAAATGGGAGGATTGGTATGACAGAGACGAGTAGGAGGAAGCATTCCTTTTATATCTATATTTCTTACATTTTTTCACTCTCAGTTCTTCTCTCCGTGCCACCATCCCAACCGATAAATATTCTCTCACATGGGCTCCTTTTGCTGCGAAAGGATAGGCCTTGCAGTGGTGGAGAAAGACTTTGTTCTGTGTTGCATACAAGTTATTTGCTAGGAGGCATTTATGCTGCAACGTGCCCAGTAAGCACTGAAACTTTTCAGAAGAGCATTGAAATCTTTTCTCTCCGTATTTGCCTTCTCCATATAAAACTTTCCTTAAGAAGATATTCGAAGGGTCAAGAACAAAACTTTCAAACGGAAATGTACCCTGAACGGAAATTTCAGGTTGTGTTCTGTGATCAGTTGTAACGGCACACTAAATAAGTACCCAATTAACTAAGACACCTACAAAACAACAAAATAACCTGTGTATAAGGGTTAAGGTTCTCACAGCGGTGGTTATGAAGAGTTTTACTTCTGGGATATAATGCCTTATAGTCTGTTGAAAGTCAACCGACGTTTCGGAGGAAATTATCTCCTCCATCTTGAGGGTCGACGACTAAGCCAAGCAAGAAAACAGCGCTCTGCTTACCACCGCTCTCATAGTGGTTTCTTGTTTGCTTTACATTTTGGCCCTGAAGATGGAGGCGTTCCTTCAAAAAGTTTTTGACATTCATCGGACTACACGACGTTATGTTCCAGAAGATAGAACTCTTAAAATAACCTATATACCTAGTAATTTCATAATTTATATTTTCTTGAATAGTTGGTAGTTAAATAACTGGTCAATAAATGAAGTGTTATTTTATGGAATACAAAGATTCTTAACCGTTTTCACGAAACACTTCTATCATATATTTTCTGAACAACCGTATTCCACTCCTAATATCCTGTTACTGTTATCTACTTTCGTATTAACCTCCATTTTCGCTTAACTAAATGATCTATACAGCCAGTCACAGTGGCCGTGCGGTCTGAGGCATGAATTGTCTACGTTTGCTCCAACGCTGGGATCGTGGGTTTGAATCCCATTCAAGGCATGAGAGTCTATGTGCATTTATTCTGTGTAGGTAACGGCCTTGTGACGGGCTGATCCACCGTTCGAGGAATCATACCGACTGTGTACAAATTAAGAAACTGAAAATCGGCCAAAGTCCAAAGGGCTATAGAGCCATAGATAGATGATCTATATTGTTCTTTTCCTTTTACGATTAAAGTGTTCAGTGACGTCTGAAGATGAGGTCATCTGGTACAGTGCCAAACCAGGAATCCAAACAGTAGTACAAACGTAGAATATTTCCGGATTGCAGGAATTTTTACGACAAATATACAAATGTGAACACACATCTATATTAATAGTGTGCTAATTATAAGCTCTTGTAAGAATCACACTTAAACCAATTATAGGAACATTCTGATTTTAATTATACGTGGTATGACAATAAAGTTCGCGTGCTCATCTCGGTTGAAGTGCGACATACCTCATTGCTGAATATCACTGTGGTAACCTTCAAAGTACTCCCCTTGGGAAGCTATGCACCGATACCAGCCCCTGGTCCACCCTTCAAAACAATTTTGGAACTGCTTTTGTGGAATGTCCTTCAGAGCATACAAAGTATACAAAGATGAGTTGGTTTAAATGGGCGATGCATATAGCAAGCGATGGGAGAGATTATATATATATATGCCGGTCACGGTTAGCGAGCGGTCTAAGGCATGTACTGTCTTGGCTCGCTTGGAAAGAGGGATCGTGGGTTCGAATCCCACTCAGGGCATTGATGTTTAGTGTGTGTGTGTGTGTGTGTGTGTGTGTGTGCTTCGTGTGTGCGTTTTTCTGTGTTTGTGTACAGGTAGAGGCCTTGCGACGAGCTGATCACCTGCCCAGGGAGTCCTATCGAATGTCTAAGATCTAGAAAAACCGAAGTGAATGGAGAAGTTCATGGAGGTAGGCCTAGGCCCACTGGGGCTGTAGTGCCAAGGGGGGGGGGGAAATATATATATACACGCTCAGTTTTAAAAATAAATCTTGAAGCAATAATACATGTCGGCAGATGAAGGTTGAAGGGAACATTAAAATCAACCCAAAAGAAAGATTGGTTGAGACACTGAAAATGTAGGCAGTATGTTTGCTCGAAACGCCGGAATTTCTTCAAACTACACACCATTTTAACTCAGAAGACCATATTCTTAACTTCACTTCCTTGATATAAATATTGTCGCTTTCAGGTCATAAATAGGGCTACGTGAACCATGCATACTCTAAATTTGATGGCAGGGATTTCAAAGCTGCTAATGCGATTGGGTTTTGCAACTGCACGATATTTAACTAAGATTTATGTAAATCGTTGTAATGAATCAGGTGTTATTATGTGTGGTCAGACACACATTAGAGTACTATTATATATATATATATTATGGGGAATTCACGAAATGGATATGTTCACAGCGCGGGAGATCTCGCACTTACATGTGACCTTTTCGCATCTTCGTTACATCCTTTCAACTTTCGGTTCATTTTCCATACTTCCGATGCTGACTCCAAGGCACTACGCCATTCTGTTTCTGGGCCCTCTATTACTCACGCACGTTCAAGTCCACGCATGCGCGGCAGGAAATATGGCACTTCCTGAGGCCTTGCCCGTTTTTCCTTCTATCCGTTCCGCGTCGCTACTGCTGCTGTTACTGTCCTTGTTTCTTCTTCTTCTTCCGTTCACTCGTACCTAATGGTTCTTCTGCTTGCCTCTTCGGTGTAGCAACAGGAAACCCCGAAATTCATAAGATTCTAGTACCAGTGACGTCAAACACATTAAGAAGAACTTGTCTTCCGTTTTAAGTGAATATTGTGCTATATAGTACATTTTGGTTAGACCTGTAAGTTATAACAAAGTAATTCAAGTATCCATGTCGCCATTTTATTATTTAATTTAACTGATTCTTAATTTATTACAACGTGTTCATTCGTTATATAGCGTTGAGAAATAAGATAATCGTGAATGGTGAATTATAGAGGAGTTCGCAGGAAGATAGTTTAAAGACAAAATTTCTTCTAAATAATAAACAAAAATTAACTCCATACCTCATAGGAAAACATTACATATCCGGTACAAGGTCAATGTTGATGTTGTTTAGGGAAATAATCGCTATTTATTATGAAGATTATGCGAAACATAGGAATACACTCTGCGGGCAGATTGCAAATTTTTAGCATATTAAAGCAAATGGTATATATAGGAACCACTAGGTTTAAATAGTAAAAATAACTATGTCAGTACTTTCTGGAGGGACTGGGGAAAACATTGGAACTTTTATTGGCTGGTCGAATGAACATCGGAACAGCTGAAATAAAAAATACAATTCTATTATATAATATAATATAACCCTATTCGCCTGTCACAGTAGCTGAGCGGTCTAAGACATGCACTGTCTTCTCTTGCTCGCAATACGAGGATCGTGGGTTCGAATCCCACTCATGGCATGGATGTTTCATGTTTGTGTGTGTATGCGTGCGTTTTTGTGTGTTCGTGTACAGGTAGAGGCCTTGCGACGAGCTGATCACCCGCCCAAGGAGTCCTACCGAATATCTAAGTTCTAGCAAACCGAAGCGAAACAGAGGGTTCCATGCAGGTAGGCCAAGGCCCGAATTGTGGCTGTAGCACCAAAAGAAAAGAAACGTCCTATTCAGTACATTGGTTTTACAAACGAATTGTGAACACTTGTCAAAGTTGAATCTCATAGGTATAGAAAATATTATGTTTATTTATTCTTTATACCCAGTAGCTCAGTATTATCTTACCTATTTCTAACAAATTTGGAATTATGGTGGGTGATATTTTGGGGAGGATTTAGATACTATAGACGCACCAATATTTTTCGAAACCGCCCAAACTACATCCCTTTCTTATTGATCGAAAAGCAATCGTTCTAGCGTGTTGAGGTCTTCTGCGTTCCATACAGCTTAGAAGAAATTCTTACTTGCTCTCTATTGGATCTACCACGTATATATTATTGTTTTTTTTAGATTTGTTTTAAAATTTTTCAAAATTAAACTGCAATTAAAAAAAATCTTAAAATGATGAGGATGCGTGCTGTTATGTATTATTCAACTGCCTTGAAATTGTTCAGTTCAATTGAATTACATTCTTTATTTCATTACGTAGTTACCCAAGAGCCCCAATGCGGATTATAAAATACATATAACAATATAATTAAGAGGTCGTTATAGAGTTACTTGCTGCACTCAACAAGCAAGGGCCAATTACGGAGTCAGCACGTGCGGACAAAAATAAACAAATATCTAAATCAATTAATGTTATGTGAAGTTAAACGAAACATCCTAACAATGACAGGAATAATTCAATTCTTTATATTCATAATAATAATTCGATTTATTTTTAGAGTTGTTGCCAACAATATTTGTATTTTCCAAGCAAACAGTAAAATACATACCGAGAAAAAGTTTAAATTTTTAGTGCCTTAGAATTCCTAACTTCACGTGTGCAGTACTCCCTTGAAACGCCGTGCACAGAAGCTATTGGTGTGAAATATATCATTCAAGCTTATTCATTTCGTATTTACGTAAATAAACTCCGTGGAAGTTAGCCCTTCTTGAGAAGCTGCCAGTCGCGCAGCTACTCAGGAAAATCACAACATGTTATGGAACCGGAAGGTTCATTACCGTGTTCACAAGATTCCTCTTCTGCCCCAATGTGAGTCAGATAAATCCAGCCCATACCACCACATCCTATCTCTCTAAGATCCATCTTAATATTATTCCCACCTACGTTTTGATTTTCCTCGTGGCCGATTTTCTTTTCGCTTTTCCACCAAAATCCAGCGTGAATCCCTCTTCGCTTCTAATGCGTAGTACATGCCCTGCCCATCTCTTCTTCATTGGCCTTATAATTCTAGTTATCCTTGGCGAAGAAGTTATGAAGCTCTTCGTTCTCCTGTTTTCTCCAGTCACCTATCATAGTTCCCTCTTCTGTCCAAATATTCTCCTCGGCGTTCTGTTCTCAAACATATTTCATATGTATTTACAGGTATTATTTTTCCTTGTCTATATGTTTGCAGTAATAGATCAGACTCGATGTTTTGCATTTATGATTTTAGAAGAAGATAGCTTAATTTTTTTTAGTATTACAACACACGCTTAAGTTTTACGCTCAAATATGTTGTAGCATGTAGACCCATTGCTAAGTAATGACTCAGTAAACAACGGTCATGTTTAGGTAGTGGCCGCGACAGATTCCTAGCAGTCACTAATGGACTAACGTGGAAGAGACTTTCTCTATGCGCTCCGTGGGACAGCTACATGACACAACAATAGAAGAGCTGTTGGTAGAGGTGTTTTCTGTGCGATCCGTTACGAGGTATTATGAGGAGGACAAATATAGTATTTAGTTTTAAGTCAGTCGTCGGCAAGTAAGGACGTGAACACGGAAGATGACGATCAACGACATTGGAAGCCATTATCAGACAACGACTGATGAAGGCACAGCAGACTGAGAAGATTTAGTACGTGTTATAGTGAACTGCTGATTGTGTGAATTAGAGATAGAGCTATTGTTATTTGTAGTTGCTATCCTTAAGTGTTGAATAAATCCAATTACCAATCCAAATTCCTACAGTCACTCAGTCACATAACAATATATACATCCTCAGTACACTTAACAAATTTCCCTTCCATTGACGCATATACTGCAGACCTTTCGTCGTCTCCTTTTGGTTAATGAGTTGCATCGTTTCCAGAACTGAGATTATTTTTATTCTCAGATCATAAAAGAAAACAGACATAGTTGAACAATCCGAATTAATTATTCTCCATTTCTGAACCATATAATGGATGAAAATGAGTATGTTTCTTTGTATTTTGGCGTGACGACGGAAATTGAGTCATTTCCACGGACTCTGTATTACATTAACCTAAACGAGACAATGGACAATGTTCAAAACTTGTATCAAGTCAATAGCTTGTCCTTGTTACAAAGCGTCAGTCTCGGCAGTTCCTTTAGAGACGACACTAATATACTCGTTACGTAAGAATATTAATGGCATAAATTTCGACGCCTTACGCTTTCAGTTCTAAATTCCGCCTTCGACCAAAATAAATGTAAAAGAAACAACAGATGTTTCGAAATCAATTGAATGTCCTCGAATGTCCTTGAGGATAAAATAAAGATTAAGTTGACAGTTCGTGTGGACTGCTTTCGTCATATTCATTTACTTTTACCGCCTCTATGATTTAGTGGTCAGAGTTCCTGCCTACAGATTCAGATTTCGCGGGTTCGATTCCCGGCGCTACCATATTTTCTGAGAAGTAGTTTGTCTGGAACGGGGTCCACTCAGCCTCGTGAAGATAATTGAGGAGCTATATCAAGGAAATAGCGGCTCCGGTATATAAAACCGAAATTAACGGCCGTGGAGATCCGTTGCGCTCACCACGAGACACTCTATCAGCTAAAGTTGGCACTGACTTCCCCGACAAGCGGCGCTCGCTCGGTCGGTATAGTGCGCTTGCAGACTACAGGCCACAGAGTTTCTTTGTTCTTATATATTGGTTAGAGCGCTCGTTTAATTTAGTGTCATGAACATAGCACATGACCAGTGTCTGGCAAGATTTTTTTTTTATAACTGAGCGGATATTCGTTTCTGAATTACGGCAATGGTTAATGCATATAATTGCCTTGAATATTTAACATACTACATGGAAGTGAAATTAATTTTTCGAAATAAATTGTATAAAAACATAAAATTCGTACGTAACACGTCTTCTGATTATAGGTGTTGTGTGTGCGCGTGCGTAATGTGAAATGTTAAACTCTGCCACGAGTTGTGACGTAAAGAAAGATGGAGGAGCATGTTTACGATTGTACTCACTGCGCTGGGATTGGATTGGTGGAGGTTCGTTGATGACGTTTCATAAAGCAACACTTCTCTACACCCTGTAACCTCAATTCCTTCACGAACCCCTCAGTGATGATACTGTGAGCATATCTGGCCAAGAGATGGAATTATGTATTTGCATATAAATCCTTCTCCGCCTGGCTATGATAAAGCCTACTGTTCATTATTCTCGGAATTTTTATGACGAAACCTAAATGTCGACTGCGTATCAGAAAATAAGGAAGTTGCTGATTCCGTTTTTTTTAAAGTTGCATGAATATTTGATCATGTGCTAGAATTTTCATGCACAATCCCTGAGCGTGATTCTTTTTTTTTTCTAAGGGGGGGGGGGACCATATCTTCTGCAGCACAGGGCGTATGGAAGACTGTAAGATGGAGTGTGTTATCCTGCGCTTGGCGGTCTTGGATGAGGAGATCATAAAACTGTCTGTAATAGCAAGATCTGAAATCAAAACTTTATAGATTGAAAGTCTATTCTCTTCATACTTTAATATACATGGTTCTTTCTTTCTCATCAGAATTCTCCTTTCATCTCATATTCCTCATCCTCGAAATATTCACATTTCAGTGTTAGATCGTTTTCCATCTTGTTGCTCCTGCACTGATATTCGCAAAGCACGTGCGCATGCGCAAGAAAATTCTTCTATGAATCCCCGCCTTCTGATCCACGAGTTTAAGTCTTTCTTAAAAATATGGGATATTTTACGCATCTTCTCAGAGAAAGTGGAATGTCCAATGCTCAAATTATCATTTATTTTAACGTGCAGTAAATTGAAGTTTCATATTCATTCATTCATCTGTAATCTGTCAAGAAGACAGGTCCACAGTCTCTTCCAAAATCTTTCCTCCACTTGATGCGATCTAGAGCTTTCTCCTTCAAATGAAAATATCCTCTTCTGTCCCCAAGGTCATCCAGCATCTTCTTACGTCTTCTTCCTCGTCTTCTTGTCACTTCTATCCGCCCATCTATCTTTCCTTCGATAGCTTCTTTTAGAAGGCAGTTTCTGCGTAAAACATGACCAATCCAATTAGCCTTCCGTTTTCTTATTTCATGTAGGATATTCCTCTGCTCACTGACTCTAAATAACACTTCTTCATTTGTCACATAATCGGTCCAACTGATCTTCTCCATTCTTCTCCAACACCACATTTCGAAACTTTCCAGATGTTTCTGATCTACTGCCCTAAGTGTCCAAGTTTCAGCCCCATACAGAGCTCTGTTCCAAACAGCGAAACAAAATTTTAAAAGTCTAAAACATTACAATTCCTTACATGTTGACGCTGATCAGTCTTAGCCCTTACATATTTGGATGATTATAAATGACCATGAACTTTATTTCTAATTTATTCTCGGTAATTTTAATTTCAAAATCTTATATTTCGATATTACTGGAACTTTATTGTGATCTACAATACCGTATTTCATTGTCTGGGACGTGCAATGCGGTGTTTATTTTGAAATTTATAGATTCTGGCAGGGCCAAGGAGTCTGGAGTTCTGACATTTACGAACAGTCATTAATTTAGCTCTGGTAAAGGAAACCGGACGCGCCTACAAAAGTCAGTGAAAAGGACAGGTCAGAACTCGTTACAATTGCCTGTGAATGAGGATCATTATGACTGAGTTGCCTCGTTCAAACTTCCCTACGGGAGATGGAATGACATGTCCGCACCATGGAGAATTCGAAATTGTCTCGAATTCCCAGCGTGGGGTGTGCAAGCGATTCTACGAGAAGTCTTTCCCCATATTCTGAAGTGTACGGACGTGACCCTTGCACGCTCCGAGACCCAGTTTGCAGATCAAATAATAAATTGTAGTTGTAACCATTAAGGTACAATAAATTAACAGTGTTGTTTAGAGAACAGTAAGTGAATAAACATCAAGTTGGATCAACTCCCAGAATACCGCTACCCTGAGTCTCATGCTAACCGACCCAGCTAGTCTCCCGTACCTATACCGATCTGTGAGGACAACTTGCAGTGATCATCATACACTCTCCTAAGGTAGAATGGCCGCGCCATAGCTCAAGCGGTTAGTCGCTGGCTTCCCACAGCGGCGGCCCGGGTTCGATCCCGAGTCTGGTCAAGTTGGATTTGTGGTGGACAAACACGGCCTGAATGGTCCGATCAATCAACATACTGATGCTTCCCAACGCATAGGCATAGACTGTCACATATACAGCAAACCCTCGCTAATCCGGTTACAGGTTGTCTTGAGCGAAATGTGAAATACGAAAAATGCTGTTCACGGTTGAGCACATGCGTGTACTTCAAAAGACACATGGCATGTAGGAAGGCAGATGAGTCACTTGTCTGTCCAGATAATAATTGACTGTTTCTTAAAAATGCGTTATTACTTAAAAAATCTGAGTCTTCTGCTATATATTATATTTAAGCATCCTGTTGCACTATACACTTCTATATGTAATAATACAAATGCCGTCGTGAATTCAACAATTTATTTGGTTGTAGTTCTTTGTCTTTTCTTCCTCTACACTACATGTTTCGGCCGTAACTGGCCATCATCAGGTGTATTTTTCACTACGTGGCTGTCACACTGCACACAATCCAAAATCTAAAACACCAGCCTGTCAGTTTTGTTTAAAATCTCGCCAACATACGCTCGTCAATTTGATTTTAGAATTTCAGTTTAAAGTTTAAATTTTTTTTAAAATTTAAAATTCAAAATTTAAAGTTTTAAATCACAGGGACACATGCTCTATGTCTACATGTGCTGCAGCGGCGATTTCTTGTTTCCAGCACCGTTCATGTATTATTGTGTGCAGGCTCCCTGTGTGTGTGTCGCTGCTCATCTTTAATACTTCTACTATAGGTGAACAAATATAATGACTTTTTTTATAGTTTTTAAATAAAGGTCCTCCAGTAATATTTTTTTATTTATTTTCATCAGTACTATTTACATCATTAAAGTTTTAATTTATTTTTTTTTTCGATTTTTTTTTTCTTTTCGGCCGACATCTGCTTCTATAATCCTGATTATCGGTGGCCCCAATTAGCAATGGTTTGCTGTACTTTGTAGAGGATTTGTACATATTGATGGAGGGAACCTCTGTACATCTGAATGGTCAGACTAGTCATAACGACATGCCATGAAGTATACAGAATGAAATGACACCTGCAGATCACAGTAGAACCTCGCTCCCATTGTAAGCATCGTATATTTTGGAGCGTATGATTCCTGAAGTGTGGATGTATGTTCGCATTATGTGTCTGTGTTTTTCTGTGATGAGCTGAAACATACTTTGTCGTAAATTAGTCACGGATAATATATTTTCCTTTAGTGGCAATTTTTAAATTAAGCCAAGAATACTATATAGATGATGTAAGCCCAAGTAAGAAAATTATAATTTATTTCTTATTTAAATCATTTATTAATTTGTACTGAAATCACGACATATAAAAATCATATGATTGAAAAAGTTACGTAAGTAATAAGTTTGTGAGATATTTGTTACATAATACATATACATTATTATGATACTATTTCGTATAAATTCATATCAACATCATATAAAATTATTGGAAATTATCATTATTGTTTCGGTATTTATGACAGAAAATAAATTTATTTTCTCATTTACGCAAAATAATTATATTTTTAATATATTTATTTTGTTTACACGATACTGATTAGATGCTAATTATATATATATATATATATATATATATATCATTCCTTGTATTGAGCTCCGAACTTCCTGAGGAAAGAGGGAGCCCCGTGTCTTGAATGTGAATGTTAGGTCTTCTGCGCTCTGAACAGCATTAATTGGTTGGTCTTCCTAATGTAGACGCAGTGTTTTCTATGAGGTACGAACCGAATATTGAAATAGTATTTAGAAAATATACTGGCTTTAAAGGGCCAGTGGCAGTTTGCTCAGACATATATGGATTTTATCTTAACTGCGTCGATATTCAAGTATCAAAAATAATGTATTGCATGGCTGGTGTGAATTATTTGATACACATAATTTCATTTATTTTCTACTTCTCTTTGAGAGTTTAGTAAATAGCCCCCAGCCATGGATACGCGGAACCCTAAGTTGAATAAACATTGGAGTGTAAATGCTTTGGAATTGAGGATCGGATTAGCAACCCTTCGTCATAAATCTGCTTTTATTCCACTGCACAGTATCAGCAGCTTCTGAAATGGACCATTCGATATTATGACTCCAGTCAGACTGGTCAAACCTAAACTTTCTATAGGCTTCTATAGACTTTCTATAGCGTCCACGTGAAGCGGGCCCGTGTTTATGGTTATCACTTGAAGACTCAGTTAATGCTTAACGTTTATGTCTCCTTAAGTGTTTCTTCAGTTTACCATCAGTTTGGATGTCAAGGCGTTCGTAGCTATATGCACACATAAACCCGGGAAATTACAGAGTGATCTCATGTCCTGAATATCTCACTCACAAAGTCGAGACGTGAAAAATGACGCTCACGACCAACAGACTCAGTAACTAACTACTCTTTTATTAATTCGATAAATGGGGGGGGGGGAGTTCAACTGGGTCCCCTCTGCACTGCGGCCTCTAATTGGCCTATTGTAGCCTGCCCCGGGTGATTATGATGATGGAGAATTTGGCGGAACGAAAATTGACAGGGGAAACCGAAGTACTCGGAGAAAACCCACCCAGCGCCACTTTGTCCACCACAAATCCCATTTGACCAGACCCTGGATCGAACCTGGGCCTCCGCGATGGGAAGCCAGCGACTAACCGCTTGAGCTATGGCGCGGCCTAACTAACTAAATGGAGCTGAGTACTTCTTGGGAAGCCATCAGTCGCTCATCTACTCAAGAAATGTTCAACATTTAATGGAACCCGAGGGTTCATTACAGTGTTCACAAGAGCACGCGCCTGGTACAGTCATGAACTACATGATTGAAGTCCATATCCCCTTGTATTATTTTTCTAAAATTAATTTTATTATCATCTTCCCAGCTACATCTATGTGTTCCTAGTGGTTATTTCTTTTTGGCTTTCACACCAAAATCCTATGCGCCTTTCACTTCTTCCCCGTGCGTGCAACATGCCCTGTCCATCTCATCCACTTGATCATTCTAAATAACATTATTAATATTACATACGAAGTTAACGGAATTTCAAAACGAGACAATTAGCCCTTCAAAGACAGAATGACATTAAATATTCTATATAGATTGAGTTTGTACTTCACAGGAAACAATTACATGATGAGGACCAAGTGCAACGCGTTAATACTGCTTAGGGAAATATCGTTTTTATTGTGAGAGCCATACGAAACGCATAAATACGTTCTGTGGGCAGAATACAGAGTTTTCGTACGTCAAAGCAGATGGTACGTGTAGTATACAGAATTGTAAAGGATTAAAGCACTGCAACAAAGTAGGGGCAATCCGACGTCGGTGGTTTCATTAAGAGATGAGTTTCTTTTCCGCAAGTTTGTCTGCTGTCTGCATATACGCAGTCGTAGCACAATAGAAGCCATTTCATTTTATGTGTTGAGTGAATCAAAGCGGAGGTTGATCTTTGCATTTTATGCACATTCTTAACCCTGTGGAGGAATCTTGCAGCTTCGTTCCTTGCGATGTAAACTTAAGTTGAGCGTGGAAAAATGGCGCCGATATATGGAGAGACAGGATCATCGCGAACCAATACGAGTAAGGAGAACGGAGCAAGAAACTTTGATGTTGGAAGGGTCATTATCCAGCTGCAGAGGGAAGAGGAGAAACAAAGGCTCTAAATGAATAAACAGAAGGTGGAAAATGAAGGTGTGAGGCTGGATAGCTCAGTCTGTATAGCGACTGGCTACTGGCTGGACGACTGAGGGTTCGGAGTTCGAGTCCCGGTGGAGTCAAAAATTTTCTCTTCTCCATGTCGTTCAGACTGGCTCTGGGGTCCACCCAACCTCCTATCCAATCGGTATCTTTTAAAGACGGTAAAGGTAGCAAGTAAAGTTGTCCCTATGTTTAACTAATTAAGCAGTACGCCGCTTTACACCCATGGAAGGAACCCCCCTACCCATTTGATAGGAGGCTGGGTGGGCCCCACATCCAGTCTGGACGACGTGGAGAAGAGAAAATTCTTGACCCTAACGGGAATCAAACTCCAACCCCTCAATCATCCAGCCCGTAGCCAATCATACTGACTGCGCTACCCCAGAAGGAGGTCAAGAAAAAATGGGCTAAGAAAATCAATCGTTTCCATAACATAATATAATTCGTTGTTCCCCACCCCAACGTAAATATACACACCTTATCACCTGAACCCTGTATTTTCTAAAATTTCCCCTTGTTCCTTTCCATCACCCCCTTTGTGATTCCTTCTACCTTTTGATATAATTTTCTCTATACATTTTTATTTCTAAGGGTTTAAAATTTAATATGTGTATATCTTTATTAAGTTTTAAAATCTAATGAGCATATGGTATTAAATCAGAACCGACCTGAATCAATTAACATATTTATGCTAACATGTACGATGCACTAATGGCAAACCATTCTATTTCATAACGATATTTCGAATTGATTACCGTCTTTCCAAGTGTTCTTTCTCCTCCATATCCAGACTCCACCTTGACCAATATGTAACTTCAGAAAAGAGAGATTGAAATCCTAAAGTTTAATTTGTAAACTTTCTCGTTTGTCCCCTTGAAATCTGGTGATTTAAGAAATATTCCGACAAACAAAATAATTTGCATACATCGTATTATGGCCGTGCCATAGCTCAAGCGGTTAGTCGCTGGTTTCGCACCGCGGCGGCCCGGGTTCGATCCCGGGTCTGGTCAAGTTGTATTTGTGGTGGACAAAGTGAAGCTAGGGCAGGTTTTCTCCGAGTACTTCGGTTTCCACTGCCAATCTTCATTCCACCAATTGCTCCACAATCACCCTCACCTATCATCTGGGGCTGGTACAATAGGCCAGAAGTGGTCGCAGTACAAGGGACTTAGTCCCACCCCACTAGCAATAAAAAATGCGTGGTATTGAAATATTTGCAATACGTAAATTAGTTAAAATTATGTTGAGAGGGGCTACTCCTACAGGAGATTCGTGAGATAAAGATTGATTGGTAATGGAAGGAATGTTGGTATACAGATTGCTGTTAGATCTACATATCAACTGAAAACCTTTGTTCGGCATATTAATTACAGATAAATTGGAAGGCGTATAAAATTAAGTCAGATGTGAGGTTCTCAGAGCCAGGATTTTGAAAATTACCTACTTCCTTCAACAATGTGACGCCGCGTATTCTGGTAGACAGGTACCAAGGTTTCGGAGGAATCTGCTGTATCTATCTTCAAGGAAGATGATGATGGAGGCAGCTGGTTCCTACGTAATGTACGTAACTGCCTACCAGACTACGCGGCGTCACATCCCAGTAGGCATATCTTTAGAATATTTACCAGAATTAAGAATAATATTTTCTTTAGACGTTGTATTCTGAAGTGGCTGTTTCGAATCTCGGCCAGGCCATCGATTATCCAGACTAAAGACTTTTAACTGTTTTCTTCAGTCCCTCCAGACAAGTACTGGACTGGTACCTGAATTTATGAATTATATGACCACTTATTTCCCCTTCCTTTACATTCAACGCTCTTCGGTATAATATACTGACTGCGCCATTAAGCGAAATAAAATATATAAAAAATAAACAAGAACATTTTGAAGCTAAAATATAATATAGGCCTTATAGAGAGTGTGACGGGATAAAGAGAACAATATTGTAGCGTGTTTACTGAAAGCCACAATTATGAAACCACCAGAGGCAGTTTTTGCTATGGAACGGCTCTGCAAACATGACCGTTGCTAAGCAATGGCTCAGTAGCAGTACCGTGAAGCCCGCAATAGACACGCTTCCAACAATATAAGAGCTTTTGGAAACGGCGTTTTCTGTGCGGTCCGTGCCGAAGCTATATAACGAGTCAGTCCGAGTCCGTCGAGAGTCTAGAGGGGAGTCGAGAGAGAGTCTGCAGGTTGTCAGTCAGTAGCTGAGGTCTGGGGCAGTTCGGTAAGGCAGAGTAAGGAGAATGTCCGCCATTGGAAGCCGTTAACAAGCAGCGCAGTTAACACAGTGACTGAGAAAACTGGTCTGTGTTATGGTGATTTGTAAAGTGCAGTCACGGGTTATTTATGAGCTCAATAAATCCGATTACCAACCCAAATCCCATCTATAATCACTTATACAAGTGATAATATGAATTGTCTTGGTACACGATATACTCATGAATTCCCTCATAGATAAAAAAATATATTTCCTTCTTTACTGCCTTCGAAAAGCTTCGCTTTTATGTGCGTGACATTTGAAGCATGCCTCTTTTTAAATATGGTATATTATTAATTTTTGGATCTTATATGAGATACTGAACTTGAGCCCGTACTATCCATGCCACCTCTTCCTCGCGATCTCTTCGTACTTGACCCTTCACAAAATCAGCGTTTAAATTGTATTTGTTCTCTTTATGGAAAAAATCCACACTTTATACCTGGAGGAATGGAATTTTTTCGGTCGGATGGACTACGGACAGCTTTATTCCTTTCGAATGCATCCTTGTAGGTAAAGAAACAACAAATGCTCAAATATGAGCCCCCTTTCAGATGAAGAAGGCTTCATAAGATGTGTAAACGTTGTTGGTGTCATGGCAGGTTCCACAGCCCCATCTACATGGAAGAAAAAGACAAAAGTGTGAGGCAAAAATTCTTTCAGGAAATTGGCTATGGTGGTACACAGATGGCGTTAGGGATGCATGGGAATAGCGGTAGTATAGAAAACTGGAAGGGAGTTCTAAACTGAATATACGCCTCAAGGGTACATATCCCATCCACACTGCTTCTCTATACTATGTGGATCGTCCGAATAGGCGGTCATTCGTTGAATGCAAATATTTGTTAACGAAGATGTGAAATATTCTAGCTTTAAGCCCCCCTCCACCCCCAACTCTAGCTTTCCCTGCCACCCTTCCGCCCTGTCCCCCCTCTCTGGAACAAATATTGACTCTCCAGCTAGCAGGGTTGGCTGCTGTACCACCTCTGATTCACAAGTTCAGAGCACCCCATTGCATGGTTTCCTACCGTTAACTGGCATAATTCTGCACGGTTCAGGTGTTTGGGTCCACAAAGTGAAGTCTGCTCATTATAGGCCAGTAACAGTTACTTAAGACTATTCAAGAGTAGGCCGGTGGTTTAAAACTCTTATTTATGTCCCAGGTACCATCTTTAGTTCTGTCTTACACGCTGTCCAGTCTCCCACAGAAGCACATCCAGAAGGTGAATGTCACAATGTGGATAATTTACATGATTAAGAGAGAACAGTGAACGAATGAAGGAGTGAATGGAAAATTCCCGTTTACACGAAGCCCAACCCCATCCTTGGATTCAGTTCCTATTCCGTTCAATCGAATTTATGTCAGGAGTGTCCCAAACAGTTATAGCATTGTCACGTGATTGACTATATACGGGGTTTGGATTGGTAATTAGATTTATTAAACTCTTACAGATACGCGGTTTTACGTAATTACTCGTATAACCGTTTCACTAATTCACACACTTTACATTTCACTAGAGCACACATTTAAGTCTTCTCAGTCTGCTATGTCAGTTTTCTGGTAACGGCTTCCAATGGTGGACGTTGCCCTTCCTCTGCGTTCCTGAACTGAACACAGCTTCAGCTACAGCAACTCCCGAATGACTCAAGTCAAAATCAAAGTTATAGTAAGACCGATGGTCAGTCGTTCAGTCTAGATGTCAAGCACTCGTCTGTGACCCAAGACCAGATTTTTATTACTGTCAGACATTTTCGGGATTGTTGATGTGAGACGCCCTCTCTGACGAGAGAACGGGTATGTCGTTTTCTTTTGCTGCTGGTCCTCGCCAGCGCACGAATTCTCGGTTCCTAGTCTTTCGGGACCTATGGCTATGTTTTACTGCCTCAAAGTAGACTCCCCCAACCTTGGAGAGCCACATCCCTGTCTTTATGTTCCCCAGTGAGAGGGTGGCCCAGTTATATCTCCAGGCACTGAATTCCCTTTTCGTCACCTCCTACCACTCACAGGACTACGGTAGTTATTCGATCCCGCCTCCATGCGAGGACCTCGACTATTTGTATACTTGTCCTGCTTGTAATATCTCGGCTCGGACTGCGTAGAAAACATCGCTTCTAGTTATTGTTGCAATTAAATTGTTGCGTTCGTGGAAACATGTTTGTTTGTTTGTTTGTTTGTTTGCTTATTTCATGATCGTTTCCTAGCAACGGGTCTACATTCCACAATACTCTCACACAAAAGAAGGAAATCTTGGCCAGAAAACCTGAATGATACATTCAACATGGGAATTCTAGACACAAATGAAATATTGAAGTCAATGATGGATCTAAAATTTGTTGCTTGAGGGTCTGGACTGGATTAGTTCGGTTCATGTTAGGGATCAGCTCTGCGGTTTTTTTAATACGATGATGCATGCAAGATTTTGCAAAAGACAATGGATATCTTGATTAACTGAGCGACTATTAACTTCCGAAAAAAAGACTTTGATTAATCGAGTTTGTTGTATAAGATATAAACAAAACGAAATAAAATAAATTAAAGAGATTTTATTGGTAGGAAAGCATGAACATTCGGGAAGATACGTCATTATCTTCGTCATGGCACCGTTGGAGTTAAATTCTATACTGACATCTTGCTGACATCTGTGGTCATCCTGTCTTAAATTCCTGCTGTAGGGGATAACTATGCTATCTGAGAAACGTTAAATATCTCAAGCATCCACTGACCTAATTCATTTTTCGTTTCCTACTCCTGTCATCTGTTTTCTGACTGAGATTTTCTTAGCGATTTATTTACAGGTAGGGACTTTCTGTGTTTTATCCTCCTGCGTAAGTCAAAGCCCCCAACTGGTTCCAGCGAATATAAACATAGTTTTTCATTTCCTTTTTGTAACCTAGATTTTTCTCTCCGCGTAGGAATACTGGATCAGTAGCGCGGAGACATTGTAAATCTCCAGACCACTGGCCTTAATCCGTTCTTGTGCCATTCGCTGAATACTTTTCCAGGAAACTTTGTAATTAAATCACTGACTTCCTAACAAGAAACTCAGTGGAAGAATTCTAAAATCCTACGGCAGTATATGGCAAATCCCACATGAAGCCACAGGACTGTTCCAATAACATTTGACTTACCATTGACTTGTCTCTCCATTTGGCTGTTCTTCATGAAACAGAATCCAGCCCAATATAGCGAGTTTATCGCTGTTTATTCTCATATTTAAAAAGCTGCGGAAATAGCAACTGAAATAACCAAAGAGAAATATTTCCAAGCAGTCCTAGTCTGCTCCCCCAGCTTCGCTGTATGCTGTGGTTTTCATCCCCATTCGACGCCACAAACTGCAGTTGATAGAGCGTCGTTAAGTAAACTTCAGTCTTACAGAACCCTTGCATTTGAGGTTATGTCAGTGGTGACTATGAAGATTTCCTTCGAAACGTCGGCGTATATCTACTGAAGTACAGGGTGTTACAACCCAGAAAATTATATTTTTATAAAATGTTTCTTTCTTCCTTATTCTATCGTTATCTCCGTCTGCTTGCTCTTAAAATACTGTATAAAAATTACTTCATAAGGCTGTATATGTTTAACGCTGGTTAGTCTCTAGGCAGCCGTATGTATGTTAATATGTAAAGAGATCCATTTCGTATTTACAAACTCTACCACTGTGCTGGATCGTACACGTAAATAATTTATTGTATATGTGTCACATATCTAGATAGTTGGAACCGAAATATAATGATAAATAAATAGGAGGGAGACTCAGTAAATAGATCACAAATAGATATAAACAAGCAAAACATGTAATATTCGAAACTGAAAAATAAATTTATTTATGAACATATCCTCCATCAACATTGAAACACTTGTCCCATCGCTTTACCAATGCATTGAAACCCAGATAATAGAAATCTTTTGACTGTTGTCTCAGCCACTTCCGCACCTCCTCTTCAACCTCTTCGTTATCAGCGAAACGTTTTCCATCAAGTTATGTGCAGCTTTACGCAGCAAACACTTCCCACCGTAAACAGAAAGCATATCTTAATGAATATCCTTTTCCCTGAGTTCTTTTGCCCACAAAAAAAAATGCACAACAGAACGTTGCTCTACGGTAGTACGCACATCAAGCACAGTCGTCATTTTGACTACTAAAATCAGCCTCTGAACTTGAGCACGGGCGTCTGCTACCGAGACTGTAATGAAGCTGGATTTTGCTGCTACCCATTGAGACAAATAGAAAACCTGTTACTTCTATTACAGCTCTTTGACTTCCATTTGTTGCTTATTTACTGACTCTCCCTCGTATATCGAATTTAATATATCGCATCTTGTGTCTTAATAAATTATTATAGAGGACAACATGTTTCGGCCACGTATGTCCATTTCAATGGACATCCTATTACGTATAAATTAAAAATCTATACGAGTTGAATGAATTCATTTTTTTTAAATATATTTTAGATTTTAGCAATCAGAATATTACATAATTCTATAAGCTAAAGTGCTGATTACTCATTAGATATACTAATGACTAGTGGCATGAACAGGTTGATATCCAGCGAAATCACCTGTATAATCTATAATTAGTATCTATACATTAACTTAAGAGTAGTTCACTTGGCCACAGTTTTTTGAGTCTTTTGTTGCTTACTGGTTCCAGGAGTTGTTCCATGAGCTGATTGGGGTGGTTTTCTGTGGAGTTATGATGTGTGATGGCTTTCTTGCGTATTGCTTCTTGTACGGGTGGTACCTGTATATCTGTATGTAGTGTATGATTTGTTACGTACCAGGGAGCATTAACAATTTGACGGAGTATCTTGGATTGGGATCTTTGTATGATTGCAACATGAATTAATTCATGAATTAATTAAAACAGATGGTAAGAAAGGTAACACTATCTCTGTAACAGACCATGGAGGTCCATACGGTTGTGAGAGGTTGAGGCTGCCAGATTTTCTAGACAGTAGACTTACAGATTGTGGTGAGGTTGTCAGCCTTACGCGCCGGCCGCCCTTTACCCCCAGGAACATTTCTGGTACACGTTTCTGTCAGAGGCTGAGTCAACGCCAGGACCATAGTGCGGCTGGAAGGATTAGGTCAATTGAAAAATCAATGACGTCATTATATAAGCAAGTGAAGTATGAGTGTGGTATATATCGTGCTACTTTGCATCGTGTTTTATATATAGGTATATTTTAAATAATTCATCTGACTTATATAGTTAGTACATGTAAAGTTTCCTTCCACAATTGGTTGCTCCAAAAATAACCTGATATGGCCCGAATATTTCCGGCTTTATTATTGTTTATTAAGAAACTTGTTGCACCGGATTTTATTTTAATAATTATTTTAATGTAAATAGTATGTCGTCAGTATTGGCCTCCATTAAATGTGGACTTGAGGCAGAGGAAATAATGCGAAGTTGGAGAAAACTGCATAAGGACGAAATTCGCAATTTACATTCTTCTCAGATGTTATTGTGATAAACCAGAGAAGTTTAAATGTGGCACATGTAGTCTGAACACTTGAAGGGAAAACCCACTTGGTAGATGTAGACGTAACAATTAATATGTTGTTGGACATTAACCATCATCTTGTCTATTCTTATAAAACCGTCCTGTTTTTTTTTAAAAACACAGCGTTTCGGACACCGGATTCTGTCCCCGTCCTCAGGTGAAACCTACTCAGTTGGGTGCAATAGACAGAGCTAGCCCCTATCCCCGGACCGGTACTTGAGAATGATAATGAACCTTCTGGCTTCATAAAATACAGATAACTTCTAGAATGAATAAATAAATGTTAATAACACATACCCACCAGGCCCAGCAATATAACACACGCAGTCACAGGAGCAAGACACAACACAAAGCACAATATACACAAGAAAGTAGGAAGAATACTCCAATAGAAGAAGATAGGTGTGACTCGCGTATTGAGATACGACATAAGGATGACAAATCCTTGAACAGTTTTAATATTTTTAATATTTAAAATTTATCAATATATATATGACGAATATATATTTTAGTTATTTTAGAATAAAGACGACAGGGCATGCAATGCAGTAGTTCGACGTACATCAAAAAGCACCTGAAGATGGCACTTTTGTGATGAAACATGTAGTGCAACAGAGAAGAGTAAGGTGAATAAATGTATGCACTGTAAGACGGTCAGAATAAATAATGAAAATAACTGTTAGCTTTTCAAGGTTTCCTTTCCAGGGACTAAATTACATAATTACTTAGCTAGTAACCTAATTTGTAAGTTGATGTGTTGTATGATTAATGACCTCAATTCAGTAACTACTGGACACTGCAATGGAGGTGCCGCTAGGTTAGGCTTATCGGGTCTCAGAGTCTTACTACATGTAGAATTCGTAGAGGTGGTAGAGGCGAGGTGAAATAAACGTAGGGATTAGAGTGGGGCACATCTGATATTGCCTAAGGCTGCAGTCTCCGGACGTATCCATTACATAGGAGCCATGGTGCATATCCAGTCACAAACACATATACACAACGAACCAAATATTTGCCCAAACAACAATATTACATTACATATCCGTCTCCATCCGGTACAAGCAAACGCAAACAAGTGCAGTTCTGAGTATTTGTCCGCAGTTTTGGAAATTAAACTACTTCAGAATTAAAATGAGAGTGTGTTTATAATATCAAAATTGAGTAAGGGGTTTTTAAAAATGTTTGCAGTTCTATTACGCCTAAAAGTTAAAATATATAATTTTATAAATTTTTTACTGCTGTGAAGCTTGGTTTCTCGCCCTGAAAGAAGAACAAAAATTGAAGGTGTCTGAAAACAAAATCCAGAGGACCGAAATAGAAGGTACATTGTGAAAAATACCTAAAAAAGGTGTTTCATAATTATTACTTTTTATGAAAAATTATCATTTCAGCCATGTTATCATCATCATCATCATCATCATCTAGTGTTAGTCTTTTTCCGGTACCAACCTTCAACTGGGAATTATTCGCGTCATCTCTTGTATGGCCTAAGTATACTTTTTTACGATAAATGATATAATTATATAAACTCCGTCCCAAGTGCAAACAATATATTATGTGTCCTTGATCTTGCTCCTTTACACTACATGTTTCGGCCTCAGACGGCCATCATCAGGTGTATAACACTCACGTTGCTGTCACAACGCACCCAGCCCAAAATTTAACATTTAAAAACACTTTAAAAACACACACGTAGTAAAGATTAAAAGCGGCACGCACACAGGAAGACTACATAGGATAACACCTGTACAGTGTGGAAACAAGAACTAGCCGCTGCAGCACTTTAGACATAGGGCGAGTAACCCTAACAATTTTAAATTTTAAAATTTAGAGAAAATTTTTAAAGGATTTTAAAATTAGAACTATAAAGATTTTATAGTGCTACTACAGGAAAGTCAAAATTAACGTGTGTAAAATAATCTACAAACCTGACAGATATCAACGAAGTAGATGTTGATAATAACAAGGAAAGTGTTTTTAAATGTTAAATTTTGGGCTGGGTGCAGTGTGACAGCAACGTGAGTGTTATACACCTGATGATGGCCGTCTGAGCCCGAAACATGTAGTGTAAAGGAGCAAGATCAAAGACACATAATATATTGTTTGCACTTGGGACGGAGTTTATATCATTATATCATTTATCGTATAGAGTGCAACAGGATGCTTAAATATAATATACTTTTTTACATTTCTGTGCATACTGGTAAAACCATTCAGCAGGTTTGCTTCCGTTCTTGTCTCCCTGACCGTAAAACAAACTTGTTTCAGACTCTCAATTATTTTATTTATAATATTTATTTTTCTTAGATTATTTGCTTTCAAAAACGGTCTGACCTCTTGGAAATTACAGCAGCCCTTAGGAACCTCACTTGATCTGACTCAATTCACGTTTTCTGTTTTTTAAATGGAGTTCAGCATTCTGATTCGTATAACAAGTAAAGATATTACACAAACAAACAGTCTAAAGAGAAAATAACTTCCTCACGATACTCCATAATACAGTCATGAAGAAACACTTGTAATATAATTAAGCCTACGAAGCTGCTAATTAAGTGACCGTCTTCATCCTAAATTTACATTCTCTCCCCTCGTGCACTGAATCATCCCGGTCCTTGCTCTGTTGCTCGGCACGAAATATATCTCACAAAATAACTTCCCACATATTCGCACTTAACAATATTACACACTACGTTGACTGTTCAAAGTCATATATTTTGGACGTCCCTTAAATGCCAGTGATATGACGAGAGTTTTTATAGCTTTTGGACTTTTTACTTCACAACAAACCATTGTTGTGACACTTCGTCTTTGGCACGACAATAGATGTATTTTGTTACTAAATCTTTGAAAATTTAACACAAAAAAATTCTTATTATCTGTTGTATCTTGAAAAGTATTTACGACCTGGCTTTAATCCATTGATTTAGTGCTTACGCCCATACACAAACACACACAGATACAAGTATTCTAGGGCGCATAGTAAAACCAGATCTTAAGAGATTGGGCGATAAAGAATAGCAATAAAATATTCATATGGTATACGCGACTAAAAGCTTCCCACATCTAGAAGTTCAAAAGAAAAAAAAATAGCCTTTGGCTTTTAAAAATACTGAAAAGTCTGTAAATTGTGGGCAATTCCATTACAGAGATCATATGACGTGAAACTTCGAAACTAAAAACAGAGTGGGAATGATACTCATTATTCTCTTCGCGAAAAGTTAATCTTACGTAAGTTACAAAACTTCCAGGTCATATTCACAGGAGTTCATATATACCGATGGTAATGTTCCCTAATAAAATATTCAAAATTCTTGGTAATTTCTAGGAAGTGATGCGCATGATTTGAAAAGTTTTCTGAGATGAATAACTTTACAAAATAATGTTTCCCGAAAATTCTTAAAACACAGAACCAATGTTTGTCCATTGAAACCACGCATGTCATACGAAAGTCCATAGCATTGAAATGAAATATGCTTAAATAACGTTCTCTTCCCTTGTCTCTGCCTGTTTCTGGTGCACTGTTCCTTGATAAATTCACGTCAGAACTGGTGGCTCATTCTAAGGGAGAAATTGTGGTCGAGTCTACTTCTTGCTTCAAATCGGTCTATCTATTTTCCAGATGTTTATCAGATACAGGCGGGGGCACATAGTAGTGTAGTTGGTTCAGGCACTATGCTACAAGCCGGAAGGTAGCGGGTTCGAGTCCTCGTGAGGTGGATATTTCAACTACCCTAATCCTTCCAGCTGCACTATGGCTCTGTGGTCGATTCAGCCTCTAACAGAAATGAGAAACAAGAATGTTCCTGGGGGTAAAAGGCGACCGGTGCTTAAGGCTAATTAAAAATTCGCTTAGTGGATTGTGGAGTCCAACTAGGTCCACTCGGCAAGGCGGCCACTGATCGGCCTGTTGTTGCCTGCCCCGAGTGATTATGATGATGAAGAAATTTTGGTGGAATGAAGATTGACAGGGGAAACAGAAGTACTCGGAGAAAACCCGCCCCAGAGCCACTTTGTCCACCACAAATCGCACTTGACCAGACCCGGGATCGAACCCGGGCCGCCGCGGTGGGAACCCAGCGACTAACTGCTTGAGCTATGGCGCGGTCTGCTTAATGCTGACAGTCTTACCGTCATTTGTGAGCCGATTGTCTAGAAAATGTGGGACCCTATGGGCCTTCACGGCCTGTTACAGGGATGGATTTACTTTTCTTTTACCTTATATCAGAAACAGGTTGTTCCATTCAAAACGTTGCATAAAGAGGAGCGGCGTTATAACTGTTCTTCCCCTTTGGTACTACAGCCCCAGTGGGCCTAGGCCTACCTCCATGAACTTCTCCGTTCACTTCGGTTTTTCTAGATCTTACACATTCGGTAGGACTCCTTGGGCGGGTGATCAGCTCGTCGCAAGGCCTCTGCCTGTACACAAACACAGAAAAACGCACACACACAAACTAAACATCCATGCCTTGAGTGGGATTCGAACCCACGATCCCTGTTTCCAAGAGGGCGAAGACAGTACATGCTTTAGACCACTCGGCTACCGTGACCGGCCATCATAACTTATTCTTTTCTAGAAATATAATTTGAATGATTAAGTCAAGGAGAATGGGATTTGCAAGTCATGTTGCACTTGTGGGAGCGAATAGGATTGCATACAATGTTTTGAGGGGAAAGTTTGAAGGAAAGATACCACTACGAAGACCTAGACGTAGATGGGAAAACAGTATTAAAATAGACCTTAAAGAAATAAGATGGTTTGGTATTGACTGGATTCATCTGGCTCAGGATTCAGACCAGTGGTGGGCTCTTGTGAGCACTTAGATTTACATAAAATGTTGGGAAATTCTTGAGTAGCTGGGCTACCTTTGGGTCCCTGCAGTTCGGAGTTTCTCTACGTATTCAGCTGCTGTACAGCTAACTTATGCAGTCCAAACTGACGTTACACTGTGTCTCAACTCAACTACCGACTATTTATCGTTATTGTCTCACACTCATGAGGTTCAGAGTTCAATTCTTGGAGCTCTACTGACATCATGTATTTATATAATTCCTCCGTTGTTGAAGGGCAGATTCTGGGATAGTTGGATAGTGTGTTGTAACACATAAGGACCACTGCCTTCCTACTGTATAAGTAGCGAAATTAAATAAACTAAATTCTAATATATATATATATATATTCATGATTTTCATACGATATAAATAAGGATTTACAACTGGCTATTTGTGACTCCTTCATAATTTCATAATTTTCAACCCTCTAGCCTATGTATCTATACTTCGGAAATGTTGCATTGTTAGAATACGCACAGAATTATCTGTTGACTGTGGCCTATCCGAGATATGTATTATCCGGGTAATTCCCTGTAGCGTAGGGTAAAGTTGCTTAAATAATTAAGCACTACGCTATGAAGATGTATGGGAGGGGTGGATGGGGGACAAAGGAAAATCTCAAGATATTCCTTCTTGTTACTTGTTTGCTTTGTTTAGTCTCCTCAGCATTATTCTCCGAAAAGTCGGCTATTTTTTATGAGACTACAGTCCGTAACTTCATAGAAGCTACCTCTTCGAGAAACTCAAATTTCATATAGCCTATTCGCATTCATTTTCCCATTTCAAATCCAAAATTTGAGACAGATTGACCCTGTTCCGAATCAGAAATATTTTTGTTCGATTTGAGGTTAGAAGTAACTTTGAATTTCTGAAATATAAACTTAGTATGTAGCCCGATAGAAGTCCACCGACTTTTACGAGGAACACACTGCCTCTATCTTCAGGGTCGAAGATTATGTCACGCAAGGAGCCTACATGAAGAAAGCGGCAAGCGCTTGCGTTCTGTTTGTATCACACTTCATGGCGTTACATCATAGATTATAATACTTCTTATTATTTTAATAGATTTTCGATATATATATATATATATATATATATATATATATATGCTTGAGTATGCTAGTGGGGTAGGACTAAGTCCCTTATACTGCGGCCACTTCTAGCCTATTGTACCAGCCCCAGATTGACAGGGGAAGCCGAAGTACTCGGAGGAAACCTACCGCAGCGCCACTTTGTCCACCTAAAATCATACTTGACTAGACCCCGGAATCGAACCGGGGTCGCCGCGGTGGGAAGCCAGCGACTAATCGCTTGAGCTATGGCGCGGCCTTATATAGAGCTTACTTGAATCTCTCTTACTCAGTGGCTTTAGTCCGCAAACAAACTACACCGACCGAGCGACCACCGATTGTCGGCGAAGTTAGTGCCAACTTTAGCGGATAGAGGATGTCGCATGGTCAGCGCAACGAATCCCCACAGCTGTTAATTTCGGTTTTATAGACCGGAGCAGCTACTTCCTTGAAATAGCTCCTCAATTATCCCCACAAGTCTGAGTGGATCCCGTTCCAGACACAATACTCATAAAATCTGGTAGCGCCGGGGATCGCACCCGGGACCCCTGGATCTGTAGCCAGGAACTCTGACCACTAGACCACAGAGGTTGTTTGAATCTGTCTTATAGTCTGAATAAACAATACGTTATTATAAAAGATAATTAGATTTAAATATTCCTCTTTAAATCACAATGGTTTATATATGTACCACTTTTCTTAGCATTAAGAAATTCAGAATTTTACCACAGAGTTATTTAAGGGTTTTGATTCCTAGAATAAGCTGCGANAAAAGATAATTAGATTTAAATATTCCTCTTTAAATCACAATGGTTTTTATATGTACCACTTTTCTTAGCATTAAGAAATTTCAGCATTTTACCACATAGTTATTTAAGGGTTTTGATTATTTCTCAGTACATCATTGGTCAATTTATCTTTGTGATAGACACTCAGGTGTGTTTTCAATGAAGTAAGAACTGACTACAAATTGTACTGCTCAAAAAATACGGATGTAAATTATACCTATATGTCTCCATAACAATACCATGCCGTTTCTTTAACGTCACAGTGATGCATAATACGATTAGATTCCAGCTGTAAATCAAGTCTGCCACTTTTCCAGACGACTCTCTGTTAAAGTAAAGTTTCACCTAAAACTTGATACACAAAGTTCTAAGTTTTCCAATTAACCTGGAGGTCTCGCATATTTCAAGGTGCTTCTGTGTTATGCCCGCCCCTCCCCTACCACCGTCCTGTCGTCTTGTATTGTACAAAGACGAATACGAGGACTTAGTTAAGACTTAGTCCTGGTGTGAACTTCCACTCAACTTCTACTCTGCGCTAAATCAAGACGTTCGGAAAATAAGGACGTATGTCCTTTTGTCAGTTAAACTGCATTATTTGCTGTTTCGGCATGCGTCACCCTCAATTTGTACACACCTTTAAAGTAGGTTACTGATTTTAGGTTCTCACTATCGTTAAATATCGTTGTCATTTCTTTTTCTTCTTCTTCCTCTTACTCCCACTTTGTAGCATAGGGCTCATTTCTCAGTTTCATTGACCATTGTTACAGACGGTAGGACTCCTTGGACGGGTGATCAGCTGGCACCAAGGCTTCTACTTAAACACAGAACAACACAAACACAGAATAAACCCGTACATACACCAAACATCCATGCCTTATGTGGGATTGAAACCCACGTTCCCGGCTTCCGAGCGAACGAAGACAGTACATGCCTTAGAGTGCTCGCCTACCGTGACCGGCTGCTAATTATGCTCTTGGGTTGTTACGCCGTGTGGTTGTGGGCGACGTTGCGGTCGTTTCAGAGTCACAGGCTGCTTGCATATTCAGTGACAAAATAGACACTGAAGATAGAGACAGCATGTACCTCCGAATCATCGACAACATAGCCACAACCGAACGGTGCAATAAGCCAAGAACTGAATTAACATTTAAAGGAGATGCTATTTTCTTGGACAAAAATAGAAGTATCAATATATATTTATATGTATGAGAAGTTATATAAATATTTATCAGACTGTTAAATTCACAAAAGAAGATACATGTAACAGCACTCGGTTGTAATCTTGGCTGGATTGCAATTAATCCTAAAGATGATTTTCGTGATCATTCTCAGCTTATATTATTGAATTCCTGAAGGGATTATACCGTTGAAACGCCCAGGCATAGATAAATCGGTAATTAGTGGTGGATATTCGCTTTGTAGGTCAGAAATATTTTAACCACCTGACCGATAGGTTCTGAAAAGTGACACATATTAACGGAATAAATTGTAATATAATTAGAAAAGTACTGAAAGAAGAAGAAACATGAAGAAATTCGATTCAGAAATAGTAATATGTCCGTTGTAGTGTCTTGCGTGTGTTAAAAACACATGAAAACGAAGACTTTCTGTTACTGCTTACCTAACACGCCACACTTTGTGGTTATTTGATTTTTATTCCTATACAAAATTATATCGCATTAAGTGGAGGAACTGTTTTGGAAGAGACTATGGACCTGTCGTCTTGACAGATACTGATGATGGTGACAAAAATATAAGTAATACATTTCCAAATTTATAACCTGAAAAAGACAGTAAGTCCTGCGAAAGGTTCTACTGTACTTAATTTAGCACTTAGATCTCAGTAAATTACTTACCATGAATTTTATGTGATGATGGAAGATTTTGACTATTATTACGTTCTTGTGTACGATTTTAACTACGAAATTTCAGTTAATGTAATTATGATACCATTTTGATTTTAATGATTCACAAGAGTATTATGGTTTATGTTATATTTAAAAATCTTGTTTATGCTTGTCATAAATAATTACGCCTATGAATTATTATATATATATTTGGAGAGTGTAAGACATAAAATGCCGGTCCTCGGAAAACTCGCTACGTTTTTAGTGGCTCCTGAATTATAAAACGCCAAGAGCCCCTTTTGTATTCATTACACAATACATTTTCCTAAGTGTCTACAACATCAAAACCACACGGCTTAATAAATTCGAAGTGTTTAATTTTTTTATTTGTAGTCATATAACCTCATTAACTACTTTAAGTGTTTACTTTTTGAACATACGTTTTCGAATTGTTTGAGTCCATGTTTATAACAACGTAAGCCCTTCTGTTTCAGTCTGTTTGTTTTACGATCCCCAATTAGGAACTAATTCAGACAATCTACATTAGTTTATGTTTAGAATTAAACTAAAAGAGAAGTGTAATTGTTACTACGTTCAGCGTATGGTACTGAAGCAAATAGTTGTCTTTTTTGTTTAGAAATTTCCAAATCTGTAACTTTGCTGTTGTTATGGTGACGTCACAGATCACGCGCATTGTTTGACTTGACTAACTTTGAGGGACTACATCTCACAAGCGCAGCAGTATAACAGTACTTCTGCTGGTAAAATTCATCCAAGCGTTAAGAGTACACAAACTCCAGACCCAAACGCAAACAAAAGGAGATTACTAGATGTCTGATGTTGTGTTATCTGAGCTTGTAATGTTCGGTGGGAGCTTCTCTGTCTTTCTATGCCTTGCCTCAAAACTTGTATTCAAATCTGGGATCTAAATAATTTGGTAAACTATGTGATAAAAGTAGACGGCTCGTGTTTCGGACACTTTTGATCATGTAATTCGCAATATTCTATTCCTTTTTTATAAGTTTAAGTTTTAGAGTTGCTGTTTATGAAATTTCTGGGTTCAAGTTGGATTTTTGAAAAAAAAATTCCAGGAATCTTATCACACTTATCTCGCGATATTGAAATTAGCGTGAATTACGAAGATAAAAGATGAAGAATCACTCACTAAGCCTTGCTCCTAATTAATGCTGTGGTTACCTTTTGAAGAGAATCTATTAGTATCTTAGCTGATCAAGAGATTAACAAAATTTTGTGGAATTAGAGAGATAATTATTGTGTTGACAATAGTTTACCTCTGCCGAATATTTTGAGGCATGTATTTATAAAGGACAAACCGTTACACTATATTAATACTATATACACATGTAGACTTCCATATAGCGTAAATACTTTAATAAATAAAGAATATTTCCCATTCTCCCGCACATGTTACGGCCACTATTGGATGTCATCAAGAGGAAAAACCAACATTATGAAGACATTAATGTGCCCAAGTTATTACAATATCACTGAAGAGACTAGTGGTAAGTGTGGATGTTACAACTAGGTAGATAAAACCGATTTAATATATTCCGAATCAGTGGCATTAAGTCCACACATCATTTATTTATGATATATTTTAATACTAAACTTCCATTAGCGTCTGGATCCCCCACGTGGTCTCTGCTCTTCAGAATTTCCAACTTAAACTTTGTAAAGAAGTGACCTACACCCGTACTCATTGCATGGGACTTCATTTAATCATCATAATAATATTCTATCGAACAGTTCAAACTGCGAAACTCTCAACAAAGCCTGAATATACCGCGACAGTGTTTGAATAGGCATTTCTATCAGGTTTGTGTATATTTGTGTACTGTCACGAGCCTACATGCCATAGTATGTTACTGAATACTAATTATTTGGAATTGTTTATAATCCCCACCCACACTTTCATTCTAACAGCATGCAAATAAATTACATTGAAAGTAAAACAGGAAATGTTAAAATATTTTAAGGCTCTTTTGTTGAAACCTGGGGGAAAACAGCAATGAAAGTTAGTTATATTCTGAAATTATTAAAACGTCAGCGCAGAGAAATAGCAGTGAAAATTAATAAGCATTATTATATACTCTAGGCAACATGCTACAAGCCTGAAGGTAGCGGGTTTAAGTCCCGATGAGGTAATTGGATTTTTTTTCAATTCACCTAATCCTTCCAGCTGCACTATGGCCCTGGGGTCGACTCAGCCTCTAACAGAAATGAGTACCAGGAATATACTTGGAATATTCTTGGGGATAAAGGGCGGCTGACACGTAGGGCTGACAACTTAACCGCCATCTATGAGCCGATTGTCTAGAAAATGTGGGAACCTCAACATCTCACAACCCTATGGGCTTCCACGGCCTGTTAGAGGAATAACTTTACTTTTATTATATATTCTTTGTTGTGGCAAACCTTAGTACTCCTGGATGTTTGAATATGCGATGACTTTCTGCATTATTTTTACACGCTTAAATTCCCCCACGCTACCCTGAAGATGAGGATGTATGAAGCAAAATTATGTCAGTTGATTCGTATGAATGTAAGAACTCTCTCTTCTTCACAGCGACCAGGCCGATTCCGGGGCCAACCCAGCCTCCTACCCAATGGGTACCGGTGGCCACTGGTCGAAGTAAAGCCTTCCTTCTCGAACGGGTATGCAGAACATGTGAAGGTATTCGTGATGGGAGTTTGTTAAGCGTATTGACAAAGATTGTTTAAATTAGGTTTACTTCGAAGTACAAGCACTGCAATAACAAGAAATAAATTGCATTAAAATATTACCAGACCTGATTTGGCATCAACCACCATTAAGAAACGCAGAAATAAATTACAGTGAAACTACAGCAATCTGACCCCATTTCAACTCGACCTCCATGTAATTCAAAGTGACTAACAACAAACAGTTGACACCTCCAAAAGTTACGAATGTTATCTAATTATTTTATATGCTAACAGTAAAAATGGATTTTTGTGAAATCTGATATTATATGTTAATGTACATACTCCTTTTTATGCCGGAGAGACTAACCTGGTTATATGATTGGTGGATACATTAAAAAGTATGAATTTTTACATATTTTTTTTGTTTATATAAAAATTTGTCTATGGATTAATTTTTTTTTAATTGAAATCCAGTAATTCGAAAGAGAAGACGGTCCGGACTCACCAATATTTCAATTAGCTTAGATTTTCGACGTTTCCTTCCATAATGCATTCCTGTTTGTGTGTAATGATTTATGGTATTCACGCAGAATTTTGTTGGGAAAGGCAGAAGGAAAGAGACCACTAGGAATACCTAGACGTAGGTGGAAGTATAATATTAAGATTAATCTTCAAGAGATAGGCTGGGATGATATGGATTGGATTGACTTGGTTCAGGATAGGGACCATTGGTGGGCTTTTGTGAATACGGTAGTGGGCCTTCGGATTCCATAAAAGTTTAGGAAATTCATTAGTGACTGCGCAATTGGCAGCTTCTCAAGGAGTGCTGAGCTCCATGGACAGTGTAGAAGTTTATAACCCTTAGATATACAATATGCTGTTAGGATCACTCTTGACTTTCTTAAGCCTCGCGATAAAGAAAAGCAACCATATATGAGTTATATAGAGAACACTGTAGGTTACATCCTGGTACTCGCCTAGAGAGACCAGATAAAGCCGTGCAACATAAAAATTGACCTGTGGTCGTTCTGAAGTTTGCATAATTTATTTGAAATCTCTTGTTAATCTATGGTTAAATAAGTTAAAGTTACTTCAGGTAATTTGAATTGTATGAAAATGTCCAAATTACACTAATATACAGTGAGTTTGCTGGACTGTTTTTCAGGAAATCCAACTTGTGCGTTGCTGATCAGTGCAAATTGATGGGAGTATCATCCAACTTCTCCGCCTGAGTGAACACTCCCAACGAATCTCACTGTACTTTCACACACGGTTATAGAAAAATGCTTCAACTTTAACTTTTACATTCTCAGTAAAGAGCTTTACATTTCCCCCTAAGTTTAATCTACGAAGTTGAAGTTCATAAGCTACTTTTCAGAATTTAATAAAGTGTTTCGTGTTTTCACTTTCGATTCTTTGTATGAAATTAAATAGATGATGGTTCTCTCGTCTGCTAAGCCCACCACGTTCATCTTTATTGGGATAGCTTAAATGTTAGCGTCAGAAAGTACATTTCTTGTACTTTCTTTTGGCCTCGTAGCCAAGGCTTTTAGATTATTCAAAATGAGAGCTTTCCGTATTCAAGACTGAACTAGTTCGAGCTTTTCAATTACCACACGTAAGCTTGCGAACTATAACAGGCTGGTGTTCTTGTGGTGAGGGCGAGAGATAAGCAGTTATAATATATACTCCCATCAGATTTGATGAAATATTGATTTCCTGGAGCAGCGTTCTCCTTGAGAAGCCTATAGTCGCACAGCCAGTCAAGAACTTATCCACATTTTCTTCAACCTGTATTTTATAATCTCTGTATTCAGGAGAATTTGCCATTGGCTTTCTTCTGAGCCCGTATCTTAATTACGAGGGTCGTACTGAAAGTCATGAGCAACAATTTTTTGTAAAGTAACATGCTTTATTATTGACAAACCAAATACACCACCTCAATATACAGACCTTTCTTTATTTTTCCACATAATCGCCACTTCTTTGTACACATTTCTCCCAGCGTTCTGGGAGTTTGAAAATTCCCCTTCTGTAAAATTCCGTTCCAGCCATCCGAAGACACTGACGCACTGTTTTCTGAATTGCCTCCCTTGTCTCAAAACTTTGTCCACGCAGCTGATCCTTCACAAATCAGAAAAGATGGTAGTCGGAGGGTGCCAGATCAGGGCTATAGGTGGGGTGTGGGAGAACTTCCCACCCCATCTTTGCAATTGCTTCCAATGTGAGGCGAGCGGAGTGGGGCGAGCATTGTCATGCAGGATGATGATGTTTCGTCCCGGACGTTTATCGGGCAATGCACGACGGAGCTTGTGCAGCGTCTGTACATAACGAGCAGCATTGATGGTTTGCCCAGGTTCCAGGAATTCGGCCAGAATAAACCCCTCTGCATCCCAGAAGACTGCGCCTATCACCTTCGCAGCTGATTGCACTGTCTTTGCCTTCTGTTTTGATGGAGAATGAGAATGGTGCCATTCCATACTCTGCCGTTTCGTTTGAGGCTCGAAATGGTGAAACCAGCTTTCGTCAACTGTCACAATACAGAGCAAAAATCATCGCCTTTGTGTCGATATAAGACATAGCAGGTATCGAAATCTAGCTACTTTTAGTGAACTTCTAGCTTTATTTTCTTATTTTCAAAAAGTGAAAAGAGTTCCGATAGGGTCAAGAATTTTCCCTTCTCCATGTCGTCCAGACCGGGTATGAGGTCCACCCAAACCTATCCAATGTGTACCGGGGGCTCTTTCTTCTGGGAAGGGCAAAGCGGCAGGGGCCTCAAACTGACCACTCAACTCCAACTAATGCCGAGGTAAAGAAAATGTGGATTCATACATCCACTCCCCTACCCTCCTTCACAGCGAAGTGCTTAATTAGTTAAGCACAGGAACAGGAGGCTTAGTCATCAAAATAGGGCGGTTGAGATTGCTGGGACAGCTTTTTAGAATGTAGGAGCAGAACCCTTGCGGGAAGTTAACTCAGCATAAACCAAAGGAACTCGACGAGTAGGCAGACCTGCTGTTAGGTACCCGGAGTCAGATGAAGATTTGAAGTCAATGGGGTTTAGAAATTGCAGATGATAATTCATAGAATTGGGACCAATGGCGAGCAATTGTAAAAGAGGCCAAGGTCCTGCATGGACTGTAGCACCGGCAGAAGAAGAAGAAGAAGAAGAAGAAGTCTGATGAGATTATCTTACTGAGGCCTCCCCCCCCCATCTATCTATTTATCCCCTCATAATTCTTGAAGTTTATGATATCACCTTGCTCTCTGTCTCTATCCTCGTCCAAATTTTGTTAGATTGTTTATGAAGTCACCTTATATTCTGTGTGTCTGTTTATCCCCCTATTTTCTTTGCGTTCATATCATTTCAAGTAGACTTATGAGATCACTTTGCTCTTTGTGTGTCTGTGTGTCCCACCTTAATTTTGGTGGCTTAGATAACCTTACCTCCTGTCTGTCTGCCTATCTGTGTATCCCCCAAAATATTGTTAGGAGATCTCCTTGCTGTCTCTATGTATATTTGTGCCCCTCCTCCACAATTTTTTAGTTTTCTATGTGTCCGGTGTCGTATCGAAGGAAAGTATGCGATAATTTTTCCCGCAAATTCTTGTTTACTAACTTGCAGGGAAATATACGGCATAGAGATCCATTTCTGTGCTTTCTTTCAACTCAACTGGAATCAGCACGAGTTGAAAGAAAGCACAGAAATGGATCATTATATCTCGAAGTTTCGAACCGTCTCTGTGATTGTAACTTTTGTCGTATTGTGACGTGCCATCTAAACGCCGGACTATGGAGCATATTTTTCGATCCCGGGTCTGGTAAAGTGGGATTTGTGGTGGACAAAGTGGCGCTGGTGCGGGTTTTCTCGAGTACTTCGATTTCCCCTGCAAATCTTCATTCCACCAAATTCTCCATCATCATAATCACACGGGGCAGGCTACAATAGGCCAAGCAGTGGCCGCCGTGCCAAGTGGACCCAGTTGGTCTCCACCCCCACTAAGCGAATTAATTAATTAAATTAATGGAGCATATTTCAGCGTTCGTTGCTGGTCAACGGATAACATTTCCAAGACATCGGAATGGAATGCAGCATTGGAAATCTAACAGTGAGCTTCCACGGTTACAACGAATTGTTCAACAACGGGAAAACCAAACTGTTGAGAAAAGTGTTCCATAAGAGGTCCGCAAAAGGCCTATTTAAGGAGGTTACCTGTGGAGGTGGGGTCGAGTACCTCCACCGTGACCCTGCGAGTCGTAGGAGGAGACGAAAAGGGAAGTCTCAAATGTGAGACAGTAAAATATGGTCGCGAGTACCACGGGACTGCGACCCGAGATAGACTGCGCTGGCAAGTGTTAGCATCATATACAAAAGACAGACCCGTCCTCTCGTCAGAGAGGGCGCCCCACAAAAACAAGACCGTAACTGTCAAACAGTAATAAATATCTGGTCATGGGCCCCAGATGTGGCTGGACACCAAGACTTACTGGTTGACTGACCGACCGTCAGTCGCAATGTGACTTTGACAGACAGACAGTTGAGTTCTGGAAGTTTCGAAGAACAGTTCAGTTTATAGTTGACCTTAGAAGAGTAGTCAGTCTTCAGTTGGCTTTCAAGCAGTAATTGTGATTGTGAATAATTGTACTTTTAAGTGTAAAAGTGTGCGTCCAATAAATATTCGCTCAAATTCGGAAACCCACATGAATTTTTGCCGCGCTACCTTGGAAACACGCGACAGCATTAATAAAGGCTCTAATGGAATATGTGATTGCGCATGCTCAAGTTTCGCAGTTGAAGTATAATTTCATCGCCATCATATTTAGAAACCTTCAATTGTGTTGGATGTCTTGCACCCGTACGTCACTCCCTTACAATTTAGTTCGCTTAAATCTCGCTCGTCACGCTACGCATTTCTGAATCGCATCTTCCTTACTTGCTTTTCTTCCTATCTGCCCGTCAATTCTTGTAGGTTTTCAGATCCTTTCTTTTTTCCCCTATTTATCGGCAGCTCGATGTCGCCCTAGTGGCGCTTTCACTAAATTATATTAGGGAGGAAGGGTGTCACGATGAGGGAGGGGGCTGGCAACGGAAGGGGAGAAAGAAGATGAGGATAAAATACTTTGTTACTTCTTGATCAGACTTCAGATCTGTCTTCTCTCATATTTTTAAAACATTTAATAAATGTTATTTTTATTTAGAAATGCTTGACTTTTTAATTGCAGGTATGAGGTAAATAATTGGTGACGGTCTGGGTTTTGATCTCCTAATTGAGCAGTTTTTTATCATCATCATCAACTTCTATAAGTCTATATACTCCTATAGTCCTTTTTCGCCACATAAATGCATTTACTTGTTTACTTTGGCCGCGCCATAGCTCAGGCGTTAGTCGCTGGCTTCCCACCGCGACGGTCCGGGTTCGATCCCGGGTCTGGTCAAGTGGGATTTGTGGTGGACAAAGTGGCGCTGGGGCAGGTTTTCTCCGAGTACTTCGGTTTCCCCTGCCAATCTTCATTCCACCAATTGCTCCACAATCACCCTCACGTATCATCTGGGGCTGGTACAATAGGCCAGAAGTGGCCGCAGTACAAGGGACTTAGTCCCACCCCACTAGCAATAAAAAATAATACTTTACTTTTCTCACCTATTAATGATAACTTTAATTTTTCATGGAATTATTAAGTTATTGCTATTATACAGACTACCTTATTTTGTATTTTCTTTGTTAATTTTCTTGTGTCGTACGTAAGCATGATAACAGTCTAATTGGCCTCTGAGCTGTTAAATTTGCACGTACATAAACAAAAATCAAACTGAATTATTATTATTATTATTATTATTATTATTATTATTATTATTATTATTATTATTATTATTATTATTATTAGATTTTTATTGCTATTTAGATTTTTTAATTAAATTATTACTATTGCTTTGTTTGTTTGTTTACTTCTCTGCATTACTGTGTTTTTCTTCCAGTGCTTGCCTATAATTTGCCTTTGATTTTTTGTTGTGTTTGTCCATAATATAATTACTTGTATCTACACTGTGCTGCGTCTGTAATTGGCCTTATGGCTATTGACTCGGCACATAAATAATAAATAATTTAATTATTTTTGTTTTTGTTGCTTCTGCCGTTGTTAAACGTACTTTATGGTTAGGAAAGGTCTGCAGTAAATAAGTGGATTTATACTATGAAAGTTAGGTGAAATAGTATTCTAACAAAATTTAAATGACAGGAAATAACTGTAGGCTTCACCAGCTTTTCCCTTAGTTATGAACACAGCATGCAATATAAATTAATATTAATATGCAGGGTTTGAGGTCGTCACAGCAGTGGTTATGAAGAATTCTGTCTCCTGAGATATGACGCCGTGTAGTCAGTTTAACGTCAAATTTCCTGCTATCAGCTGTGTCTCGGGTTTCATGCTTGGCTTATTTTTCGACCCTGAAAATATATGCGACATGTTCCTCCGAAACGTCGGTTGACTTTAAACGGACTACACTGCGTTGTATCCCAGAAGAAAGCCCCGTTAATAATAATATCAATTCATCTAATTACTCAGAATAATGAGATGAGTAAGTAGTTATTTGGAATGAATCGGTCGTGGCCTATTTTATGAGGGTCTTCTGTTGTTCGCCTTGAGGGAATAAGATAAGGCGTCAGTCGGGGTATCAGGTATTAGAGGTGAGATTCTGGCTGGGTATTTCTCTCCCAGCAGCACGGCGGTACAGCTACACTACCCCCCCTCGCTCCGTGTGGCCGATAACCTTGTTTCAGGGAAAGGTTTTAGCGGCCAAATCACTTCATATATATTCGCATAATGGGAGACGGTTTTCGACTGTGTATGTGAGTTATCTGTCTATGTGTGCATGTTATATCGTCCTCATTCCGGGATATTTTCTTCTTGTTTACACAGGTGACAGCTCTGTACTTGAAGCTGTGCCATCTGTGAATAAAGATATAAATTAATTCAGTGCTTTAACGGAGAAAGGAGGAAGTATGATAAAGATGAAAGGGGCGAAGGAAAGGAAGAAGTGAATTGATGATGAAAACACGAAAGAAATTATTCCCCGTTGAATTTAAACGAAGTCTTCCACTAACAGATTCATAATCATAATTCATAGAAACAGATTAGAGTTAGTTTCCTGAGGATGAAGACAGTGTCTAGTCTAGGACAATTTGTAATATTAAACTTTCAGTTATTTTATTAATATACAGCCAATAGTAACTTTTAGATCTTACTTAATTATTGGCATTTTCTTTTTCTGTTATTAGAAAACTTATTTAATAACTAAACAGTGAAAAGTCCTTTATGAAAAGCATTATTGTCGTTCACCGCCGTCAGGAAATCCAAGAGTTCATTGCTGTACTGAGAGTCATCGACCTGAGCACAATTTCAATTGAATCCAATCCACATTCTCACATTCTCTATCATATAAATGTCCTTCTTCCATCTGAACCTCAATATTGAAAGTCGTTTTTCTTTATATGTTTTCCGTCACAACGTGTGTACAAAGAAAATCTTATATTCTGTTTAGAGAAGTATTTATTTGAATAAATCAAATAGCCAATTTTCACGGAATGGAATTTGAAAGTCGTGCAGCCCATCTAGTCGTCATATATATTTAGCCAAAAATGTGTGCCGTTTTGTCGTTGCTCGTGAATACTCGTACAAGTTCCTTAAATTTGTATGTTAAATTTAAAAACGGAAACGTATACTTGTCGCAAAGTTACTTTAGAACTGTAAGTAATTACGGTAACTGTATAATTAAGGTTCTTTTCGATATTGTGACGACGTTTAAGTGGGATTAGCAACATTATCTCCGAAAATATTTCTAAATTACAAAAATATAAACATAAAAGTAAGACGTGTTGTTTATAATAATGCTGTCCAAAAACTTGTCCATTCTTTTACGAATTCTGTTTTATAATTTTCTGCAACATTCATTTTACAAAGAAAAAAATATTTACATATTCAACTTTTAGTATCTGAAATAAAGTGTTATGGCATACAGACTCGTCTGTAGGCAGCGACCACGAAACGAAGAATGACACAACATTCTGTGCTATTTAACAGGGTTTAATAAGCAAAATAGACGGCCGCGGCTAGGTAAACACGATCCCACGTAAACGGATACGCATACAACTATAGAAGAACTGTTGGAAACGATGTCTTCTGTGCAGCTCGTGCCGAGATGTTATAAGCGGGACTGTTTGGAACCACGAGCTCAGTGCTCAGTTGATACTCAGGAGGTTGGTTTGCTATGGCTGCATAGTCAGTTGCTAGGAAGGCAGGCAGTCTGAAGGGAGCCGCCAATCAGAGAGGAATAACCACGGTTGGAGGCGTTACCAGGAGACATTCAGTGAAGACTGTAACAGACTGAAAACACTAATCTCTGTGCTTTAGTGATATGTGAAGCGTGGAGACCAGCGATGGCGCTATAATTAAATGTAATTACTAGTTGTATGTTAAACTTGTAGATAATTCCAATATCCATTCCAAAACCATATCGAGAATCACTTTAATATGTGACAGTATATTATTTCATTTCATCTAACAGTCTTAAACAACTTGCGATTTATTAACACTATGATTTCAGCGAATTATAATATGTTAATATTTATGTTCTGTCACATGAAAGTAAGTCATCCGCTAGTTCGTTATATTCATATACAGTTCCAACAGATTATGCCACTTGGAAGCTTGGATTCCTTCTAGCCTCCTGTCCAATGAGTACCGATGGCATTTCCCAGGGATTAGAGCGGCCGGGACGTGAAACTGACTACTCACTTCCATCTAGTGCCGAGGTCAAGAATGGTAGAGCTATATGTTCACTCCTCTATGTGTCTTTTTGGCGTGATGCTTAATTAATCAAGCACATGTACAACTTTACCTTTACTTTCGTTCTACACTGATCTGGAACACATGCCCATTCGAAATACGCCACTGGTACCTCGTTATGGCATCCGTTTCATTTCACTTTCCTCTCATTTCGCTCCCGCTGGTCCAGACGTAGAGACTGCACCACCAATCGGAGAAACAAAGCTCTTTCTTGCTTGCCCCTCTGTCTTCCGTGTACGTGGTAAAATTAAATGCAAGCATTTCTAGACGACGCTGACAAATATGTTGCAACGTCGCACTGAATAGAAGGGACTTTTCCTTCTCTCTCTCTCTCTCTCTCTCTCTCTCTCTCTCTCTCTCCCACCCTTTCCGTCTCACTCATTCGTTCTATCTCCTTTTTGTCCTCATTAAATACCACTTCTTCAACACTGGATTCACTTTACTGAGTATAAACCACTTTCCTCTGTCTGTATGCTTGGCTGCATGTCTACCCGTGCACCATCCTCCATCCCACATCTCTCTTGTGCCCAGAAATGTAATATGCCAAGTTCATATAGCATCCTTTTTGATATGCTATCACTTACAGAACGCGTATACTTTTTGTATTATATATAGCTTAAGTTCTGGATTCGCGAGTTAGAATTTTGAAGTATGACTTTCATGTGCCACACTTTTTTTTAAAAAAGAATAAAGCTGTCCTTAACAGAAATATTTCTAGGAAACGCTGCTGGAGGAAATGGATGCTTAGGGACTAGTGCCTGTGTGTTCACAATCTCAATATAATTACACTGGTCACTCACTCATGAAGATGAGCCATTCTCAAGAAGCTGCCACTTGTGTAGCTACTCAAGAATTTCCCACCATTTTATGGAACCCGAAAGTTCATTACCGTGTTCACAAGAGCCCTTCAGTGGTCCAAATACTGAGCCAGATCAATCCAATCCATACAGTCCCAATCCTATCTCTCTAGATAAATTTTAATATTGACCACTCACCTAGTTTTGGTCTTCCTAGTGGTCTATTTCCTCTCTGGTTTTCCCACCAATTTCCTATATGCATTCCTCTTCTCCCCCGTTATAATTACACTAGTAGAAATTTATATTGCATTGGTTACTTCGCTTTAATTTACGGTAGATTAATTAGCAAACTCTTCTTCGCCTCTTGTGGATTATACAGAGTTACTACAAATGATTCATTCCATTTCAAAACACTATTCGTCGCCCCGTGCTTTTCCGTTTACACAGACAACCAGTATCCTTAAACTGTCAATACTACCGCAGAATGCTCTGTTCACATGGTGGTTCTTTTCTGTTCTCTGCGCTGAATGCACGCTGCACTGCAATAACAGACGAACATCTCGCATATTCCAACACACAGAAACTCTTTTCCAGCTTCGTCGCCATTTTGTGAGGCGCTGCATTGATGCTGCCAACTGGTGTATCACGTAGAAAACTTGGTGAGTTTACGGTTCTTTTCATGTATCAATCATATTTGTATGTATAATGCTTTGGTACCCACCTTGACACCTTCTGCCTTACAGGCGTGCAAACCGAGTCGTCTGTTGGATTGGTACCCACTTGACACCTTCAGCTCTCAGGCATTCCAACCTACACAACTCATCCTTCCTTTTCTAAACAGCCTTCCACATACTTTGTATTTATAAATAAATTCAGACTCTCCTAACTCGATAGAGTCCTCATTTAAACGCTAGTAGTAGCTAAACTGGCCCAGAAACTTCGAGGATTTTACGGCTCTCAATTATTAGTTGTCATTTCCACAAGAGTCCGCCATTAAATCTCGTGTCTAGGGAGAAGAGTCAGCAAATAGTCCACAAAATTGGTATAAAACTTAAAATATGTGATATTTGAGGCTGGAGAAAACAGTTATTTCTCGACATGTCTTCCACCACCATTGATACACTTGTCCTATCGCTTTACCATTGCGTCGAAATACGCAACATAAAAGTCTTTAGGCTGTTCTCTTAGCCACTACTGCACCTCCGTTTCATCATTCGCGACTTTCGAAATTCCATGAGAGAACCTCAAGCAGGAAATATTTCTTTATATACGTCCTCCGCACTGAGTCCTTCCGCCAACAAAAAGGCACAACAGAACCCTTCACTTCGGTAGCACACACCTTGAAGCACGGTCGCCATTTTGATTAGTGAAACCAGCGTCTGAGCATGCGCATGAGCGTCTGTTACGTAGATTGTCATGAAGCTGGATTGTGCTGCTACCTAGTGATACACATAGAAAACATATTACCTCTATTACTGCTTTTTTACTTCTATTTATGTTCTATTTATTTACTCTCCCTTGTAAATAATTTAATTCTGTTTATACGTTTTTAGTATCCACTTTAATATTATCCTACAGTTTTCCGCGTTTATCTTCCAATTGATATCTTTCTTTCAGAGTTTGCGACTGTATTTATTAACGCTTTTCTTGCATCTCGCACACATGGTATATGCTCCACTCACCTCATCAAACTTGACATGAGTATCCCAGTATTATTTCGTTTGAGAATACAGACTATAAACGTCGCCATCCTCTTAGGTCACTTCATCTGTCTTAAATCCAAAGACACTCATTCACAAAGGAAATGAATCTATATTCTTTTCGTAGTCGAGAAAAGTTACAGGTTGTTTAAAATATTCGTTTTCTCAGAATTAATTCTGAGTCTTTAGATCCTAAACGCTCCTAATTCGTAGAACTCTCTTGAGAAACCATTTAACGCGTGTCACTGAAGAAAGAAATCAGGAGCTGATGTTGCACGATAGCTTCTGAAATGTGAGGCAGATTTGCGAGGCGATGAGTTGCCGAGCTCCCTATCAAGAGATTAGGAAGGACATGCACACAGTGAGCTACTGTTCTTGTTAAGCTCGCTCTCCACTTCTCTCTCTCTCTCTCTCTCGCAGAGTAGTTGTACATCACTGGAGCAGCTCATCAGTTCCCCAATCCAACCCTCCCCATTACTAATTCCAGTTTCACCGGAGACCTGGACTGCTGAGCCGCCCAATAACTCACTTAGGAGAATCTACCCTGGCACCGTGATGTCTGCAGTTATTTCCTTTCTACATAATAAACCTCAGTGACAATTCCATTCCTATTTTCGTTTCATGCGGCTTAAAATGGACGAAATGTTTTAATTACTTATGAACAGAACGATGTAAGAGTTCGAGTGAGCCTGCAAAATGAAATAGCCCCAAGCATTACTAATACAGGGAAATTGTGCTCAGAAACAGGTGACGAATTTCTTTAGTCTTTTTTGAATTCTCTAGGCTGGAGGAGAATGTGTTCTGTATAGATATTTTACATAAAATGGATGCAGACTGGTGCATGTTGGGTTCCGCAGAACACTTCCACAGTTGCTTTCAGGACTGCTTCGTATCTTGTCTGAAAACTTTCTTAACTTCTGATATTAATGTTCCTCTGCTAACACAAAAACGAAATATTCTTACGTACAGACTGCTTGCTAGGCAAAGACCTCAAAACAAACAACGATACAACAACCGTTGCTATACAACGGAGAGGTAAAAAACGACTCTACAAATATTGGAAACTGTTTTCTACTTTGTCCGAGCAAAGTGGGTTATAAGGAAGATAACTGGGACGACCCAGTCAGTTGAGTTCTACAAGTGAGGCTGAGAAGAGATGGCGCTATAATTATATTGACAGTTCGGTTTTGAAGAGATAACCAGCGGTCAACGGCGTGACAAAAGAAGAAGAATAATCTCTATTGTTAAGATTCGGTACAAGGAAACGACTAGTGAAAGCAGATTGAGAAGACTAAAGTGTGGAAATCAGCGACAACGCTCTAATTGCTTGTAGTTCCGAATGGTGTGTATAAGTGGTTAATAAATCCATTCACCAATTCACACCCCATCTATAGGACACCCCTAAATCATGACCATATAAATACCCACATTTCATACTGTTTCTTATTACTGCAAGCGAAGCACGAAGAGTCTCAAAACATATATTTTTATTGTGCTGTGTTTGGGGTTCCTGCAGAAGTGACCATGAAGATTTCTGTCTTCTGGGATATATGGTACTCTTATGGAGTGAAAGTCAACCGACGTTTCGGAGACGATATTGTCTGAGAAACTTTGGCTGACTTTCACCGGGCAACATTGCATAATAATCCAGAAGTTTCAATTTTGCGATCGTTTTACTGTTCATAAATATGTCGTTGGGAGCCATTTACAAACAATTGAAGTACAGGTTCATATACGAGCGATAACACACAACTGAAACTCATCATATCACTTTTAGGCCACAAAAGTATCCGCTATTGTAGTTCGCCAGAACAAGTGATTTGTATAACAGAAGAAGTTTTCCACACCCCCGAGAGATTTATGTGCTCTTAGCTTCTTCAGATATCATCATCATCATCATCATCATCATCAATATCATCATCATCATCATCATCATCAGTAATCTGTCAAGACGACAGGTCCACAGTCTCTTTCAAAACAATTCCTCCACTTAATGCGATCTAGAGCTTTCTCCTTCAAATGACAGTATCCTCTTCTGTCCCCAAGGTCATCCAGCATCTTCTTACGTCTTCTTCCTCGTCTTCTTGTCACTTCTATCCGCCCATCTATCTTTCCTTCGATAACTTCTTTTAGAAGGCAGTTTCTGCGTAAAACATGACCAATCCAATTAGCCTTCCGTTTTCTTCAAATATATCAGAATTTATTTATTCTCACGTCCTTCACAGATGATATAGGGATCCCTTTTATAAAACACTCGACTTACGAATGTTTGCTACAATGAAGCGTGTTAATTTGTATTAGTTTTTCAATGAACTAATTTTATTTTCGCGGCAACGAAGAAATAACATTCACAGATATTCCCACTTACGTCCTTCTCATTCTGTTCGAGCCACAGTGTGATCATACAGAATTAGCGATGTTCTTCATGCCTACGTTATATATATATATATATATCTGTGTTATTTGTGCCGATCATGGCCCATCATGATTACGAGTACAAGACGTGTTGGTAAGCCAGAGAAAGTAAGGACAACATTTAAGTTAGGCTGAAAATTGCATCGTTGCGTTACGTCAGCTATGAGAAAATGGACAATATAATATAGTTCTTCTTGAAGCAATAATATTATAAACAAGTAATACTGTCCTTATTGTAATGTTTATTTAGTATTAAAACCTGAGTTTAAAATACTGAGAGGTTTTTCTGTGACCCGTGAACTTTTACGTCTAAAGAAATGGGAATAATATTTTGAATTTACGAATTATCACGTTGATGATTTTAATTTTTTTTGGGGGGGGGGCTTTTACACAGTGTGTCTGTGGGCGATGATTCCGCCATTTTATATGCAGCCTCCATCATTAGGGTGAAGGCAACGTTTATCTCCGTAACGTTGGCAGCAACACCGGCAACCACACGGTGTAAAATCCAAGAATATAATTGCAGTCAGTAATGAACTATTCAGCTTTATATGTCATTGAAGGAGTAATGGTTAGAAATTGTTGTCTTTAGAAAGTATAAACGTCATTATAAACTCGGATATTCGCAGTGCACTGAGAATAGTCTCTATATCTGTGTTTGTTCTCTGTGGTTTTCGGCAGTTGTGTCAGATTTATTTCAAAAAGAAATCTGGACTGGTGCTTTCAATTGGTAATGACAACTACACGTAATTCAGACAACATTCATACTCAGCTTGTGAAGAAAATACAACAGACCTTAATGGACATTTCTTTCCCATTTCTGTTCCCACTGAGCATCCGTACAAATACAATCATCTCTGTATCTTTGTAGAAAACATTGTAAGAATTTAAACTGTATAAAAAGGAATATAACATACAACTCTACACATTTTGAAACTGTCTGTGTTCAGTTAGTATCGGCAAATTTGTTTTATTGCAGTGAACGAGATAAGTTGGCGATTTTACAGTGAAATAATGTTGTCACCCGTAGGTCACATACAAATCTCATTACTATGTATAACTTGAGGTCCTTTCTTGCTCAGAGTTACTAATATTCGCTTTTATTTTCTTTTCCGTGCAACGAAGAATGGACTGAGGAGGGTGATATAAATTATGGCAGGGTCTGTAACTTGAATTCTCAACAAAACGCAGGAACCTAACTTACAGCAGTGTAAACAATGCAACAATAGTGCCTGCCAAGCATCTGTGCACTGAATAACAGTCTACTACCAGGTCTTCCTTAAATAATGTGGAGTATCAATTGCTTTTTTAATGCCACTATTTCATAGACTTATATTTGTTCCATTTGCGGGCTTCATTTTGAACTTCTTTCTTCAGTTTCTTCTGAATGATTAAGCCCTCTCTCCTGATTCCATTTCGGAACCAATCTCAACACTATATGCATGTTACAATGTTGATAGGGCCCCTTAGATGCAGATCAGCCCATCGCAAGTCCGCTATCTTCACAAGACAAAAAACACAGAAAAAACGCATATATCCAAGCCTCGAACGGGATTCGAAGCCATGATCCCAGTGGCGAAATGGCCTGTTTTTCAGCGGACGAACATTTTTCGCGCATTAGACCGCTCGGCCAATGAAATCGGCATTTAGAGGTTTTAAAGTAGTAAAAATGGCCTGAGCATATATAGCGAGGACTCAAGGTAGAGGACAGACCGTTTCGGTTGTAAATCTTTATGAAATTAAATTTTTAGGCCAGAATATAGAGGACATTCTTAAAATTCATTTTTGTTAAAAACGTAAAACAAACTGAACTGACGTAGGATATTGTACAGGAATGGGATTTCTTTTTTTAATACTATGAAAATGTATTTCATATATACTATTGAAAAGAGAGCCTATATATTGATTTCAGGGCAGAAATCCTAGAAGGAAATTAATTTGTTTCGTTTACATTTTGTTAGATACTTAAAATTTCTGTTAATTCCATAATTCCTATATTTATTGATGATTTATATTATCACATTCTTGAACATTTCTACATTTTCTGTTACGTGTCATAACAATTCCTCTCATAACTTTCGCCACGTACTTTACCGTTACCAAGGCCATCACAATGTGCTGATCACTCCACGGCCGCTAAGTTCATGTCCTCTCTAGTGCTTTACCTCACAGTTACCGTTCAATGTTGTGTTGTTTCAGTGTAATCCAAATTATTTACTCAAGGTTCGAGTTTACTCAGTAGTTTGCGACGTGTGTGTCCAACTTCAAAACGACTCTTTACATCCCCCCCCCCATTTCCACCAAGCTGGATCTTCATTTACGCGCAGTACCTCTCAGTAAAACATGTTTCCTATCCGTCCCTCATCCGCCGTACCTCTCAGTAAAACATGTTTCCTATCCGTCCCTCATCCGCCGTACCTCTCAGTAAAACATGTTTCCTATCCGTCTCTCATCCGCCGTTATATTCAAACAATATGAAAATGCTCGTTCACAATCGAAGTGTAATCAGTTCTTTCATATCTTCATTCATCATTCTCTTTCGACCTTTCCTTTATCCTTTAATACGTTTATCTCTCTCTTGAACCAACTTACTTCGTCAGATGGCACATTTTCGAGCGTAGAGCTGACACGTGTGTCTCTACATGGAAACTACTTATTTCTATGGAAACAGCATGAGAACGACACAGCACGCACTCACACGCACACACACACAGTCACAAACCATATCTAATTATATAGCCTCATGAGTTTCTTTCTTTGTCCTTTTATGTTATTGTCGTAACTCAGTCTTTGTAGATATTTCTAATGGCTTTGCTAAACAGTTCACATTAGTAGCATAATGTGAGAGTTAAAGCATAGGTTTTGATCTGGTTCTTCAGACAAAAATCTTGATGATTCCTCCTTTCAGACAAGTTAAAAAAATGTATATATTTCTTAAGAAATCAACAATTCTTATTTCTCGTCTTGCCATTTATAGCCAGCTTTCCGTCCAACATTCGGAAGTGCTTAAGGTCTGCAGTTTCTACAGCACTACTGATAACAGGCTTAACACCACATTACAGAATAATTTAACTTCCTGATGGTTCCCCAAAAAGTCGTGCGGTCTCAGTGTTGTTACTTTAATTTCAGCATTGTTAAACACACTGCTACATCAGGTAAGCATCCCATATTCCGTGTTTAAATGAAATGGTCTTCTGGATCCAACAGCGAAGGAGCTGCCCCACTTGTCCTGCTCCCAACTATTCGTCCAGGCTTATGCTTCTTACTCTTTATTGGCGCTAAAACTTTGTATGGGGCCTTGGCCTCTTCCATGATTTCGTAAAAGTAAAATTTTCCTGGGTGATGTTATCGTCTCGCCCAACCTGGACGACCAGGGACTACACATAATCTGGCTCTTACCCTTTTACCTTTCTGGCATGTGTTGCTCTACCAGCAGCGTGCTCTTCCGCCAGCATAGCTCTCAGGGACATTTCGGTGCGCAAACCTCCTCTCAAAGATAAGGCGGTAGTCTTCGAAGTGGCATTCGTAAAGCAGTTCCTTCAAAAAATTTAATTTTTTTTCACGCTTCTTTTGTGGTTTATCCAAGTGTGTTTTGCGGTTCGTATCCAGAATTCCACTTCAGGAGTTATAATTCTGGTTTTACCTTCTATTTCATTGTCCAACTTTCACAACAAGATCAGTGTCTGCAAAATTGAGCTATTATAAATATATTTTCTAGTATAATTCTGGATTTTTACCGCTTCGAAGTTGTGTTAAAGAGGCCCATTGCTTTTGAAACGCTAGAAATATTTGTTCCCTTAAATCTTTCTCTCGGGGCACGCGGTAGCATAGTTGGTTGAGGAGCTATGCTACAAGCCGGAAGGTCGCGGGTTCAAGTCCCGATGAGGTCATTGAATTTTTTTCAATAGACCTTCCTGCCGCACTATGGCCCTGAGGGTTGACTTAGCCTCTCTAACTGTAATGAGTACCAGGAATTAATCAAATCATTTTCCTGAGGAGTAAAGCGCGGCCGGCGCGTAAGGCTGACAACCCTACCGCATTCTTTGAGCCGATTGTATGGAAAATATGGGTCTCGCAACCCTATGGGCCTTCACGGCCTGGTACAGGGATAGGTTTACTTTCTTTTTTTAAATCTTTCTCTCATTTATAAAACAGCCAGCGCCCAAAGTACTTCAAAGTACATTTTCAATGACTCTGTTTCACGTCTCGTAAGTGCTTAACACCATTATTTTTAATATTATCTTGAAATTCCGATATCGTATTTGAATGCTTATTTATTCACTTTATGAGCTGATAGTGCAATTCGACTTCTAAAATATAAATTGGTCATCTGCAAAAGAAAAGTTTATTAAAATATTTATTTCTTCAGAATCTAAGACACATTTAACCTTGAACACGACGAATTCGGTCTGTTTGCACTACAATTTAAGCTCAAAGAGAGAAAAGCATAACGTAATGACAGCCAAGTGGAGTGGAGTTAATTTGGTATTTAGGATACAGATAGGCAACTGTGTTGAAGATCAGTTGAGGTTTTCTTGCATGTTGAATTCCCTTTAAGAAACACCTTCTTAGACAGCTGAATCACTACAAACTTCTAAAAAAAGACTGTAAAGGTGAAGTTAAAACAAGTTAAAGTTGTCCCAGTGCTTAATTAATGAAACACCATGCCATTACGATGTATGGTGAAGTGGAGGTATAGCTCAACCATTCTAGACCTCAGCACTGAATAGAATTGAGTGGTCAGCAACAATTCCCGACCGCTTTACCTTTGGGAAAATATCCCCATTTTCCCTTTGGCTAGAAGGCTTGGTGGGCTCTCCAGAGTCGATCTGGACTCTGTGGATTAGAGCGAAATCGTTTGCCTCTGATGAGAATTGAACGTCGGGCATCCAGCTAATGTCCCGAGGCTATACTGACTCAGCTATCATGGCTACAAAGTTACTTGTTTTATCTTTAAGCTTTAAGCCTATAAGTTTCTTGATATACAGACATATAGATGAAAATGGCTGTCTTCTGGGACTGACTCTGGGTAGTTTGATAGACATTTACCGATATTTCGGAGGACAATACTGCCTCAGTCTTCATCTGTAGAATTATATTCATATACTGAAGATGGAGGCATAGTTTTACTCTGGAACACCAGTAAATACTTATCAGTGTACACAGTGCCACATCCCAGAATACACTAATCTCCATGATTGTCAAAATGAGAAACTAAAATATCAGACTGAAAGTTATCCGGAGATTTTATAATTAGACTCTCATACCAAATTTCATAGTAAATTTTACAGTATTTAAGAAGAGAGAAATATAAGCTCGAGTACGACCACCCCTATATTATTTCTCTCCCTTTACTTTGTGCAAAAATACTAAATTGTCTTTGAACTACAGAATACTCATAGTTCTAAGTCTCAAGATAAGGTTCAGTGTCGTGTGCAATGCCCTTTCTTTGTTCCAAAAGACGGATCTATGCTTTCAGCCCAGCCACCCTCGGTGCACGCAGAACTAATGAACCTTGTGTCCGCTATTTGGCGCTGCACTAAATCTCTACACGTTAATCCGACATTAACGGCTCCACTAATTGCTGCCTGCCAGCCACGAGGCTTCGCCTGGGCTCCGTGCTCGATTGCCAGATTGTGAGCAGGGTGGCGTGCAAGTAGATATAAGTCACACCTCAGACTTATTTGAAAGTCACGGAGAAAAGGAATATTTGAAATCGTTCATTGTGTGATTGCAACGGAGAAACTTATTTCGCACTTATCAGATAATTAATATTGCTGGTGAAATTAAACGTAGAAGGTTTCTATAAAGTTACTTCTGTGACTGATCACCAAGAAATTGAGACGTATGACGGTGAAAAGATAAACTGAATTCTCTCATAACCTCAGTGTTATATCGGTGTGGGCGTCCAGTACCTCTCTCCTGTCATTTCACATCAGGGGAGAGATTCCCCAACACCCTATACTTAGGACAAGGATCGCCACAAATCTGCCTGGAATCGAAACCCGGTCTTCCACCCCTCGTAAGTTATCATACTTTCACTTACTGAGCTATAGCAAAGCATAAGAGTAAAAAACAAGATAAAATTTTCCCTGTGCTTAACTAATTAAACACAACTCCATGATGGCGTATGGGGAGTGTATTCATAGATCCATATATTCTTGACCTCGGCACTAGCTGGAGGTGAGTGGTCAGCTTCACACTCCGGCCGCTGCTTGATGCTGCTTGATTCAATGTACGTATAAAGTCCTGGCGCTCTCCTGATGGAACAGAAGAAAGAACCAGTGGGGAAATGCATTGATGATAATTAATGTCTCTGCCCGAGATTCGAACCAAGTATTTGTGAATGGAATTGTGGGAGCTGTACAGTTTGAGCCAACATGCTCGCTTAGACCAATAGAACGCTAATGCCTCTCCCCACCTAGGAAGTTCCATGTTATCGATGCTAATATTACTGATGTTAAGAAATTATGAAAGAGCCTACAAAGGTATCAGATGTTAAGAGCAATAATTTTCTTGGTAATGTAACCGTCCTTCTTCGGTTCTGCTAGTCTCGGTAGAGCAATCCGACTCCTCTCAGGGCGTGTTGACAGGCCACGACTTGGGTGATTAGTGGGGCTTAGGTGTAGGGAAGTAACCTCAACACCGATTAACTGTATGGGGTCTTTATTTAATTTACACTAATTGGATAGAAACAGCCCGTATTGGTACCCTTCACAAATTCGTGGACGTAGGCTTACTGTTCTGGGGACGCACACTTAATAGTTACCACCGGCGTCTTTACGGGGATCAGCACACCTGTACCCCCGGTGAACGTAACTTTCCAAGTCTCTTTGCCAAGCACCCTCTGACTGGTAAGTACTTGCCCTGGTTACTCACAATTCGGGCAAAGGACCCCCGTCCCTTCAGACGATGATTGGCTGGACCGGGCAGACTGGGAGGTGGCTTATCATTCTCCTCCAATTAGGAAAGCGAATATCCACTAGTGTACAGTTTAGGGGTGAACTTTGCCACCTGCTGCGTGGCTGTCAAACTGAGATTTTGGGTTAGCAGGAAACGACGCTGCTAAATTTATGACTTCCCCTGTCAAGTTTAGAATTTCTAAAGAACTCGGCCTGGTTACGCATTAAATTAACTGATTTCGAAAGGGCAGCAGGCTTCAAGCTTGACCCAAGCCACTTGCTGCTTGTCTCAGGGGGAAGATTCCAAATTGTGAGGCGAAAGTGGGGAATTTCACAAAACCCTAACCATACACAAACATCAATTGACCTTCCCATAAACTGGACAGTTACAGTAAGTACCATGAAAATCTGTCCTTATTTCAGAAGTTGTTAAGAGGAACACATTTCCTTCTAAAAGAAATAAATTACAATAAAGAAAGGATTTGTACGTCAAATGGGAGCCAGGATTTTTCAGTTGGTATAGGGATGGACTACGGTCTGGAAGGACGGGATTCGATTCATGACAAGGGTTAGATATTTTTCTGTACAGCTTCGGGACCGGTTCTGAAATCCAGCCAGCCTCGTATCCAATGGGTATCGGGGGCCCTTTCTTCGGGAGTAGAGCGATCATAGCGTGAAGCTGACCACTAGCCTTCATCTAGTACCGACGCCAAGACTGGAGTTACCTTCACTCTTTCATATGTCTTCATGGCTTGGGGATAAGTTCACTGTTTTATCTTTGTAGATCAAGTCAGTTTCGAACAGTAGCACGATATGATATCTGGCATAGCTAACATGGCTGCCCATCTTCTTTGCTGGCGCTACAACCCTAAGTGGGTCCTAGCCTCCTCCTTTGTTTCGTACAGTAATTCTTTCCGGGGAGCCGTTAGCCCCACTCCGACCTCCAACCTGGAGGATTACGGACTGCACTTGGTCTGGTTCCCACCCTTAGATCTGTGTGACATGGGTGGCCTTACCACGAGCTGAGGTAATCGCCAGCATAGCTCTCCTGGTCATTGGGGCGTCCAAACCTCCACGAAAATTCGGTAGGCTTCAAGGAAGAACACGGGAACAGCGTGGGTGTGTTAATTTCGGTACAATCCCCTTTGAATCTTTTCCTCTTTGCGGAAGTGTAGTTTTAATCCTTCTAAAGGCGGTTTTACACTGGGCAACTTAAAGCAACCTAGCTGCCCTCCTCGGCTGACTATGTTTGCCGTCCAATTTATGAAGCAGCATGTGGCCAGGAGTAACCGTTGCCGCATGTGACCTACCCTATTTACACCCAGAGCGACTGGTTGCTTCAATTTTTACGTCAGCTTGTGTAGAGATGCCACTGCAAACAGTTGAAAGTCCTCTTTTTGGTGCGTCGACCTCAAGAAGGAAACTCAATGAAGGGAAGTGCACCCACTGATCACCTCTGGCTGATCCGTTCTTCTTCTTTCTTCTGAGATTTTTAACCTTTTCTTTCGCTTCCTTCACCGAACATTCAAACTTCGTGGCTAATTCCTCCCATAGCTTCAACTTCTTCCGATTGTCTTTATAATTGGGATCCCGCAAATCTCACAGAATGCTCTTTTTGCGGTATTCTTCTATAAGACAGTTTGCTTTATCCGTGTCCCAACTCATCACGCCGCATGCGAGTAGGCAACTGAACCCACTAGCGGCCTAGAGCAACCAGAGGACGCGAGACGCAAGCCGCATGCGAGTAGGCAACAGAACCCACTAGCGATGATAACCTTGCGGCCTGGAGCAACTAGAGGACGTGAGACGCAAGCCGCATGCGATTGCGCTACCCACTACCTGCAAGTGAGCAACTTGCAGCATGCGATCGTACCGCGTGCGGCTCGGTTGCCAATGGTTGCCTCAGTGTAAACCCGCCTTTAGTCTTCGAAGCTGAGTAGAGATTGTTAGCTTCATGCTAGAACCGCTTTACCCCCTGGGTACCCCCTCCTGTACCTATTAAAATTAAGGCTTGATGAGCCCCATATTCGATCTGAACCCGTCTCAGCCAGGATTCTAACTTCCTTTCTCGCCTCTGTCACACATACAGAATAGTCACAACACTGAGAGAGCTACCCTGCTCATAATATAATTCCAAATAATTTTCTGCGAGAATTTGTCTGTAGAGATCAGCAGGTAGAAAGTTGCAAACAAGTTCATCATTGCGCCTTAAGTCTGGGACGTGGAGGTTTATGGGCCATAAAACCCGGAAAGAAACATGCTAGAAAGAGGGATTAGAAAACATCCTAGTATAATGGACTTAAGATATATGTAGACATATTGAATTATGCAACCTTACCATATACCCTCTAATAATTTCCCAAAGGCCTCAGTAGCAAACACGAAGTTACTGGACTGATATTAATTCTTCAACACCATCATCATTTCATCAATATTATTACCGAAGGGACGAGCTGTTACGTCACTTGCAGTAGCTCTGGTCCCAGTTATCGCTACTCCATCATTACCTTCGTACCCTCCAGTAATTACCCTCTGTGTTCTAATATCCTCAGCAGAAAACATGATCGATTGATCAGCAAATCTGCTTCATCTTCCGATATATCCTCAGTTTTTCCACGCCTGGAATAACATTTTAAATACACCACGATAATTTATTTTCATATAATTCTCTTTTATTATTCTCAGCTTGTGGAGTCGGAAAACGTCGTTAAATGAACCAAGAAATAATTAAGCTTGTAGCTTCATATTATGACGGCCTCTGTGGTCAAGTGGTCAGAGTTCCTGGCTACAGATTCAGAGGCCCCGGGTTCCATTCCTAGCGCTACCAGATTTTCTGAGAAGTAGTGGGTCTGGAACGGGGTCCACTCAGCCTCGTGAGGATAACTGAGAAGCTTCTTCAAGAAAATAACGACTCCGGACTATAAAACCGAAATTAACGTCTTTGGGGATTCGTTGCGCTGACCACATGACATCCTCTATCCGCAAAATTTGGCACTAACTTCGCCGACAAGCGACTGTCGCTCGATCGGTTTAGTTCGCTTGCGGACTCCAGGCCAAGGTGTTTTTTTTTAACTTCATATTCTCCTGAGAACTCTTGTATCGTTTAACACTAAAGTAAGCTATAAGCAACATTAGCAATTGCCATAGTGGTTTGAACATGAGACGCCATCAAGTTTAAGGCGCATCCAGTTTTTGAATTTGGTCTTTAACAAATAAATTAGAAGGGTGCACATTCATCAAATTGAAGAAGCACCTCAATTATTCAGAAAGAAAAATACATAAAATGTCTGTCTTATGTTCGAAGAAATGTGGTATCTATATATAATAGTATTTACTTATGAGAGCACCGGAGGAAGTACAACATATGCATCTATAGTAAAAATTCAATTCCTCATTATCTGCAACGAGTCAATAGCTACGAGTACAAGGCCAATACAGACATAGCACAGTGTATATTGCCACGTGTCCCGAGTTCCATGACGAATAATAACGCGTTATTCATTGGGTGATTGGATTTATTGGCTCTTATACATTCACGCAGGTCAGGACTATAGGCAATTATAGCGCTATCGCTCTTCTACACACTTTCAATTCACCGTTGTACACGCATTAAAATTCTCAGTCTTCATTAGTCGTATCCTTGCAACGGATTTTTCACAATCTCACTACAACTCACACGTGACGTCTTCTTGGCACAGCCTAATTATTCTCCTGCCATTTCCTGCAGCTGCCAACTCCGAAGACTCTACCCAGTTCTCTTCCGACTACTGTTCTTCACTTCTACAGCTTCTGAACTCCCAATTCCAATTATCTAACCTCATTCCTTCAAATTCCCACTTCTTATATAGACGCGGCACGGACCTACAGAAGACATATGTCACACGAGTCACAATGCATGGCGCTGACCACGTAGAAAACACCGCTTCCTCTATTTTTGCAAAGACATATTTAACGCGCCGTTGCCTAGCAATAGAAGTTCCATTGTTGGGTGCATGTGTGTTGCGTGAATGTGTTTACCAAGCCGTTGCGTAGCAATTTGTAACACACTTTACAATATACTGATTACATTAAGGACAAACACAATACAAAAAGAACTGCAATACAATCATAATAATATTAATAATTGAAAAATCCAATGACCTCATCGGGATTCTAATCCGCGACCTTCCAGCTTGTGGCATATGGCATTAACCAACTACGCTACCGCTTGCCTCCTATAATAATATTAGTAATAGTAATAGTAATAATAATAATAATAGTAATATTAGTTATGATCTCCTATTAAACTGCACTAATCACGAGTGTTAAAAAGTCTTCTGGCATTTTGCCTTCCATCCTGCCAGACTGGAGACCTGAACTTGATTCATCTGGCTCAGGGCAGCGACCAATGATGGACTTTCATGAACATGATAAGAACCCTTCTTCTAATGCCTCTTCCAGCCCACTCAGGGCCCATGCCTCTAATTCAATTCCGTAATCATTTTTCACAATCGGTAAGACTCCTTTGACGAGTGATCAGCCCATCTCAAGGCCGCTACCTAAACGCAGGACAACACACAGTATAAACGCATACACACACCAAACATCGATGCCCTGAGTGGGATTCGAAACCACGATCCTAACATCCGAGCGAGCCAAGACAGTTCATGCCTCAACCGCGTGGCTACAATGACCATCGACAAGGAATCCTAGGGTTCTCTAATGGATGTAAATTTCTTGACCAGCAGAGAAACCGATATTTTCCAAAAAATGGACTCTCCGTGAAGCTGGTTTCCTTTGATTTAAGGAGGAACCCTTTTTGTATATCTCGTCCATGCAGCTGTGTTTACCTCTTCTCTTAGGTATTTTTTCCCAGTAAACGACTCTATCTTATGCAGACTTAGTGATCAGCAGCTAAACGATGCATAAAAAGATTCCAGCCATCTCACAGTGAATCTGAAAATGCAAATGGAGGAAGGCGCCTTGATATTTTCTGTACTAAGATGCTGCTATTTGCAATCCAAGGGAGATATAAAAGCAAGAACAATTTCACGAAACATTCCTAGTTGGGAAATTGTGGAGACTCTTTAATCTGAAGATGCAGCTGCAAATTTACAATGAAGGAGAGAGGAAAGGAAGAAATTAAAGAGAAAAAAGGATATTGAGAGTTGGGGTTCTGCTATGCAGGAAAATATTTTTGTGCTAAAGTGAATGCATTGCGCAGGTCCGTGGAACGAATTGGGAGATACCTGAGATGTTTGGTTTCATGAGTACAAGCACACTAAAGTAAGAATGATTGTAATATAATGTAAGAAAAATTTAAACTTACCAGATCTATTTCAGTGCTGTGGTAATTAATGCTTGTCCCAATGGAAACAACACATTTTTGGTACAAAGGAAAAACATTAAAACGAAAAGAAGGAAAAATAAACAGTTAAATCTTTTATACACTTATAGCCGTATCTACTCTCTTTTTGGTTTGGGGGCTTAGGCAATACAGAAATGTTATTTACGAATGCAATGCATTTCTTTGCAGGATGTATATTAATGAAGCAATGAATGCACGTATTAGAAAATACTTAGTATGTTTAGTCTGAACAAAAGGTAAATTGATATATAGACCAATTGAAAGAAGATTTAGAACGACAATACAGCAAAGAGCAGTGTAAACTGTGAGGGAAAATTTTGAGGCGGCGCAGAAAGAAATGATCTGGAGAAATTCGGTGTTCTTAATAAAAACAGAACAGACTAGTGGACTCAATTATTGCTGCAGAAATTGATATTGATTTTCAATTGCGTTCTTTTGAATTTTCACAGAATCAAAATTTGTTATGAATTCTGATTGACTAAATAATACTTTTTTTTCCCCTTTGGCACTACAGCCCCAGTGGGCCTAGGCCTACCTCCATGAACTCTCCGTTTCACTTCGGTTTTTTTAGAACTTACACATTCGGTAGGACTCCTTGGGCGGGTGATCAGCTCGTCGCAAGGCCTCTACCTGTACACAAACACAGAAAAACGCACACAAACATCCATGCCCTGAGTGGGATTCGAACCCACGATCGCGGCTTCCGATCTAGCGAAGACAGTGCATGCCTTAGACCGCTCGGCTACCGTGACCGGCTAAATAATACATTTACTACATATAAATTTGGCAAGATGTCAATCTTAAATATTGTTTAGTCAATACGCATAGAATTCTGGTTATAGAAAGGGGCTCAGCATACAAGTCAGAGATGGGAGTGTTAACAGTGGACTAGAAAAAATATATTATAACATCTTCGGGGTTCCGTGACGAATAAAAACGAGTTATGGATTGGATGATTGGATTTATTGCCACTTTTTTACAATTGCAACCAATTATGACAGCTCACAATCAATGTCTGTCTAAGACTCGCTCCATTCCTTGCTGGACTACGAGTGTTTTCTCTTCCACTGCAACTGGCTTGGTTCTGGTTTACGAATAGGTCATTTCTTCCGCTTCCGTTGTCCGCAGGTTAACACTCCACAGCTTAACACTGAACTTCCGATCTCTGAGCTCTCCTGCGAACCTGAATGGTTCTATAATCAGAGTCAGGATCAAGGTCAGAGTTACTTTACGACTGACGGTTTGCGGCCAGTCAATTTGCCTTGGCGACAATCCCTTTGAGATCCACGTCCAGAATTTTGATACTCTCTAATCAATTACATGTCCCCTTTTGATAATTTTTGGGCCAACCGAATATAAGTCAGTACTTCGAATAATTCTTTTATTCTTCTCTGTTTATTCGTTGCTGCGGAGTGTAGGTTATGTCATAGTTGTTTGACGTGGAGGATTGTTGTGGAGGTGCGGGATACTAGGTAGCGTAATTCTCACTTATTGATGTTGGATCTATGAAGATGGTTATCGCCTGCCTGGAACTAGGTGGTTGAAGTGCTGGGAGGCAATTCAGATTGTGTAAATTTTAATATTGTAGAATGTGGACTCGTTGCTAAATAATTACTCGGTAAACAACGCCCGCTGCTGGGCAACAGATTCCTAACAAGCAACAGTTTAACAACAATGAGGAGAGGTGTTTTCTACACGGTCCGTTCTGAGATATTTTAAGGCAGGACGACTTAATGAGTAAGTACAGTTGAGTTGAGTGGAGTGGAGCGAGTTGGTTGGTGAGTGACGGTCTCAGTTAAAGAACTACTGAGGTTCAGTCCTTGTGAGCTGCTAGTGTTAGAAGCTGGTAGCTGAGGCACAGGGATAGTTCGAGATCCCAGAGTAAGGGGAATGTCCGCCTCTGAAAACCGTTACCAGACAACGACTGGTGAAGACATCAGACTGAGTTGTCTCAGTGCATGCAGTAGTGAATTGTAGATTTGTGAATTAGCTATTAATATATAGTTATTTTTAGTTATGATATTTAATTGGTCAATATATCCAATTACCAACCCAAACCCCGTCTATAGTCATTCTAACGCGTGACAATGTTATCTTCCTACTTACTCCATTGTCTCTAAATTGGTGGCTTCACTTCAGGATTTTAGGGTCGAATTTTATACAAGTGTTTCATCTTTTTCTATGCTCTATATAAGCCTCGCGCAATGTAACGTATACATTGAATTAATCACAGATTTCAGCTGCAAGTTCCTTACGTTTCATTTCGGTAGATTTGTTTGTATACGGCAGCAATAACACGAGTGGCAGTGGGAGAAGCAGCGAGCAACATTTGGGTTGTTTGCGGAGGCAGTGAACAGAAATAAACGTAGGAGAATATTAATCAGGTTTCCTATTATTGTTCGTCATGGTACTTCCGACTTGATCAGTGTTTACTGTTCATAGTCTGCAGTCTAAACAAGACGATGTTCATAGAGACGTGAACATTAGTCTTATGGTTTGTGCTTTTGGGGGGGGGGGATGTTTGCGATCCGAAATCTGAGGGGGGTGTACTTCTGCACACGAATTTCAGTACCATGTGATATATGCTGAGATAGTGAAAGCTGTTGCACCGAATAATTTAAGACATGATTTAAGTTATTCATTTTTATTGAATCCTTAACCTAAAAGTACAAATTTTACCCACAGTGGGGCGCTTATGTCGGTTTAACTATGTTTCGTTTAAAGGCATGTAAAAATCTTTGATATCATAGTGTAAGGATGTTTTCTGGAACGTGATCATTTTTAGAAATTTCTTTGCATTGTTTCGGAGTTTCGTTATTTGTATATCTTCAGGGGAAATGGAGGAAGGATAAATATATCTTCAGTCGAACTTTCAGGCTGACACTATGCCGATTCATTTGAAATATTTACTCTATTTTCTCTACGAGGTTTTTTAATTTTACTATCCCTTAAGCTCACTAAGTATAGAGACTAGAATAAAGATTGGACGACGGTGTTCAATTCACGACAGAGACAGAAGATTTTTCACTTCTGCATAGCATCCAGGCCTACTCTGGGACCCACACATTCCTACATACAATAGCTACCGGGTGTTATTTCCCCCGGAATAAAATGGATGGGGCTTGAAGCTGACACAAACCCTCATCATATACCGAGGTTATTACTAAAATGGAGTTATACATCCAACCGACAATCTTCATCATGATATGGTGCTGGATTTACAGTAAGGAAAACTTTGCCTTATCTTACCATTATGTGTATTCGTTGGATTGTATCCTCTCTTGTGTTATGCAGAACATTATTTTGAGAATAGAACTATAAGGCTTATTTTGGACTTTATCCATCGTCTGGTATGTATAAGACAAAAGACCACAATGTTTCGGAGACTGGATCTGTCTCCGTCCTCAGGTGGATGGGGCAGGATAGACATACTCAGTTGGGCCCGTTAGAAAGAGCTAGTCTCAATCACTCAATCTCGTAGTTCTGTACAGCATACACCATGGTCAGAATCCTGTTCCAGAGCTCCTTCAGCCACTACGAATTTCACAAAAAGTCACTGAACTGAGACCAACATCACACAATGAGAAGCCAATCATGAATTGTTTGCGGTATGATGCGGTGCTTAAAAATATCATACAAATTTAAATTCTTTTCAATGAATGGCCAGTTTTATCGAAAATATAGCGAAATCAAATTCACGTGGCTAATTGTCAGTCATGTTTCATCTAATCGTAATCATTAATATCATTTATTCCACTTATGTCTTGATTAATTTGTCTTATATTTAACGACGATTGTTAGCAGCATTGATTAAGTAACGTCAAATTTCTGGATCACTGCGATTTGGAGACGATACTGAAGGAATCAACCTTGACCTATTTAAGATTCTGACGCAGAGTTTACTTTGAGACATTAGAAAACCACGAAAGATTAAGCCAGAAGAGTAACCATTCACTGGATCACAACCCACATGTCCCTAAGGGAAAACCACTTTGTGTTAATTTAGGACAAAGCTTCCTCGTGATATGACGATAATGTAAAGAAACGAAACGTGCTTTTGTAACTGTGGAAGATCCTGGCAACTTTTTGCGTCCCTAACCTCTAAATGCTATGGGTTCTTGATGCATCACGATGTTCCGGAAAACCGCATAGCAAGAAAGGGACCAGTCATCACGGTAAATGAAGCAGACGCTGAGAATGGCGAGCAAGAAAGGAAGGAGCCCCTTAATGTTGCAAGTGGGGAGAGCAAAGTCAGTATAGCGGCGGATTATGGGCTTGAGAGTCCGGGCTCTAATCCTGGTAGAAGCAACTTTTATCTCTTTTCCACAACGCCTAAGCCGGCGCTTGGGTTTACCCAGCCTCTTATCCAGTGGGTTTCGGCGGCGACTTCCTTAGAGGTAATGCGGCTGGGGCTTGAAGCTCTCCACTCACCTCCATCTATTGTCAAGGTCAAGAAAGGTGAAGCTATACCTCCACTCCCCCATAAGTCTTCGTTGTATAGTACTTAATTAAGCAAAGAGAAAACTTTATCTTACCTCTTAACGTTTAACAATTCAGCTGTACCAGCAGCCATGTTTATCATCAAGAAGCTGATCTAGCAGTTGCAACTGCAAATGGCCGATAATGTTTAATGTGTATTATAATATTGCGCGTTATAATAATGGCCGCCTACGTACAGTTAATTACGTTTATTAATGCAATATAGGCTATTTTACTTCTAGATGGTTGAGAGTCATTAATCTATATCAGAGACAGCCTCTGTGGTTTAGTGGTCAGTGTACCTGGCTACAGATCCAGAGATCCGGGTTCGATTTCCGGCGATACAAGATCTTTTCTGAGAAGTAGTGGGTCTGGAACGGGGTCCACTCAGCCTCGTGATGATTGAGGAGCTATTTCAAGGAAATAGCGGCTCCGGTCTAGAAAACCGGGATTAACGGCCGTGGGGATACGTTGCGATGACCACGCGACAACCTCTATCCGCAAAAGTTGGCACTAAACTTTGCCGACAAGCGGCGGTCGCTCGGTCGGTATAGCTCGCTTGCGGACTAAAATCACGGAATTTTTTAAATTTATATCAGAATATAAATAGCAAATTAAATAAAACTTTCGTTGTAAAATGCCTTCCAAATATTAACTCCATTAATTAGGTATGGTGTTCATTTATTACAGGTAAAATTCTTCGTGTGGCAGAAGTAATCGTGCTGTAGATATAACATTGACCAGAATCATAATTGATTTTATGTCTATTAAATATGCATCTCATCTCAAAATATTTAAATTAAAGTAAACATTGCATTTAAATTCTTTCACTAGCTTTTACAATAAATAAATGTCAGAAAATGGATTTCGTTCGTGAGATGCGAGATTCTCAAGTTGGTGTCTATGTCGTTCTGGGTGTGACGCCGTATAATCTGGTAGATGGGTTCCAACGTTTCTGGGAACCTAATTCTCCCAAGTCAGGGTTTTTTTTACTCTGAAGATGGAGGTATCGGGTTTCTCCGAAAATTTGGTATCATCCACCAAATTACACGGCGTCATAACCCATGAGACTCCCATCTGGGCCATGTTCAGTTTGAGCTACATTTGACTCGTCAGCTGACAGTGTATTTCTTTAGGATACCCCTCTGGGTGGCACCTGCAATGCGGAGCCCTAATTCAATCTGGGTTTATAATAGGGTCACAGGTGACAATCCTGTTCGTAATTTGTTTATGTGAATTGGGTCGTGGTGTGTGCCCCCGGTGTGACGCCCCTCATGGCAGCTTCTAGAGTCGACCATATACTATCTTGGAAACCATTTTTAGTGGCCTAAGATGAAACAAAATTATAATTTCGCAATAACTTTTAATGCAAATATCTAATATGAAACTTCAACGAAATCAATGCAGTAATTTAATATATGAAATATATCGGACATGCATGGCATCCCCATTACGCGTTCAATTTACGCCCTTCATGCAATGAACGCATGAAAACAGACAAATAAAATGAATAAGTCTTTGAATACATAGTAAGGTAAACAAGCAGAATTTGAGGTTCTTATAGCGGTAGTTATGAAGAGTTCTGTCTTCTGGGATATAACGCCATGTAGTCAGTTGAAAATCAACTGATGTTTCGGAGACAACGTCGAAGAATAAACCAACCAGGAAACCAGAATGAGAGCACGATATGCTTTCCACCTACTTTCACCCTGGTTTTTTGCTTGGTTTATTCTTCGATGTTATGTCTCCGAAACGTCGGTTGATTTTCAACTGACTACATGGCGTTATATCCCAGAAGACGGAACTCTTTTTAGAAGGTAAACATTTTTATAGGAATTTGATAGGATTCTTTTTTCCGGTATACTATCCGTTCACAAGAGAATGCAAGTTACCATCCAAGTGTATCTCGCTTATCGTCCGAGCAGACTATATATATATAGTATATTTGTATATTACAAAGATCCCGACAAGTTTCGATCTTACCAAGACCATCATCAGGGGTATACATTATTAAAAATATTTACAATTCATATGTGCGAAATATAAAAATTATTTCATAAAAGATTAATTTGTTCATGTAATTAATTAATTATTTAATTAAGGACCTCCAACTAGTGCCAAGGTCAAGAAAAATTTTGATCTCTACACCCGCTCCTCAATACGCCTTCATGACGTTATGCTTAATTAGTTAAGCATAGGGACAACTTTACCTTTAATTAAAAACCACGCCATGAAGAGATGTGTGATATTGCAGCACCATTCTTGCCCTCGATACAATATGGAAGTGAGCTGTCAACTGCATGTCCCGATCGTTTTAACCCCGGGGGAAAATTTCCCGATACTCATTTTATAGGAAGCTGCGTGGGCCCCAGATTCGACCTGGACGCTGTGAAGTAGAGAAAATATGGTTTCTAATATTTATAGTAGTACAAATATTCTGACGGATCTGATCAACGCGTTACCAGGCAACAGCTTCGTAAACAAGGCCCAACGCGCAACAATAGAGAGACCTATGTTTTCTGTAGATCCGACCGACGCTCCAGTAGACTGGCTGGATAGCGTTAACGTGATATGTGTTTACTGTAGGCCCATGTTCGTTCCGCGGCTGTATAAATAAGAGTAACAGAATTCGTCCAAGGAAGTTACGAGGAGTAAAGAAGAGTACAAGAAGTTAGCCTGTGAAGACTTAACGTATGATTTGCAGACTTTATGTGTGCTATAGTTCAGTGATCCTGGGATTGTGTGATTTAGTGAGACTTTTATAGTTCCTGTTTTATAAATGCATGAAGATTAGTGGAGATAGACTGAAGAGATTAACTTGGAGTGCTTTGTAGTGTTAAAATCAGTAACAGTGTTATAACTAATTGTATTTACAACCTGTAAGTTGTTAATAAATCCAATTACCAACCCGAACCCCGGCTTAAAATTAGGTAGTATGAATTACAAGACGTTGTAAGGTCTAGAATGGAATGTCTAATGAGTCAAGTGTCCAGTAGAACCCTGAGTCAGTCCTGCAGATAAGGGCAAGGAAGGCATGTCCGCATTACATGTAACAATTTGCATTCTGAGAACATTACCAACGGGAACAGGCGCTGAGTGGCATTTCGAAATTCTTCGAGTGAAGGAGACTCACTTGATGAAATGGCACAAGGTGGGGCAGAGGAGGGGATGTGCTAAACTATTCGAGGACGCGTGTTCTTCCTTCATTGCTTCTAGAGTAGAACCTAACTTCTCTTGGGAACCATTTTGTTGCTGATCATTGATCAGGCGTCATGGAGCTGCTCCAACGATGGACACGTTTGTTTTACCCCTCAAGCAATGGAAACGTTAGGGTAAATATTTACAGTTACCCATTGTACCTTGTCATTGAATCTGGAAGGTAATTTAAGAAATACTCGTAACTTGCAGTGCTGCCAACCCTTTATTAAGAATATCTCCAAAAGGAATTTTCAATTATAATTTTAATTCTAATTTAATTTTTAATTTTTACTTTAGAAAATGAAAATAAGACGAAAGCTGGTATTTGCATTTGCTTTTTCGTTTTTAGCTCTACCGCTGAGAGAATATGCAGAACCTAGAATGAAGATAGATAAAAATACGTGTACAACTTTTGAGTACAATACCTTTAATTACATAATTAATCATATGTATTGTAGAATTTAAAAGAAAGGGTGCATCTTTTGTGTTGTTGAGCTAGCTGTTTAAAACATAAAAATTAGAATATACACAAAAATAATTTTGCCTGTGGTTCTGTATGGGTGTGAAACTTGGTCTCTGACATTAAAGGAGGAACATAGACTGAGGGTGTTTGAGAACAGGGCGTTGAGGAGAATATTTGGACCGAATAGAGATGAAGTGACAGGAGGTTGGAGAAAATTGCGTAATGAGGAGCTTCATAACTTGTACTCTTCTCCAAGTGTAATTAGAATAATAAGGTCACGGAGGATGAGGTTGGCAGGGCATGTAGCACGAATGGAGGAGAGAAGGACTGTACTTAGGATATTGGTGGGAAAGCCGGAAGGAATAGACCACTGGGAAGACCAAGACGTAGGTTGGTTGGCAACCTTAAAATGGATCTTAGAGAGATAGGATGGGATGGTATGGATTGGATTGGTTTAGCTCAGGATAGGGACCAGTGGAGGGCTCTTGTGAACACGGTAATGAACCTCCTGCTTCCATAAAATTGTGGGAAGTTCTTCAGTAGCTGCACAATTGGCATCTTCTTAAGGACGGCTCAGCTCCATGAGTGAGTGAGCTTAACACCAGACACACAGATATCTCGCATATATTAGGCCGCTTAATACGGTCCGACGCCAAAGTAATTTGCACATATGAAGTAGGAATGACTACTTTTATACTCCGTTGTCACCCAGTACACTCTGATTTTAAATAACAATATTATTTTGAGCAAAGATATGTGAAAATATTTTAAATAATTTATTTAAACCGGTGTAATTTTTTTAATGTTAGTGGGGTGGGACCAAGTCCCTTGTACTGCGGCCTCTTCTGGCCTATTGTACCAGCCCCAAATGATAGGTGAGGGTGATTGTGGAGCAATTGGTGGAATGAAGATTGACAGGGGAAACCGAAGTACTCGGAGAAAACCTGCCCCAGGGCCACTTGGTCCACCACAAATCCCAGTTGACCAGACCCTGGGATCAAACCCGGCCGCCGCGGTGGGAAGCCAGGGACTAACCACTTCAGCTATGGCGCGGCCTTAAACCGGTGTAAAGTTTCCTTTATACTATACGGTCGCTTGTGAAGTTGGCTATAAATAGCCGAAACATGTCGGACGTCATAATCATTTACTGATTAAAGAAACTGGTTGCACTAAGTGGTAGCTTTGAATTCAATATGAAGATTACATCGGTAATATTGACTTACTAGTTCAGTTCAATTCAATTCAAATATTGCTTANATTCAATTCAATTCTTTATTATTTATGTGCCAAGTCAACAGCCGCAAGGCCAATTAGAGACTTAGCACAGTGTAGATGAAAGTAATTACGTGTAACATTATACAAACATTAGACAAACACATTATAAGTCAAAAATAAATTACAGGAAATAATAATAACATTAATAATAATAGTGATAATAATAATTCCTTTAACACAAATCAAAATTAACATCAGGAAATGAGAGAAGTAAAATATAGAATTTGCTCTGACACAGCATTTCAGTTAATAGAATAACATGAAATAATTTAAGTTTTGAACATATCGATTTTTAGTAGCAATGATCATAAAACAATATGTTTTTAATTATTGAATTACAAACAAATTTATGAATAAATAGGGGTCATAATAATTTTAGATCAGAACCGGATGTCAGGCGAAGAAAATTATAACAACTTCACTGTAGTCCATTAGAATCTGTCAGCTTTGTCGGACATGAGATGACGAGAACACATCATATTTCACGATTTCTCAGCGTTTTCTGACCGTGTAAGTTCGGCTCACCTATCATGACTTCCTGTCAGTTTGCAGTCCTATGTATTATGCAGAGTACTACGGTCCTTGTTACCAACGGATAAGTTCAGAGCTTGCTGTGAATTACAGAGCGCTGCAGCGTGCGTTACTGCTATGCATAACCTGACAATGGACCCTCTGGGAGACATTCCAAGGTGGAAGTACACCTGCCTGCTTGATGTTGGTGGTGGCGCCTCTCGCCATAAACAAAAGGGGAACGTATTTTAAAGTAATTGATTCGCCCTGAGAAGTTGAAATTTTAAGTCCTGAGGCAGAAGCAAATGCTGGCAAGCTACATTACTGCCTACATCAGAAGGGGGAGACAAGACTGGGTAGGTCAAGAGCCGTTGAGGACTCTTCGTACATTACAATTCAAATTATGCCATGCTCGCAGAACTTTATGACTCACCTCAATATAGTTACAAGTAATTTAAAGGGGCACCTTCAACTGGTGAATTTACACCCAGGCCATACTTTTATTACACCTCCGTAGATCCTTTCGGATTGAGAAATATGTAACTTGTATTTCCATTAATGTAACAACAGTAGTTTTAGTTGGTAGCCATGCTGCACGAATTATACTCGCAGTTATCAATTTCAGGGCGAGTGACTATATAATTTGATTAGTTTCACCAGCATTTTCATATGTTGTATCGGTTCTAACTAGGTGTGTTTTTATATAACTTTTCTTCTTTATCATCGTTGAATATGTTGTTAGACACGTTAGCGTAGTTGGTTGAGGGGCTATGCTACAAGCCGGAAGGTCGCGGGTTCAGGTCCCGATGAGCTCATTGGATTTTTTTCAATTGACCTAACCTTTCCAGCCGCACTATGGCCATGAGGTTTACTCAGGCTCTAACAGAAATGAGTACCAGGAATGAATTAAATAATTTTCCTGGGGAGTAAAGCGCGACCGGCGCGTAAGGCTGACAACCTTACTGCCATCTTTGAGCCGATTGTCTAGATAATGTGGGACCCTCAACGTCACACAACCCTGTGGGCCTTCACGGCCTGGTACAGGGATTGCTTTACTTTTACATGTTAAATATATAACAAAATAATTCTTCCATTGTTTCAGAGGTTTCCATAAAATTATTTTCCACTTGTGTGATATCGTAAAATATTTTGTCACACTTTGTCACAACCAATCCTGTTCCTTCCAATTATTCATGTAGTGTTCTACTTTTTATCTATGGAATTTTCAGTTTTATAATTTCATCATGTCTTTTATTTCAGCATTCTGTTTCATTGAGGTATAACATAGTTTTGTTTTCCGTCTATATTGAAACAACATTAATTTAACAACATAAATTCACACTTAAATGTCATTGAAATTATTAAAATATATGTGTGCATTTGGCGTTTTTGCTGCATGTATCAGCCGCATAGGGCCATCATCAGGCAACAAATTTTTAAAGGAATCTACTGCACTGTGCACTTGGTCAAATACGTAGTATTCATTAAGGAATTCGTTGTTGTTATTACTATTTTAATTCTGATGTTGTAGCATAATTTTATAGGACGATTTTCTCCCTATCTTATGTATTGCAGCAGTTTTCGTGTCCCAACGGGTGTGCCGCTCCCTTAGCTGTATTTAAATAATTATTTTAAAATTAGTTTCTTATCTCAGGAGGAAAATATTGCATCTCCATTACGAAGATAAGATTATGCTTATGGAAGCAATAAATGCTTTTTATCTTCGAATAAACCCCACGTACAAACCCTGTTAACAAAGTGTTACTTTATTTGATTTTAAATTAGACGGTACACATAAGGTCATTGCTAATTTTTTTTTTAATTCGCTTAGTGGGGGGTGGAGTTCAACTGGGTCCACTCGGCACGGCGGCCACTGATTGGCCTATTGTAGCCTGCCCCGTGTTATTATGATGATGGAGAATTTTGTGGAATGTAGATTAGCAGGGGAAACCAAAGTATTCGGAGAAAACCCGCCAAAGCGCCACTTTGTCAACCACAAATCCCACTTGACCAGACCCGGGATCGAACCCTTGCCACCGCGGTGGGAAGCCAGCGACTAACAGCTTGAGCTATGGCGCGGCCTAAGGCCACTGCTTTCTAGAGGCGCCGGTCAGGGTAGTAGAGCGGCCTAAGGCATATACTGTCTTCACTCGCTCAGAAGACGGGATCATGGGTTCGAATCTCACATAAGGCATGGATGTTTGTGTCGTTCTGTGTGTAGGTAAAGACCTTGCGATGAGCTGATCATTCATCAAAGGAGTCCTAGAGTCCGTAAAATGATCAAAATGATAAAATAACCTCGACACTACAAGGGTATAAGAGGAACGGACCAAGTAAGTGAGTTTTCTAGAGGCTCAGTTCGTAGAAAAGAGGAGTACGTTAATATCCCAGTGTGGTCACACCATTATTTTCCTTAAAAATATGCAATTAAAAATTAATTTCTAATTAATATAAAGAAAATCAATTAGCGACAATGTGACTGATAGTGTCCATGCAAGAATAATGTATCTGTGGCTCTGCAGTCCTTTGTTGGATCTTGGCCGCTTTTTCAGTTTCTTAACCCTATAGAGACAACCGGAAGGACTTCTTGGACGTGGGGTCAGCCCATCGAAAGGCCGCTATCTACACATGACAATACAAACACAGAATAAACGCAGAGAGAAGACATGCTTCGAGTAGGATTCGAACCCACGATTCCAGGGTTCGAGCGATCGAAGACAATTCATGCCTTAGATCGCGCGGCCACTGTGATCAGCTGAAAAAATTATAGAGAAGATAATTTAGTAGAGCAAATTTACCCACTGTCGTGACGTATCTTATTCAATGGCACTATACTCTAAATTCGCCACGAAATTATGTAAATATTCCAATTTTTGTTGTAATTATTCGTCATAGATCATTCCGTTAAGGAGTTCCATAACAAAAAGGGCATATAGCGCTTTTATTTAACACCGAATGGCGACATTTCGCTGATGTTCGAGTTTCTGAGCTACGCTTTCCGTTTCGTAGTTGCGAAAACTACCGTAATCAAAATGGGTTCTTTATGTTTTCACACACTAACACGAAATTAAATTAAGGTTCGTACTTTCCAAACAAAGTACAAACTGTTAATTTATGGTTGAACTTTATAAGTGCGATAGTGAATTAGTACATGATCGAAAACAGGTCGTGAGCAGTGTTACTTTACCACTGTTATGCCATCCTTGTGATCAATTAGGCTTACGTGTTGAAGGCTACAGAAGGTGCCGACGCGGTACAAATGGCACTTTCAGCCTTATGCAGTCCAAAATTTAGATCATTGCCTATATAATTAGCTTTGTGAGTTCTTCATAAATAACTCTATAGAGCAGATTTCCTCTTCAGAAGCTAAGGGTGGCTGAGGTAGCCAAATCTGATCGTCCTCTAAAGAACCCGAATATTCATTACCATTTTCAAAGTACCCCGCTACTACAACCAATAGACAGCCAAGTTTATTTAGTCCACTTTCTCAGAGAATATTTATTTCAGACAATTTTAATAATATCTTCTTATACGTATACTGCGTCTTCCTAGCGGTTTTGTGACTAATAAGTTTTATGGGTCGATGCACGTATCATCTCTCCCATGCTTGCTACATTCCCCACCTATCTCACCCACGTGGGTTGATCACTGTAGTAATATTTAATGAGGACGAACTGTGTCCCAACGAATTTTGAGACTTCTGCGACCTCCCGTTATTTCAACCTTTTTATTTGTAATTATTCTACTGAGGACGGTGCTCTGTTCTAAGACGTACTCGATCTCTGTCCTTCTCTCGTGGTAATGAACTAATATACGCACGCATACAAAACAACAAAAAGAATTCATATCGTGATTTTTTGGTTATGAGACCCTGATACAATCTGGCAGGTGGATACAAACATTTCGAAGCCCATCCATCTTCGAAGTTGAGGGGGTGGACGCTGCATGCTCCTCCAGAATTTACTAATTACCTACCAGACTACACAAAACCCATAAGATCACAACTTGAGTTTTATAGTATACCGGACTATGGAAAAGTCCAAAAACCCAGAAATTATATTTGAATCTTCATTGCCATGAAAACTAAACTAAGAAACTAAACTCCGTGGCTTGAGTCCGCAAGCGAACTATACCGACAGAGCGTCCGCCGCTTGTCGGTGAAGTTAGTGCCAACTTTAGCGGATAGAGGGTGTCGCGTGGTCAGCACAACGGATCTCCACGGCCGTTAATTTCGGTTTTGTAAACCGAAGCCGCTGGAACCTTGAAATAGCTCCTCAATTATCCTCACGAGGCTGAGTGGACCCCGTTCAAGACCTACTACATCTCAGAAAATATGGTAGCACCGGGAATCGAACGCGGGACCTCTGGATCTGTAGCCATGAACTCTGACCACTAGCCACAGAGGCCATCCCATGAAAATTTCAAACCTTATTAAATGCGGTATGTTGTAGTTCCATATCTTAGTCTGGAAACGCGGAAATATAACATTCTTTAATCTTAGAGTCATATTAGGGAGAACGGCTCAATTTGTATCTCTTACATGACTGATATAAACTGCTTCATTCTGGGAGGCCTGCGTGTTTCTAGAAGTAGACACACCCTTGCGAGATGGAAGTCATGAGAGAAAAAAATGGCTTTGTGGTGGCGGTCACAGTACAAATGTATGGAGCGCGTGTGTAACAGGTTCTGAGAAAAATTCTTTTCTCTGAGGAGGTCTACATATGCATTCAAATTCTTTCTTTGTTCCAAACCTGAGTTTCCAGCCTCTGCGTATAGACGACAAATCGGATCCAAAAGAAAATGAGAAAAATTCCACGTCGGCAGTTCTGAAGCACGTGTTTCATAATGAAAAAAAAATGAAGATTATTTACGTTCCTTCTTTACGCACAAAAACATATGAAGTATATAATAATAATAATAATAATAATAATAATAATAATCATGACAAAGTTATTATTAAAATAAACATTTTTATGTTGATTAATTTATTTTAATTTTAAAATATCACATTCACACGCGATACGTAATTTTGACATACATAGCAACAATTTTAGCAGATAGAAGACACCTCAGTATGTCCGTGTAAGCCGAAACATGCAGTGAGAAGGATAGGGGACCACAGAATAAGTTGAATCTAAGAAGGAAATATATACGAAATAAAGTATATGAAGAAGGTTGCAAGTATATAAATTCGTACATGCTATCCAGTATAAAGCGCGTACCGCTTTAGAACAACTGAACAATGGAATTGCAGGTTCAATCGTGGTCGCTCCATGAGTATACGTGAGGCACTTTTTGTGGTTGATATACACCTTGTATGTAAAGGTCTAGAAATTGGCAGATGTGTTATCTATGGAGTCCTATCAATTATTTAATGAGTAATAGATATTCAGAATTAATCCTCAATTTTAACAGAGCAGGTGACTTAATCTGTGAGGGCTAGAAACGAATAACCTCCCACCTATTCAAATTTCACGCGTTTACATATAGTTACATGGCTATAATGAAATAAAATCACTTCAAGTGATCGATAGATTGTTAATATGTTAGGATCAGTTGCAAATCTCAGAGAAGTTAATCGTATCGAAACAATAAGGGGGTGACTGTTTGAACTTAATTCGTTCTGAAATTCTATTATCCTTGGCTCTAAAAGTCTACAAGTGAGGTGGTCACGTTCAAGTGGCTGTTGTAAGTTCGCAGGCAAAGCAAAGAAGAACAAAGAAGGAACAGTGTTCAAGAGTTAAAGGGGATGTCTTGAGAGCGTGATTAGTGAACATATCTTTATTCTAAATGAGCACGAGTTGAACATTTACACACGTGATATTTGGGGAAATTTCGCATTCTAATCTAGTGAAAAGTTCATGTTCTAATATATGTGGAATATTCATATTCTAATACTTCTGAAAGTTTCACATGTTTAGGCTTACTTGTGAAGTGTTCAAATTATAGTACTTATGAAATGTTAGCACTGATGAAAGATCTACACTCTGATACTTTTCAAAGTTTCGCATTCCAATACTGCTGAAGCAGTCATATTATGATATCTTGAAAAGTGCCACGTATGTGGAATTAAATTCGAATCACCATTCAGTCTATTCTAAAGGTTTCTGATGATTGTATATAACGTTTGGGAATATCAAGACATATTTCTGAAACAGACCCATTTTCTGAAATATCGTGTTCTTTAGAATATTGGCTAATGGACAAAGTCGAAAATTTCAGTAATCCAAGAACCCAGTCCATAGAGCCGGCTATTGTGTATTGTGTGTTAACAGAGAATTCGTCTGGATGCTGAACTCCTATAAAATATTATAACGTAGTGTGTAGACTCGTTACTAAGTATGACTCTGTAAGCAGAGCCCGTTGCTGTGCAACAGATTCCTAACACACACCAACGGACTAACTGGGAAATTGTGTTCTCTAGGCTCTCCGTGCGACAACTGCGTGAGGAGACAATAGAAGAACTGTTGGAAGCGGTGTTTTCTACGTGGTCCACTCCGAGGTTACTTTAGTCTACCGACCCAGTTCAGTTCAGTTCTGTGCAGTGGACTGGGGGCGAGTTGAATTGAGAGCCGACAGTTGTGGGAAAGTCGCCAGTAGGTAAGAATGTGAGCACTGAAGCAGAGGAGATTGTCGAAGACAGTACCAGAGAACCGGTGAACACACAGGAGACTGACAAGACTAAAACCTGTGCTGTAGTGAACTGCTGAGTGCGTGAATATATTTACTTGTAGTTAAGATCCGTAAGTGTTCGGTAAATCCAACTGCCAGTTCAAACCCCACCCACAGTCACAGACATACGCGTAACAATAGTGTATCTATAAAATAAAGCGATCGTTTAAGATCGCATAGATTCAAAGGTAACATGAGTCTGAGTGAGAAAGAGACGAGAGTCTATTGCAAGATGCTAACACAACAATAGCTTGTTCTGACTGAAATATCACATACGATGTATATACATTTACACTCATGGAAGATTCTCTCTTATCCTGAGTGCCAAGCATGTGGCTAGTCTTATGGGCGCATTTCCTGTCTATATCGTCACTTGCTATTGTCGTATAGGCATACCTAAAAATCTCAGACGCTGGAAATTTTATTTGAAGTTACAGAAATTGTTATGATATTGGATGCGTTAAATAAAATACAGAACTCGTGCAACGGGTTTCAGATATGCGTGTTAACCCATCAGGGTGACAACTACCATTGCCTCCTCACAAGTTTTCCACCTTAATCTTCAGAAGTGGAGTAATTTGACGAATCCACAAACATTAGGACAGAATTGCGAAATGTGTAAATTGTCAAGCCTCATAGGTTTAGAGAGCAGATCATTGAAACAGGTACATTAACCACAAAGTACGGTATAATAAATACGTCAAATCCATGGACCTATTTCATTTTCAGAGAAGCAGATCTGATCATATATTTATCTGATGATAATTCTCTTCAAGTTTGCATGGCTTCAATTCCTATGAAAGCTCAAATGTGAAGAAAATCCCACAGGAAGTTACTGTAGGTCGTGGCTTTCCGAGCTCTCCTGTATGTATTTGAAATATAGCTAAAGGCGCGTCCACATTACTCGTACTCGTGCTCGTCGGGAGACTCTTTTGGGTTTACTTGTGCTCGTAAGTCTTCGTCCACACTACTTCAGTTGCTCACCAGACTTCGGCGCTTGAGGATCCATATATTTACTCGTAGTGTGTATAGGCTGTAGTCTATTTTAATTTATTGATTATAGTTTTTAAATTAAAAATTTAAAATCGGCTTGTCTCGTGGCTTGTCATATCGCCCACATTACTCGCGAGCATAGCGAGTCACACGAGCACGAACACGAGTAATGTGGACGTGCCTTAAGATATATCTGTGTATACAATTGAGTGTATATGGGTTTTTATTTTCATTTATATGTTGAGAACAACCATTAACTGAGCACTTTTAAGTATTACTAACCATAACAGTGTTCAGAAAAATACATGCATGTAACAGTTAGCACGGTTATAAATTTATGCCTGTTACTTCTTCCTTGTATACAGAAATGTTAGTAAACCTATATAGTATATTGTTCCAACTACTGAGCGATTTATAAAACTCATATAAGAATGGAAGTAAATGAGAGAACAGAACAGATACATTGTATTACAAACAATAACACACTTTGTTAATACCCATATGAAACAGAGCTAATCTCAAGGAACTATTAGTAGCTATTCTGGTCAAGAAGTTCCCCACATTTTATGGAAACACAAGGATCGTCGTCATATTCTTGACGGCTTCCTGCTGGACTCTCTCATGAACCAGTTCAATTATTTTCAGGTCTCACGTCCGATTCCCGTAAGCTCCTGTCTAAGGCTGTCTATGTTCCTGTCTCAGGAACATAGACAACATAAATAAAAATGAGATGAGAGTGTTTATGCTCGCTTAACTTCCTGTCTTTATTTAACTATATATTCAGCGGGTTTTCATTTTAAATTTTATTATTTCTTAATTTTCACATAGAGCTAAATAAATTTAAGAATATAAATGAGTGTCTGAATGATATAAAGTAAACTGTAGTGACTTTCGCTGAAGAATCACTCACTGTTCAAATTAGCAATAGACCTGATATGCATAAAATACCTAAATCTTTTCTGGGCTCTATATTCATGAAAGAGCCACAGGAGACGAGAAGCCTGGAGGAGTTTCCGATGACCGTAGCAACTGAAATTCCGGGTAACTTGCCATTCATTTTGAACACTTTATGTCGAGCTTTATGTTTTCTGAGTAGGTGAGTTGTACACTTGTCTTTCCTGCTACTGCTCATGCCACTCTGATATTTTTTTTTCAGGGAACCACATTCAGACTGGACAATTTATATTCCTATGATAGAGTATCTTCTTTTTTTCCTCCAGAAATTAGTCTCAAATATTTTCCGGGCTCGTACAAATTTTAGTGTATGATAAATTAGGATGAGGCATGCACTGTCTTCGCTTGCTTTGAAACCGGGATCGTGGTTTCGAATCCCACTCAGGCCATGGATGTTTAGATTGTGTGTGGGGGTTTTTCTGTGTTTGTGTACAGGTAGAGGCCTTGCGACGAGCTGATCACCCGCCCAAGGATTCCTACCATATGTGTAAGATCTAGAAAAACCGAAATGGACGGAGAAGTTCATGGGGCTGTAGTGCCAAGGGGGGGGGGAAATAGGGTGAATCGGACCAGCGGATGAATGGAAATTTTCGGGTCAATTTCCCTATCAGCCTTACTGGTAGAGATATTGGGTTTTCGGACTTTATCCATCGTCCTGGTTTTAAGATAACTAAGAAAAACACTACGTTTCGGAAACTGGATCTCTTTCCGTCCTTAGGTGAGGGAAAACACCTATTCTGTTGGGTTTCTTAGAATGAGCTAGCCTCAATCACTGGGTCCAGTGTTATAGACCATCGTCAGAATCCTATAGTAACTACTAGCCTTACTGGTGCTGTACCATCGCTGGTGTAATCTGCATGCAGAGTTTCACTGGAGCTTGGGGTTTGGGAAATTATGCATGAACTGAGGTGTGTGTTGAGTGATACACTTCTTTGAGCTGCTGTTTTAAGATAAGCTAGCAAACAGTTTCTAAACATTCGTGGATGTTAACGTTACAGTTTAGGCAGACATTCGATCCTGAATTGCAGTTTCTTGTTATTGTTTGAGAGATTAAAGCATACTCACGTATTTTAAGCGCAAATCCATTATTAATACACTGCCAGCGATACCAGTTTTTCTTTATGTCAGTGAACTAGATCGGGTGAATATGTCCGCTTAGAGAAATTTAAAAGTTTCGATTTTAAAATGAAGTTTAATTTTTCTGAGTTCTATTTCCCAATAAACGTCCTGAGAAAAGTTCTGAAACTGTACACGCTTTTCGGGAAGGCAGAAGCATTAGGTACGCAGTAGGCTTTTTCAAAGCCAAGTGAACATACTAATGGTGTGGAACAATTGCTAAGAATGGTACTACTAAGTCAAAAGGTGGCTAAACTCTATTCACCCCTTGCAATAATAATTACTCCACTCTGTGAAGTAACGTTTTACGTAGTTGACTACTGAATTCGAGGTAATGGGACAATGTAATGCCTTTAGATAATTCGATACAGCACTTCGGATTGGAAAACAATCAGAATAGAGAACACAAACACGTCTTAGGGGAGGGTCAGCCTTAGCGACAATGGAGTAAGGACGAGTACGGCCTACTGGTTATTTTTCCTTCTTGTGGTCACATTTTTCCGCAATTGGCCTGTAGATGTCTCTGTATATCTTTACTCTGTTTCAAACAGCAAGTATGAGTGAAGAGCGCTATGCTTCGGGACATGACATAGTGTGGCACGATAGATGTTTATTGACGTTTCGAACGAAAGTACTGCCTTCTCATTCAGGGTCGATAAGTAATTCATGCAAGCAAACGAGCGAGCACCGAACAGACTGATTTTTCGCTTGTTGGATTTACTCTTCGGCGCTGATGATGGAAGCAGTATTTTCTTCCTGAAATGTAGGTAAACATTCTTTCATTTAAGGAATTTACTCTTAGATTTGTATATGAAAGAACAAGACTGTATATGCATATTTAATTTTGTCTATCTTGGCTGCGAACACTATACTTTTTAAAATTGTAATTTCTTCTGTTTAAATTGTGCTGACATTTTTATTCCGCTCAGACCAAGTTTCCTTTTCTACAGATTTGTGGGAAGTTAAACCACTTTATATAATTCCAAATTTACGTCTTTGTTTTCTTTACAGTTAATTATTTCTTTTTAGTCATCTACATAATTATATCGTTGCATTTGAAAGTTTCATGTTAGTAAGTTGGGAACATGTGAGACAGAAGAAAGTCGTCTTCTGGGTTTAGGCGCCGTGTATTCTTCGTTTTGGCCGACGTTTCGGAGGAACGTATCGCCTCCATCTTCAGAGCAGGTGAATGGCTTGGAATGCAGAGAGCAGTAGCTGGTACAATATATTAATTAAATTCATACATACGAGTAATATTCCAGAAATGCAATTTATCAAGAAAAGTAATTTCTGCATCAACGTCAAAAATTCTCGTTGTCTCCGATTTCGTATGAATAAACTTCTGTAACTTTATTTTCAAGGTGTCCTATTTTAATAAAAGAATTCCACAAATTTGTTTAATTTTGCTATTATGAGAAAAGGACATGTCTCGAAACTCTTACGTAATGTACAAAGTCGAAATATTTATATTGCTTGCCACATCGGGCGTCATATTTTGAACCAGCTGCTAGGGAGCATTTGCTTTTATCAATCAAAATTGGCATATATGTATATGTATATCACACGAAAATGATTTATGTTTTCAGTTCTGTTAGTGAAAGAATTTGCTTGCCGTCGATATAAGCGATGCTGGAACTTATTCGTGTCTAGAGAAGGGAAGAGGAGCCACTATTTTTCAATTCAGTGGGAAAAGTGACTCGAGTGATATTCTTTTTCACAGGCATCGTAACTTTTACATATTCGACTTAATGCTTCCACTTTTTTTCTTCTGTCTCTGTTTAAGGAATTACGTGCTACTGGCTTGTAGTTGATCATGTGACCAGACTATAGACCCACTTGACATGCTTTCGAAAATATTACTGGAACTTTCATATACACGTATTTTTCTCGAATATATTTCTATTCCTTATTATATATACGGTCTGTCATGATATTCGAAAGCTGATGTCCTATAAACGATCGTCTTTCGGTTTACAGTTCTTTGTAGTTCGGATTCACTCTTAGACCCTGATAATTGAGACGTTGTTTTCCTCCGAAACGTCGGTTTATTTCCAAATTATAGGCATTAAAATCCAGAAGGACCTTATCTTCCTGATTTGCATGAGGATTTTGATGAAATAAGTGAACAAATTAATTCTAGAAATTGTTGCTATTTTCGAAAACATTCCATTTTCTGTTTAAACGCCACAAATAAGAACGTTTCAGAATGTTTCGTGTATGTGTGAAACGTGATCAGATGCTCTGACGGAAGGACTTCAATTGAAAGTGTTTTAAAACAAAATTGTGAAGATAACATTTTGACATAAGAAGGATGAAATAAAGGGCCAGCTTATGATTTCAATGCGGACGGGTACGTCGTTTACAGGCCCATAGGTCACGTATAACTTCAAAGCTTGTTAGGTTTGGAGTTCCAGATACTGCAGAGAGTTGAATGGTGCGTTAATATTGCATTAACGTGCGCCCCTTTTCCTTGTAGGATGTGTCTGACCGCATTGCAGCTAGCGTAGCAATGGACGTTACTCTTTTGTTATACTCTCTGTACTGCACACCCCAAAGGAGGTTTAAAACTGCTGCTAAGGCTTTGTGCTCCGCAAACAGATGCACTTTCTCAGGGAAAATCATTGTGAGCTACTTTCATATATGCGTTACACTTGCAAACACTCCTTGCTACTAAATGCTATTTCATTTGTAGTTGGGAGAAAGTATAAATATTGCGTGTTGCGTGTAGGGTGCTACGCGCGACAAAATTGACAGGTTCTAGTTCGGATGATTGGATTTTTTAACACTTCGGGTACACGCGTGCTCGTAATTACACTTAAATAAAGGCAATAGAGCTCTATCGCTGATGTACACACTTTCCAGTTCACCGTTGAACACTCACTAGGATTCTCTGTCTTCATTAGTCGTCTCCTAGCAACGGATCTCAACACAAAAAACTAAAAATCTCACTAGATTACACACTCCAAATATCACTGTACTATCCTAATTCACAAGCAACTTCTTCACAGGCCAACCTCCAGTACTGTCCTGTGCTCCTGGTTTCAATTCGCTCTTCCAGCTTACTGCTTACTTTAATAGGCGCGGTACAGACAACGCATCACACTATATACATGTCACGTGTTCGCTACCAGCTACTGTTGTGTGATGTCACAGCGCGTGCTTTGCATAGCAACGGTCTGTCAGCGTACATAGAAAACACTGTTCCTGTACTGTTGGCCGCTTGTGTATTGCGGCCGTTGTCTAGCAACGGCCGATATTTACAGATTCACTGCCTAACAACGGGTCTACAGGCCATAGTGTGATAACTCTTAATTTTCCACTCTACTTGTTTAGGCACCGGACTGTGAAGATACATGAAGGAATGGAATAAAGACATTTGCATTCGTAATCTCGTCACTAGATGGGAGAAGCGGTCACTTTCACCCTCACAAAATTTAACCAAGGAGAAGAAGCCCTTAGTGGGATCTGAGAAGGGTGAACACAGAAGAAGCTTCTCCTCTACCCAGACCGATTTCCGGTTTCTCAGCCTATTATCCGTCACTGTATCGACACCTGTCTCGGCTAATGTTCCGCTTGTGAGGAATTTGGATTCAATTTTAGAATTTGCAATTCCACAGGAAATTTGTATAGCCTGATTGCGACACAAAATGCTTTCACGAAGCTCTGAGAGACGATGAGAAAGTCACATTCTGTATATCCTGATGTTCTCATGCGAAAGAAAGTCAAATGCATCAGTTTTTACTTAAAGAGTATTTTATTTCTTTAAAAGTTTGTATTTTTTTCGTGTAAATGCAATAGGACTCCTGAATCAGATGAACCTATTTCATGGCCGCACCATAGCTCAAGCAGTTAGTCGCTGGCTTCCCACTGCGGCGGCCCGGGTTCGATCGCGGTTCTGGTCAAGTGGGATTTGTGGTGGACAAAATGGCACTGGGGTACTTTTTCTCCGAGTACTTCGGTTTNTTCATTCCACCAATTGCTCCACAATCACCCTCACCTATCATCTGGGGCTGGTACAATAGGCCAGGAGTGGCCGCAGTACAAGGGACTTAGTCCCACCCCACTAGCAATAAAAAAAATTCGTATTCTTATATTCTGTTTCCTGCAGTTCTCCATCTACTTCTAGGTTTCCATGTGGTTTCTTCGCTTTAGGTTCCACGACTCAAGTTCTTAGCCTACTATCATATTTCGAAAGAAAAATAAAGGTAGGCTTATGAAATCAACATGTTGTCTGTGTCTCCATGAATTCCCCCGCTCTCATAACTTTTGAATGGCTGAATCAATATTTATGAGCCCTTCTGAATGGCATATTTCATAAATTCCTCCCATCAGTCCGTGTCAGTATGTGCATATTGCTAGGCAACAGCTCGGTAAATATATTACCTCGCGAACAAATGCACACAAAAATATAATAATTTTTGGACGAGTCGTTTTCTATGAAGTCCGTATCGTATCAAAGGAGATTAGTTTGGGATGACCGGGTTGACTGTGTATACCTCTACCGTTGATAGGCAACGGCTCAATAAACACGTTTCCTATGCAGTCTGTGTCGTATCAAAGGAAAGCACACGATTAGTTCTTCCAAGAATTTTCCTTTTGTATATTTTTATTCTCTCCCACTCACACTACCAGCCGTGCGCTCTTCATGCGCTCTGTTTCGTAACCCTATTTTTTTTTCTGGCGAAGTAAAGTTATTGACATTCACAATTCTTCTATAACTCAGCTTCTATTACGTTCATATATTCTTCTCAGCAGCCTGATCCAAGCTTCTGCTCCTGTTTCCATGGAAGTAGTCGTACTATTTCAAATTCATGTAGGCTCTATTATACTCAACTAAATTATACGTGTATATTAGGCCGGTCTCGGTAGCCGAGCCGTCTAAGGCATGTACTGTCTTCGCTCGCTTGGAAACCGGGATCGTGGGTTCGGATCNCTGTGTTTGTGTACAGGTAGAGGCCTTGCGACGAGCTGATCACCCGCCCAAGGAGTCCTACCGAATGTGTAAGATCTAGAAAACCCGAAGTGAACGGAGAAGTTCATGGAGGTCGGCGTAGTTCCACTGGGGCTGTAGTGCCAAGGAAAGAAAAAAGTTATGTATTAAGTCCTCTGCGAATACATATTGTTATTTCTATATTGCTTACAGCCATATCTCTCAATATTACTTCACATCAATGATTTTTCTTGAACCCGTTTGATTTTATTACAGAAGCATTATAAATTCTCATGTATAAGTGAAAATTATCTCACGTATGAAATTCCAAACGTGAAACAAAAGCGGTTCTTAACCGACTGTCCGAAAACAATGTATTTTTTCGCTGTGCAGCCATGATACCTTTTACGCGTACCGACAAGAAAAAGAAATAATAGCAATGTCAGGCTTTATCTTAATATTTGTTATCGTCCTGTTATTTCTGACTGAAAAAATCTAATAAAAATAGAACGGGATCGCCAGTTTTCTTTGTATCACTAGTGTCATGAAAATGCGAAGCAATTAGGAAGGTAAGTAGAGATGATTTCAGAAAAGGAGGCCAAGGAAAAGCAAGATCTTAATATATGCTATATGTAACGTGTAACCTATTCATTAATCAAAGCTTTCGCGAGCGAGTACGTTATCTTTAGGTACTCGCTCTTTGCTTCCCTTCCTTCACACCAGACGCCTTTTAATCTGTACAGCTTGCCCATTTTGTTAATGAAGCCTTTATACATGCTTCGCTCCAAACGCTGTTACAATGAAGAGCAGCAGTCGATCATGGAGGTTCTCTACGCCTTTTTGTCTTCAGGATCTATTCACTTGAGCGCCTTTACATGCAAGCAGATTATATCTCAAGTTCCACGGAAGAATTATAATTCTGTAATCGTAGACACCCCCTCTTTGGTGTGTCTACTTTATCGTGGTGAGGGGGTTTGAGTATGCCAAGGACCCTGAGAGCTATACCAGCGGTAGCGTAGCTACTGGCAGGGCCTCCCTTGCTGGACAGGTCAAAGGGTAGGCATCAGACGAAGAGAGACACCAAAAACCAAAAACTGATGGCGGAAGCAGCGTCATCAGCTGCGACTTGAAGCACAGAACAAATGATGCTCGAGATGGTTCAAGTTCGTATAGCAACAGGCGTGACCAGAGTGGTTTGAACGGCTGCTGTACTGCGATGTGGAAAGCAAATGGAGAAACTACCACATTATCACTTTTCCTGGATAGTCTCTTTCCAAAAACAGAGATACCATATATGCGAGATTAAACTGGAGGAGCGGATAGAAGCGACTAGAAGACGAGGAAGAAGACATAAGAAGAAGCTGGATGACCTTCGGGACAGAAGAGGATATTTTCATTTGAAGGAGAAAGCTCTAGATCGCATTAAGTGGAGGAACTGTTTTGGAAGAGACTGTGGACCTGTCGTCTGATAGATTACTGATGAATGAATGAATCGTAGAGAGTCACATGACGGAAAACGTGTTTTGAATAACTAAGATCAAATGTGTTCTTGATGTGACTAAATTTATGTATATATATTGATTCATATTTAGAGATGAAATGTTGAAATTTAAGTCACTATTGACTAGGGTACAAACGCCCCTGTGGATCACCTTGGATATGTTGAGCGAACTAAATAATGTGGCACACAGAGCCGTTGCTAGGCAGCGGCCCGCAAACAACAGACGGTGTTTTCTTCACGGTCCCGGTAAGCAACAATTGAACAGCAACAGAAAAACGGTGTTTTCTTTACGACCCATGCCGAGATGTTATAAGCAGGATAATTAGTGGGAGTTAGTGGAATGGAATGGAGTCGGTTGGTGAGTGAGTGAGTGAGTGAGTGAGGTAGAGGACTGCTGCCTTCAGTCCTTGTGAGATGTTGTCTGTTAGAAGCTGGTAGCTGAGGCAGGGGACAGTTCGGGGACCCAGAGGAAGGGGAAAGCCTTTACCAGAAAATAGGTGAAGACAGAGCAGACTGAAAAGACTTCGTGTGTGCTCTAGTGAATTGCAGAGTGTGAATTAACCATAACGCTACAGCTACTTGTAGCAGTGAGCTGTGTGTATTAGTGTTCAGTAAATCCAATTACCAATCAAAACCCCGTCTATAGTCACACTCATACACGTGTCAGTGTTTCTAGTAACTGCGTGACAAAAGCCGCGCCATAGCTCAAGCGGTTAGTCGCTGGCTTCCCACCCCGGCGGCCCGGGTTCGAGACCGGGTCGGGTAAAGTGGGATTTGTGGTGCACAAAGTGGCGTTGGGGCGGATTTTCTCCGAGTACATCAGTTTCCCCTGCCAATCTTCATTTCATCAAATTATCCATCATCATAATCACCCGGGGCAGGTTACAATAGGCCAATTAGTGGCCGCTGTGCCGAGTGGACCCAGTTGAACTCCAACCCCCTCTAAGCGAATTTTAATTTAAGTGCGTGTCAACTGCCAGAACACTGTAGCTGCTGTTTTTTTCTTTATTTTTTTTTTTTAATTGGCGCTACAGCCCTCATTTGGGTCTAGGCCTACCTCCATGAAACTCTCCGTTTCACTTCGGTTTTACTACATCTTAGACATACGTTAGGACTTCTTGGGCGGGTGATCAGCTCGTCGCAAGGCTTCTACCTGTAGACAAACACAGAAAAACGCACACAAACATCCATGCCCTAAGTGGGATTCGAACCCACGATCCCGGTTTCCGAGCGAGCGAAGACAGTGCATGCCAGCTGCTGGGTTTACTCCATCCGAAATGGTCTGTAGCATCAGAACCGCGTCTGCGCAGTACCTTTCAACTTCAGGCGTTCTCTTACTACCTTCTCAATTATCCTCGCGAGGTTGAGTGAACCGCGTTCCAGACCCACTACTCAGAAATTCTGAATCGAACCCGGGACCTCTATCTGTAGCCAGGAGCTCTGTCCACTAGACCACAGAGGCTGTCGAAGAAAAGGAATATTGAAGATAACTAAGCAGATGTCGGAATGGAAGGGACAGAGGACTTTGTCAGCCCTCCTATTGTTCACTTCTTGACTTACATCTCGTGGGGGGGGGGATATGATGCCAGCATCAGCACTTGTGTTGCCACCATGCAATATGCATACAACGTGACACTAAATTCATAAGTTGTCTAGAACATAATGTATCATATGTATAATTTCGTGAAGGATGAAATAAACAATGGACTGTGAAGAAAGCAGTCTTCTGGGATTTGGCACCATATATATGTGGTGTTAACCGACGTTTCGGAGGAACGTATCGCAGGTACACCGGTTCTCACGGTCTCTTCGCCTGCGGATTTCTTATATTTTTCCTTCTACCCTGAAGATAGAGGCGATACGTTCCTCCGAAACGTCGGTTAACACCAGATATACACGGTGCACAATCCCAGAAGACTGCTTTCTTCATAGTCACCGCCGTGAAAGCCTCAAATCTTACATAAACAATGGACTGTTGGTCCAGTCGAAGAAGACGTGAAAGTACAGCTACAACAAGAAGAGTGAGACTCCTCAAAGTAAATTATAAAAAATGACAAATTAAATTAAATTGAAATACTTTAACTTTCGAGAAACCTTAATCCGTATATTGAAACGCCCGGAAACCGATTTTAATTAACTAACTCCATGGACCTGAGTCTTTTTCTTGTGAAACCGCCAATAGTTCGGATATGCAAGAACTTCCCAGCATTTTAAGGAAACGGAAGTTTCATTACCGTGCTCCCAAGAGCCAGCTGCTGGTCCCCACCCTTAACCAGACGAATCCAGTCAATACCACCCCAATCGTCATATTATCCTCCCGTCTGCGTCTAGTTTTTTTTTTTCCAGTGATCTGTTTCCTTCTGAATTTCCGATTGAAATCCTATAGGCATTACTCGTCTCCCCGTGCATGCTATATGCCCTGCCCATCCCGTCCACCTTGAATGTACCGTTCTGATTATATTTTGCCCCGGAAAGCTCACCTACATCTATAAAAATAACCCAACATACAACAAAATCAAAATAAGTTACGAAACATTCTGACAGATGCCTCTAGATGCGGAAGCGTAGGGCAAAGAGTAACAATACCAGACCAAGCCTGCAATTCAACCTGGTAGATCAATTTCACGAAACCGTAACTTTTAATTTTATCCCTTAAAGAATTTTGCAAACCGGTCACGGTAGCCGAGCGGTCTGAGGCATGCACTGTCTTCGCTCGCTCGGAAGCCGGGATCGTGGGTTCGAGTCCCACTCAGGGCATGGATGTTTGTGTGCGTTTTTCTGTGTTTGTCTACAGGTAGAGGCCTTGCGACGAGCTGATCACTCGCCCAAGGAGTCCTACCGAATGTGTAAAATCTAGTAAACTGACGTGAAACGAAGAGTTTCATGGAGGTAGGCCTAGACCCAAATTGGGGCTGTAGCGCCACAGAAAAAAAAAAAAGAATTTTGCGTGACCATTCAAAACACTTTCACTTCTGTGGTTTCGTTATATGCTTATTTTTTTGTGTTTCATCTCTGATTTCGTAGCCATATGTCAACAAAGACCTCACTATTGTTTATACTCGTATATTCTCCGTTTGGTGTCTTTCGACTGGTTCCTGTTGGTCCGTATGTTGCTGTTTAAGCATCCGGATGTTCTACTGGCACTGTTCGCTTGATTAGTATTTTCATCAGTTAATCTACTGCTGCGCCGGTCACGGTAGCTGAGCGGTCTAAGGCATGTACTGCCTTCGCTCGCTTGGAAACCGGGATCGTGGGTTCGAATCCCACTCAGAGCATAGATGTTAATTTGTATGTGTGCGTTTTTCTGTGTTTGTGTACAGGTAGAGGCCTTGCGACGAGCTGATCACCCGCCCAAGGAGTCCTACCGAATGTGTAAGATCTAGAAAAACAGAAGTGAATGGAGAATTCATGGAGGTAGGCCTAGGCCCACTGGGGCTGTAGTGTCAGGGAAAAAGAAAAAAATCTACTGCTGCTGTTGATTTCTGCTCCAATCTTTTTAATATTCTATTAATCTAACATTTAAAGAACTTAACTCCCATAAGTTTAAAAATTCTTTGCAGAATACTATGCATTATATCACAATTCTAATCAGCTCGCATGTGCGCAAATAATGTTAAATAAGCAAATATTTCATACAATCGTGTTGAGTAGAGATGTCAGACTTATTGCTAAACTTTCTATTTTCATAAAACCAATTTTCACTAATAACTATTCAAAGTCTTGAACGTAATTCTTTTGTTGAGTAGGATATGTCAAATGGCTTCTGTGTGCCTGAGACATTTTGCACATCGGCTCAAGCTGATATTGGTAACATTCCTTACGTATGAGAGGCTTATTTTAAGAGCACGGAATTGTGGAAATCCCTATTATTCCATCAAATAAATGTCCTTCCTTAATTAAGGAATACTGCCTGCAGTCCCTGTGTTATTAGGCTTATTTATTATGAAGTCCATTCCATATTTCTTTATTTGGCATGTTTAAAAGACACCAATTCTTTGCATAAGAAAACCTGACTTAAATACCAAAATAAGGAAAACACGATCTTGAAAGAAGCTTGAAATATCAGCCAAAATAACAAAAGAGTACTTATACAGTTTCGAGAAGAGCGCATTCCGTAGGAAGCCCCATTACTATCCTCTATAACTCTTAAGTGCATCCGAATGGATTTTAAAACTGAGGGAAAAGAAACAAAAGCAAGTGCGCCTCCAAAAGACTGGGATTCTTTTGTCGCAATTTACGACCGATTTCTTTAGATCTACCATTACGGTGTTTAGAATACCCTGAAGTTTTTATAAGAGACATAGAAATTCAGTCCATTCAAAAGGAGACATAAAAGCTTACATTTCGGAATAAATGAAGCTGTCACAGTTATCAATTAGTAAACATTTAAACAATAAGTGAAGTGCATATTCCATATTCTTTGACGTATTCATATAAACATCCCTCGTATGACTTTGTACAGAACAAGATATTGTGACATGTCAACGCATTGCTAGGCAACGGGGTGTTAAACACTTTCCCGCAGAAGTAAATGCGCGGGCAAATAGGACGTCTTTTGCTAGGTAACTCCTGCGTAGGCAATTACGCCCCCCATCGTGGATAGAGACCATGTGACGTGTTTTCTATAGGTCCACGCCCGAAGATTTAGAACGAACAACAAAATTCGTTTGTGGGTAGTCGTAGGCTGGTAGTGTGAGTAATCATAGCTGAGAAGCCGTGAGTCAAGGACGCGAAGCCATCACGAAAAGAGAGTCCAGGAGGATTCAGCAGTTGAGAATACAAGGACGAAAATGGAGCAGGTCCTTAGTGAATTTTGAAGATTAGTTGAATAGAGATTAAGTCAGAGGAGTACAGAGCCATTGAAGACGAAATAACAAGAAGACTTCATAGTGATTTGAAGTGCTAGTTTCTGTTTTGAGATCCGTTATCAGGAGACGACTAAAGAAGACGGAGAATCCTAGTGCGTGTGTAACGGTGAGATATAAATTGTGTAAATCAGCGATATCGCTGTAATAATTGTAATTAAGAGAGAGAGAGAGAAAGTGTAACCGAAATGCTAATAAATCCCATCATCCAAACTAGAATCCGTTAATTTCGTCACGCGTACCCCCATACACGTGACAATATATTTTAAGAATAACTTTCCACGTTTTAGATTTACGTTTGTTTTTTATTCTGAATCTTAAAAGAGCTTAGTAACAGAAACAAATCCTCATTAACAAAAGCCAAAGATAGCAGTATTACAGTTAGTACAGAAAACATTTAGTATGTGACCCATGAGTGACATGTGACAATATGTGACATGTAATTAACTTACTGGCAGTTGAATGTTTGTCTTCTTTGCTGGATTTAAACAGCTTATGATTTAGAAATCAGAATTTGATGAGCGGGTCATGGACAAAACTATTAATAGATTCTAAAGGCTTTTAACAATTGTGGATAACACACACAATTACTGGGTTTTGGGACTTTTTCAGTCGTCAGGAATTCTAGGAAATAGAAAACACGACGTTTCGGAAACTGAATTTGTTCCCGTCTTCAAGTGAGGAACGAAAACACCTACTCAGCTGGGCCACTTAGGAAGAGCTAATTTCAATCACTCCAGTGAAACATCGTGTATTCTATTTCGTAGAATTCCGGACGATGGAAAAAGTTCAAAACCCAGTAAAACTATAAATGTTTATAAGATTTTAGTCAGTAAACCAAAGCAAAGAAGACTACAAAGGAGAAATATGCATTGTTGAGAAGGAAATATTAAAATATGTTAGATAAATAGTAATGCGCGTTATTCGTGGGAGATGGCTTTCAATATCCGTCTCGATGTATCATTCGATAATATGTAGGATTGAAACGAACATGCTAGAAGCTAGGGTATGTAAACGATGCGAAATATAATCCAGCAAACAATGAGTCTTCCCTTTGAAATCTGAGCTGATGTTACACGAGTAAGACCTACACGCAGGACCGCGCCATAGCTCAAGCCGTTAGTCGCTGGCTTCCCACCGCGGCGGCCCGGGATCGATCCCGGGTCTGGTCAAGTGGGATTTGTGGTGGACAATTTGGTGCTGGGGCATGTTTTCTCTGAGTACTTCGGTTTCCCTTGCCAATCTTCATTCCACCAATTGCTCCAGAATCACCCTCACCTATCATCTGGGGCTGGTACAATAGGCCAGAAGTGGCCCATGTACAAGGGACTTAGTCCCACCCCACTAGCAATAAAAAAATTACCTACACACACGAACTGTTATTTATAGGGAATGATTACACGTCGTGGAAGAGATTAGTAGACTGAAAATTGTTTACGTTATTGAAATCTTCTTATATTTGACCACTGGTTGCGAGAAAGAGGCATTTAGACTATCCGGTGGACAAGATGGTCGTACAAGGAATTTCCAAAGAGGCTTTTTCGTCCACGCGTGAGGATGGTTACGACGACAGCAATGACATGCGGGGTAGTAAAATGGGAGAGGAAGTGGAGGTCCTTTGAATTCTTCCTCTATCCTGGATTCCTGGTATAACGTAGCAGCATTGGCTTTTATAGGCGTTTCTGAACCGTGGCATAAAACAGGGATAGGGGATGGAAAATGAACGAAGTGGAAAAAGAGAATGACAAGGTTAAAAATAAAGGAAGGGAAATAAAAGAAAAAAAGTTCGGTACTAGAACTTTATAGTCGTAGAAGTCAAATCCTTCCTTGTTCTTAGCACTGGTTTGCTTTTATAAAGCTTATTTTGGGCCTACTTCTGTGGATTCTCCTTCGGTAAATTCCATTAATCAAATCTCAGGGAGGGAGGGCTTCTTGTTTGTGACTTTCTTCAGTTCAACATCTCAATCTTTTGCTGCATTGAGAGAGGGACTGGCGGTTGGTTGTACTGTTATGAGTTTAGCGTTTTTAGAAATTGGTTCGAAATACTTGTGACCTATTTGAAGAATATTTGCTTTAACCGAGGGAATCCACGTCATAACCCACTGCCTACAAATTCTTATCTTGTTATTATTATTATTTTACTGCAATTGGGTGTTGACTCGGTGGCAGTAGAACTCACACTGATACAGACAAGGAAAGTCTATAACATAAGGGAACAGTACAAAACAAAATACATAAAATAAACAAGGTACACTGCCGGTCACGGTAGCCGAGCGGTCTAAGGCACATACTGTCTTCGCTCGCTTGGAAACCGGGATCGTGGGTTCGAATCCCACTTAGGGCATGGATGTTTAATTTGTGTGTGTGCGTCTTTCTGTGTTTGTGTACAGGTAGAGGCCTTGCGACGAGCTGATCACCCGCCCAAGGAGTCCTACCGAATGTATAAGATCTAGAAAAACCGAAGTGAACGGAGAAGTGCATGGAGGTAGGCTTAGGCCCACTGGGGCCGTAGTGCCAAGGGGAAAAAAAACAAAGTACACACAGTGTTAATAAAATAGTAAATTAGCAATTAAATGAGTTTTGTTTTTAATAACACTGTAGTCTTCAAATCAAGTGCTGCGTTTAGAATATGAGATAGAGATGTATTTTTTTAGCCACCTACATGTACACGTATGTGTTTGAAACATGGTCTTTCGCTATAATGAAAGAATTTGGATGAAACAATAGAGAAGGAAGTGCAGAGTGGCCGTATTATGAATCCGAAGGTTTCGTATACTGGACTATATTCAGTATTAATTTATGTATCTTTTAGTTCTTCAACAATACGTCTACTACTATAAAATAATCGGGCACGCGGTAGCGTAGTTGGTTGAGGCACTATGCTATAAGCCGGAAAGTCGCGGGTTCAAGTCCCGATGAGGTCATTGGATTTTTTTTTTATTTGACCTAATCCTTCCGGCCGCACTATGGCCCTGGGGTGGACTCAGTCTCGAACAGGAATGAGTACCAGGAATTAATTAAATAATTTTCCTGGGGAGTAAAGCGCGGCCGGTGCGTAAGGCTGACTTTACCGCCATCTTTGAGCCGATTGTCTAAATAATGTGGGACCCTCAACGTCTCACAACCCTAAGGGCCTTCGCGGCATGTTACAGGGATAGCTTTACTTTTTTTTTTTACTTTTAACTATAAAACAGCTCTTGTCATAAGACCATGTCCTGTATTTTTAAAGATAAGACAAAAAATGTGGCAGAAAGATGGAGATAAACTCATAGGGCTCTTCAGAAGCTATATGAATTATAATTTAATTATATGGAAAGACTCTCATAAGTATTTAGTGGATGTGGCGTTATATGAGATCGTCGTAGCTTATTTGAAAATGTAAAATGCAGTTAAATAGAAAATCCAAACAGAAATAATGTTCAGCTGTTGATATTTTCACGAGTTTATAACTCCATGACTAATAATAAGGGGTACTGTATTGGGTGATTGGATTTACTGGCACCTTCTGTACAATCTCTCTTAATCACAATCAGTTACAATAACTTAAAATATCTCACATTAACTGCTAAGTCGAACTTGTTCAGTTATGACTGACTCCATTCTGGTCTGCTCTACGACTGAACTGAACTGTGATTGACTGGCTGACAGTGACCACGACTGAACTCGAACGGAATTCCTGATTTACGACTGGGCTGGACTAGACTGGACTGGATTTCGTTCTTGTCTGAACGGCCGCTTATGTAGCGTATCGGTTCCTAGGAAAATATTTCTTGGTTGCTCGTATCCATGGACATGCCTGTTGATTACACAGCAACGGGCTGGTTTCCAAGAATCTGTATGTCATTTTCATATCCCAGCGTTTCCCAACACGTTCCCTAGCAATGGATCTACATGTCACAATATCGTCACGTATCCCGCTAACGCGAAAAAGTAATAAGGCTGGGGCCACACGAGGGTACAAAGTACGTCCGTTGCAACGAACGTACATTATGACGGACGTTGCTGAGGACACCACACAGTTTCAGAATGCGGTGCGTAGTTTTCTGTCTGCAGTGGAGCCAGAAGAAAGCATAGCATTCGCCTCTCTTGTTTATTTCTACAACGGATGTCACGACGTTCGTTACAACGGACGCATTTTGTGCGCTCGTGTGGCCCCAACCTGAATGGGTTTTCTGGATTTATGAATGGATTTATTGGACAATCACCAAGCGGATCTACAAATACTTATAATATTTCGAAAGTTTATTGGAAAAATAATACATAAAGTCTTCAACACTTCCACTCTTAGATGCTCCTTGTACGAATTCGGTGAGCAGGTCTGTACCCAATCTCTTCTCTTCTGTCTCCTTCTCGGACTGGGTTCCTGCTACTAGGTAGGAGTTTCCAGTATATAATCTTCTAGTCTATCTCTCCTTGAGGTAGGTTTTGGTTGAACCGTATAGAGATCAACCATCTCCAAGGGTTCCTCCTTCGCGTATCTGTCTTTCGTTGCTGTTTGAACAACTTTCACCTAACCGTTGTAACGAAAACGTTTCTGTATGTGTTGCGTAACATCGCAGAGGTGCCTCAACAAGCCGTTACCTAGCAATGGATTTACATGTCACAATATTGTATCTAGTTATTAATGGACCTTATTTATATTTTTTGTTGCCTAATGAACGCGGTTTACATCCCCATAGAAAGTTTTGTAAAGACAAAAGGACAGATATTAATATTATTATTATTTTTCTTTAGTCTACAAATTGGTCTCCCAAACGGTGTGTTTAGGTAAGTTATTCCATATTTGGAGAACTCTGTGTTTTTTGATATATCACAGTGTAGTCCGCTGAAAGTCGACTGTCGTTTCGCAATATCATGTCGCCTCCGTCTTCAGGGTCAGAGAAGAAGCCAAGCAAGAAACCAGCGTTATATCCCAGAAGATAGAACTCTTCATAATAACCGCTGCATATTTATACATTTATTTAAATTTATTTAATCATTTTATTACATTAAGTAGTTAGTTAGTTATTAGAGAGGGTGGGTTTCCCCATGCACTTAGACCTGTAATGGTCCATTGTCCTTCCCTCTATGATTTCTACCAGCCTCTATATCCTACCGGTATTGGTGCTTACCATCAGTCCCGCCCAGCCAGCGAGACCGGCTCTACTAGCTGAGAGGTATCTATAATGCTTCCCCCACCTACCGGAGGTATTAGAGGCTGCTGTTGGGCGGGAAACGTCCGTAATTTGGCTCAGTGACCTCCTTTGGAGGTATGAGGTTCTTTTATGTGCCGTAAAGCTACGACACGGGACCCACGGCTTAAAGCCCCTCCCGGAGGACTTGTTCCCTGAATTTTTCCTCCATTAAAAATTCGACGACCTCCACCGGTATTTGAACCCGCGTACTACGAGTCATGAGGTGGGAACGTTACCTCTAGACTACGGAGGCCGCTTTACATTAAGTAAGAATTAATATTTATTTTAAGCCAATGAAATATTTTTAGCAAGTTATAGAACTTCATCTCTAGAAGCGTTCAGCTTAGAAGAAAGAATAGCGACAAGTACTGCAGCAACTGCTCCCGGCAGTTGCCACTGTTAAGACCGTAGTTTTGTGTCGTGAAATATCGCATCGCTGACAGCCGCCTGGCCATTACATGGTCACAATTCCGACAACAGAACAGAAAAACAGCAACGCTATCTCTGCCACCATCTTGTTGCAGTTTAGTTCTCCTGTTCCTACACCAGTCTCAAAAAGGAACTGAAAATAAAATTCTAAATAGGAAAAGTAGCTAGAATTTTAGAGATATTTATGCAAACTTCTTTGCCAGGCGTAGGATGAAAGTAAATTCTGGTTAATGGAAAGTGTTTCGGATGAACTGATGAACTGATCTCTGTGACAGCCGGCTCAATTATATATAATCACATAGAAATCTCTTTACTTATGTATTGATTGACTTGATTAGTTACACTCCTTGTCGTGTTCTTTATGTATCTGCCCTTAACTCGTGCCTGTCTCAGCTCATGTTAGTAATAAATGTGTGAGCACTTTCAGCATTCATCTGGACGTATTTAATATCAAACTGCAATTCTAACCACTTCACATTTTAATTACATTCCATGAATATTTCTCGTATTTCTCCCTTTTTTCTTTTTCTTATTCCTTTAACGGGTTTTCCACTCTGGTGTCTTCCCTTTTCAGAATAAATATGAAAAATATAAATCTTACTGGCAGTTGGTCCGACTCCTTGAACGATGGATCAGCACGTCGCAAGGCCGCCACAAACACAAAGGTAATTCAGATATACATCCATACTTCAAGTAGGATTCGAACCCACGAACCCAGTTTTCGAGCGGGTGAACACGTTGACAGCACAGCCACTGTTATCACCAATAATGGTTTAATATCTATAATTATTGATATTATGATTAATAATTAAGCTGTCTTGTAAGGAAAGTTAAATATTTCCCTGTTCCTAACTAAATAAGCACTGCGCCGTGAAGACGTATGAGGGATTGGATGTATTGATCCACATTTTCTTGACCTTGGCACTAGCTGGAGGTAAGTGGCAGCTTCACGCCCTAGCCACTTTACTCCCGATGGAAGAGCCCCCGGTACACTTTGGATAGGAGATTGGGTGGACCCAGAACCGGCCTGGACGATGTAGAGCAGAAAAATTGTTGACCCTACCGTGACTCGAACTCCGGCCAGCCCATAACCATTCGCTATACTAACTACGCTGTCAGGGCAACAATAAATAATTGTTTGCAACACACTACTCAGGAGGCCCCTCTGCATTGTTTGTATCACACGTCTGCACTCACCAAGAGAAGACATGAGGATTCGCAAACAGGTCTTGGCCTTCCTTAGCTTCTTGCTGTTCAGTTCTTCCACACTTTTGCCGTCGGGACTCGAACAAATATTATGCTGATTCGAGGGTTTAAATCTTTCGTATGTATGGACTGGAAGGAGAAGTAGTGCAGCCTGAGGTCACGTGATATGAATGTTGCATTTCACCGTCTGTTATGTACTGCAACGTGTACGGGGGTACGCCTGACTAAATCAAAGGGTTTTAGACCAGATAAATGGATTTATTGGTATTCCTTTACAATTACACTAAATTCTGACAGCTTACAGCCGAATCGAGATCACTGCCTTCAAGGGTTTCAGTACTGCTTTTTTTTTTTTTTTTTTAAGAAGTCCTTACCATTGACATGCCTTCGTTTCAATTCCGTTGCCACTATAATTCGTTGTCGAGGGAACGTGTTTCAACAAGCTGTTGCCTAGCAATGGTTGTCTTTTTTTAATCCACCATTCCGGTTTTCAGGTGGCATGTCACAGTATCATATTAGCTGGCACAGAAAGAATGTTACCATGCGAAGTCAAAATGATCTGACCTGGACACAGTATTGGAGAGTCGGAAGCAATCCCCCCCCCAACCAATTGCACTCACCCCTCAGACCACTGTGCCTTAACAAGGTTAAGAGATACGGTAGAACTCGTAACGTTGTTATACTGTGGAAATGATAGACTCTATTAAGTGCTGTAAGTTGAATGATTATTAACTTCAGAAAAGTCAGAAACCCTCAAGGGACGGGAGAGAATATTTAGTCGAAATTCGTTCATTGGGTTTGCATTGATAGTAGGATATATAAGGGCTAACAAGTTGACGGGCACGACCTCAGAAGGAACTTTCATATTCTATATGATGTTAACAAAGTAAAGAAATAGAAATGTCTAGGACACGTTTGAATGTCTATCTGTCACCTAACTTCAGCGCCGAAACCCTTGAACGTGTTTGTTAATAATTTATATGGAAATCTTTCTCTAGAAGTTGTCGGTGAATTCGAATTTTGGTTAAAATTGGATGAATATGAGTATTTGGGATGATTCAAAAGATATAGTGACGGCCCACGGGCTGGACGGCCCGTATGCAATTCCCGGTAGTGCAAGATTTTTCTCTCCTCCACAACGTCCAGGCCGAAGCACGGGCCCACCCAGCCTCCTTTCCAATGGCTACCGGTGGCTCTTTCCCAAAGTTGGGTGGTAAAACGGCAGGGGCGTGAAGCTTACTACTTGCCTCCATCTAGTGCTGAAGTCAAAAGAAATGGAGCTGTACCTCCGCTTCTCTGTGTGCCTTCATGTCATAGTGCTTAACCAATCAAGCAAAGGGACAAATTTACCTTTATATTTCAGACGAATATAACGGACACTGCATGATTCTAATTGCGTCTCTACATGAATCCCTATCTTAAATGTCTAATATTTATTTGAACGAAAAATATTTCAACATAGTTTTATAAAAGAAATACATTGTGTTCCCAATGCACATTTCCTGTAAATTTTATGGATTTTGAGTTAACTAAGCAAAAGGAATTTCTTTGACATGCCGTCTCGTAACTTAGAATCACCTGACTGAGTTTGTGCAATGCTGTATTCAGAATAATTGTACACAATTTTTGAGCCAGTATGCCTATTTGACAGCTAATATCAACAACTAAACCGATGGGCAGAATTATTAGAGTTAGATATGGAAGACTTCCGTAGTGATATTTTTCGTCTGTACCCCAGGTTGATAATTTTTGTCTTCTTCTTGTTCCCACTTTGGATCATAGGGCTGATTTCTCAGTTTATTGAACATTTTACAGACGGTAGGGCTCTTTGGACGAACAATAAACTCGTCGCAAGGCCTCTACTTAAACACAGGACAACACAAACACAGAATAAAAGCATACACACATCAAACGTTCATGCCTTGTGTGGGATTCGAACCCACGATTCCGGCTTCCAAGCGAGCGAAGACACTACATGGCTCAGACGGCTCGGCTACCAAATTAATAATTACATTTTGTAATAGAACTTATGTAGAGTTTTTTTATTTCTAGTGGGGTGGGACTAAGTTCCTTGTACTGCGGCCACTTCTGGCCTATTTTACCAGCCCCAGATGATAGGTGAGGGTGATTGTGGAACAATTGGTGGAATGAAGATTGGCAAGGGAAACGAAAGTACTCGGAGAAAACCTGCCCCAGCGCCACTTTGTCTACCACAAATCCCACTAGGCCAGACCCGAGATCGAACACCGGCCGCTGCTATGGGAAGCCAGCGACTAACCGCTTGAGCTATGGCGCGAACCTTATGTAGAGTTACTATCTAGAGAGAACATAGACGGAAATATTAGTACGACTATACTACATTATAGAACACACTCATTCTAATGTTCTTTCCTTCACATAAAGAACTAAAATGCTATATTGTGACTGAAAATTAACAAACGCTGTAATTTCAATATAAAAGGTAAGAGATTAAGGCTGTCCCTGTGCTTAATGACTTAAATACTGTGCCATATAGACATATCGGGTAGTGGAGGTCTAGCTCCACCATTCTTGACCTCCTTACTAGATGGAAGTGAGTGGCCAGTTTCACTTCCCGGCCGCTTTATCGCACCCGGTGCCCAGTGGATAGGAGGCTATAATTTTAATGTACACTTTTTTTATTACCAGTGGCCTGCTTTATGCAATTGAAAGCTGAAACCTGTGGCGAAGTTGGGATGTCAGCCTTTGAAGGAAGTCGGAATCAATGGTCAACATAGGGATGTTGCTATACCTTTCTGCAGGTTGTACTCATCACAAAACAAAACAGAATTTTCCAATCAACGTGTTTCACACAGCCGAGTCCTTCTTGAGAAGCTAATAGTTGTCGCACTAGTCAAGAACTATTCTACTCCTTATGAAAGCCGAAGGTTTCATAAGAGACTGCCACTTGGATGAGTCAGCAGAATCCATTTTAATATTTCCTTCCCATATACTCCTAAATCTTTCACATTGCCTCTGCCCCTCATGGTTTTCGGCAACATTTTGAATTTGTTTCTCAAAATGCGAGCTTGACTCCTCCATCTCATAATCATGTTTTGTTCACACTAAGAATATTTGGTGAGGAATTCGGATTATGAAACTCCTCATTGTTCATATATTTCAGCCCCTAGGTCCTAATGTTGCCCGCAACATCCAGATCGCAAACGCACTCAGGCTGTTTATTTTCTTGGGATAAGCCAGAATCCAATTTCGAAGAAGTAAGATAATAATTTGGAAATTTAAATCAAGCAATATGTGTGCTATACAGACGTATGTAAGGTGCTGAAGTTAATAGCAGCAAGCATTTTCTGAAATTCCAGAAAATATGCCATTATATTATATGTAGACCTACATGTATGCAATTTTGCATCTTCAAATATTCATTTTGAGGGAACAGAATAAATTTAAAATATCTGGAAACAACTTTGCTTGAATGTTGTGATTTTCCCCGTGATCATTTAAGCATGACGCCATGAAATCGTGTGACGGAATTCTGTATAGCTTCACTCATTCATGATCTCGATCCTAGATGGCACTGAATAGTCAGTTTCACTATCCAGGCGCTGTATTCTTGGGAAGAGATCCCTGGAAGTCGTTTGTTATGCTGTTGGTTGTGTCATAGGGATGGTCCGGGCTTGATGCATGGAAGAGAAAAACCTGACACCCCGTCATCCGTTCCTTAGCCAGCAAAGATACTGACTGGACAATTTTTACAGATCTATAACTCCTCTTAAATCTTCGATGCGAATTTTTGGTATTTGCAGGCACTGCAATATCCTGATACTTTGGATACATGCGCACTAAACCGAAAGTGGATTCGTCATACACATTTCAAGGTAAATTATATGCATCTTCTTGAGTCGGGAAACAATTCAGAAAATAACGCCATCTATATTGTTATGAAACCGCTGTACGCGCTGAGCGGAAGTGGAAAAGGGTTTCCGGCGTAATGAACGTAGAACGCTATCATTCCATTTGAAATGCGCAAGAGCTGAAGCGTATAGCCTTTATTCGGCTTATAAATGTGTGGCTTAGAATTGATTGCTGGGACACGATTTGTGTGTTGGTGGCGATGGAGGCAGGGGGATGTTTGTGCGCGCGTTTCACTATAGAAACTTAAGGGTTTGCTATACACAGCATAGCAAGAGAGAAGGGAAAACTCTGCCCCTAACAATTCAGCTTCTGTGTAGAATTGGTTCACTTTTTCAATAACGTAGCGTAAATCAATTAAATATAATTTAATTAGGAAAGATAAAAGTATTCTTCTTTTTACTAAGGAGAAATTTCATGATAAGTAAAACAAATGTGATATAAAATATGTATTAATTCTGTATAATACTTTAAATTTATATGAAGAGTAGGGAAATGCATATTGTTGAACTTCTATCTTCATATTATTTTGTAGGGAATATATTCGATATTGTTAAGATGGAAGAATGTTTTACACATTAAATGACACAATTTTCAACACCAAGTACTCAGCAGTAGTAAATTAGATTAACTGAGATATTTTTTTACAATTTGTTTTATAAGAAAATGCGAATCGTATAAATAATATGTTAACTCCATTTTTCGTTTATTTCGTTCTTCCATAATATTTGTCTTAAGCGTTTCTCCGTATATAATACATCTAAAATAAATGAGTGAAAACCACATTGTGGCCAGTCCCTTAAAGAATTATGTAAAGTGATAACCAACTCAATTAGATTGGACCATTCTTCAGAAACAAACAGTTGCTCGGCAACGTAGGAAATTCCCAGCATTTTATGGAACCCGATGGTTCATTGCGGTGTTCACAGAACCCCGCTTTATAGATGAAAATTAATTCACAGTAACTGCTACACTATTACAAGTATAAAACAAAAGCTGAGGCAATGTAATGACATTGCATCTAAAGAAAACGGAATTACGCAAGAATTAATCCTAAAGCTCCAAACCTACACGCCACATTAGAACTGCACAAACAAGATATGTCGTTAGAACAATAATCAACCGGATGCAGGCAACCTCATACGAATTAGCGAAACACTTATCACAAACATTACGCAATTACAACTACCTCACGTTTACAACATTCGTAAACTCCGTGATTTTAGTCCTCAAGTGAACTATACTGACCGAGCGACCGCCGCTTGTCGGAGAAGCTTAGTGCCAACTTTTGAGGATAGAGGGTGTCGCTTGGTCAGTGCAACGAATCCCCACGGCCGTTAATTTCGGTTTTCTAGACCGGAGCCGCTATTTCCTTGAAATAGCTCCCCAATTATCATCACGAAGCTGAGTGCGCCCCGTTCCAAACCCACTACTTAGAAAAAATATGGTAGCGCCGAGAATCGAACCCTGACTTCCGGATCTGTAAGCAGGAATGCTGACCACTAGACTACAGATGCAGTCACCAAATTAGATACATAAACATAATCATAGATACTCGTATACTAAATGATAATTCAGAAACTGACGGAAACAACCACAAAGGAATTATGCATATATTAAACATTAATAGAACAGGATTATTTTCAGTTCGATCAACATTGCTACAAACATGGAATTGCCATGGGTGTTCTAACATCGGCAATATTAGAGGAGACATGTATCCAACACATGTAAATATATCCAATTCTAATTAAACATAAAATAATTGGATAATATAGATATGCAGATGACATTCTTATAATTTACGACCACAAGAAAATAAACATAGACAAAACTTTAACAGAATTCAATAAAAACAGATCAATATAAAATTCGCCATAGGGAAATAAATAAACAACTCCATTAATTTCCTATCTCTCACAATACACGAAAGAAAACAAAGCTAGAATTCACAATATACAGAAAGCACGTAGACAGACATCATAATGCTTAACAACCCATGGCAGCCACATGGAAAAGAACAGCAAGCATTATTTACCCATAAAATAGATTATATATTCGTATATCTAATAAGAGAAGAAGAAAGGGAAAGATAGCTCCCATAAAATACATATGGCAAGATAATTATTACAACATAAAGCAAAACCAAGAAAATCCCCCTACAAATGAACAAAACTAAAACACCGATCCACAACACGGAAAGATAAAATGGGTTACCTTCACATAAACCGGAAAAGAAACTAAGGGGTTTAAAAACACTTTAAAAAACACCAATGAAAGTAGCGTTCAGAACACGGAATACAATACGCAATGAAACCATATTCACAAAGAGATAATAAGGAAAAAAGTGACTACACGAAATGAAATGCTTAGATTGCCCATTAAAATGCTTAAGATTAACATGTAAAACATTTCACACTCTATTTAAAAATATATATATATGTATATAAATATGAGCAATTAGAAGTAATAATGGCAACTCTGGATATTCAAATCATACATTGAAAACAGGACATACAAATTGCATTATAACAGACACAGTGGACGTTATGAAACTAGAGGAAAGCAAAACTTTGAAACACATTAGAAAAAATACCATATATATCAAATTAGTGATGGCAGATTACACATGAACAAGACATATATTGATACTTGCAACCAGATATTTGAAACACTACACCAGATAGCAGCACATATAAAACAATAATTTCACAACACACTCATAACATTTGCAGTGCACGCTTGATAGGCAACAGGCATACCAAAATGAAGTACGTGCATATTTAACTGTATTAACAGTATATTCGTACAACTTAAAGGAATCCCACAAAAAGATCATTACACATTACAGAGAAAATACGTGGGGCACAGAAGGAGGAACTGCACTGACTTCATTTAAAGATATTTTAAATGCTAAAACACCTATCGCATTAGCGCGAAAGTCACAGCAGCTCCTCCGAATGTCAACGCACCTGATGAGGGCACAGTAGGCCGACAGAGTGCAGTGACAAATTTTAAAACATTATTTGAAATATTGATACAACTTAAAGTTATAAAAGTGCCGCTGAAAGCTTTACCATGTCCTTCTCCGTCTCCCTTTATCCATATGGAGGCATATGAAAATATGTGAACCGCCAAATGCATTTTCATGAAAATCGATATTGCGGAGTTTCGCTGCGATTTGTCACCACATTACAATTTTGGTTAAAATCTGCCCATACTACAGATAATTAACGTCAAGGTCTACATGGGCTTGTGCTTGCATGTCGAAGAAAATTCTCACAAAGCTCACAAAATACTTATCACAACGAAATATATTTCTAATAACAGTGGGTGAAATAACGAAAACTTATTTTATTTGCTGTACATTTTTCCCGCAAGTCTTACGGGTTTTAAGATAGTTAAAGAAAAGTGGGCGAACGCCTCAGAATTTTTAAACTATGACCAAGAGTTTCTAACTTCTCCAATTAAGACTCAAAGACTCATCTCAGAAAGTGGATAGAGTTTAAAGTAAACATGGCTTAATCCTTCATCTCGCTTTGAAAGCAGTTCAGAATAAGATCTAAATATTTTCTTACGTCGAAGATTGTTGTTGGTACCGTGCAAAGTATGCGTACCCACTGTTTTCGTCATTATGTTACGTTTAATGAATAGTGCGCCACGGCCTCTCTTCAGTGCTGCTCTCTGTCGGATGGAAGCTGTGGGCGATATGCTCTACCAATGGGAACTCGAGCGTCTCTTGGAGCAGAATTCTACCTCTGCTTTCCGCTCTTCTTCATCTTCTTCCTTCTTCCCGTCAGCCTTCTCGTTTCCTCCAATTTCGTCTGGGGAATAAAAAAATCTGAGCTTCCCAACTCCTCAGTTAATGCTGGTGCTTGAGACGCTAAAGCTGGCACGTGACGTTGAAGGCTTTTGCTGAGTTCGTATCGCCGCACCAGAGACCCTGTTGGTTGGCAACCAGGCAGACATCTCTATTACACTGAGTGCCAAGTCCAATTATGGGTTCTATCGCTTTCTGATCCAGCTCTTATTGCCATACAATTCTCTAAATTTTGGTTTACGGTATGTCATATTTCTTTTACAGAGACTGAGCACAAAACAGGCTACAAGTGATGTTTGTATCTGAAATATATTTGCTGTACTTTCCTCGAAGATATAGTGGCCGTAAAGCTCGTTCTTCATTTTCACCTATTATAACTGAAAGTGGTGATTAAAATAGTTTATAGCTGAATGTATGTGAAGAAGGATCCAATATGAGGTGCTTATACTAAAACTTAGAAAATTACATTTTTAATTAGTTTGAGTGTTCTCGTCAATTTTTATGAAGCCTCTAGAAATGTTATATTTTCCACAGGCCTGTACATCCGTTTATTATATATATATATATATCATAATTAATGAATCAGTAAAATATGTAATACATATTTTTTATTGCTAGTGGGGTGGGACTAAGTCCCTTGTACTGCGGCCACGTCTGGCCTATTGTACCAGCCCCATATGATAGGTGAGGGTGATTGTGGAGCAATTGGTGGAATGAAGATTGACAGGGGAAACCGAAGTACTCGGAGAAAAACTGCCCCAGCGCCACTTTGTCCACCACAAATCGCACTTGACCAGACCCGGGATTGAACCGGGGCCGCCGCGGTGGGAAGCCAGCGACTAACCGCTTGAGCCATGGCTCGGCCTAATAAATATTTAAGTAAAACAAAGGAATGGAACTCCAACATACTGAAATTGACAATAAAAAATTTCGCAAAAATGAACATTAAAAGAATTATGAAATAAAAATTCAGGGAACCGAGAATGCATTTCGTTAGTAAGAATTAATGTTATACGTTGATATTATCAGTCCTCGCCTCACGGAGAATCCCTTCGTGTAGTTTTTCTCGCATTCATCTTCTTATTCCTTAACACAGAATTTATCTTCATGAAGCCTTCGAAGGCTGTCATTTAAGTACAATGAACAAGGATAGCTCAGTCAGTATAGTGACTGGATGTGAGCTGGGTTACGAGAATTGTATTACCGAAATGGGTGTGACCTCCGTGCAAAAACTGCCATCCATTGGGCACCGGGAATACCGTAGTCAGGACACGAAGCGGACCACTCCTCTCTATCTATAACCGATGAGAATGCTTGGAGCTATACGTCTACTTCCCCATACCTCTTCATGATCACGTGCTCAATAATGCCTAGAAACAGCCTGACAAGTTCGTCGTTTTAGAACCAAGCACACAGTTGAATTAAACTAAATTAATATAATTAAGTTAAAATATGGATTTACACTATATTAATTTTCAACATGTTAACGTTATTACAGAGTTGTAGATACCTTATAAATTGGAAAGAATTAAAAGTTATTACATCTAATATAATTATACCCACATGCATTAATTATAATTAATGCATGTGGGTATTGCTTATGGAAAGTAAAACTCGGATAATGTAAATATTTTTTTTGTATTGCATGAAAGAAATTGTTGTGGAATATTCACAAATTCGGGAGTTTTATGTGTATAAGCAAAACAGTGGCTGGCTAAATTCACTAGAAATAAAATATTTTCATAAGGCACGTATTTTAACCATAAATAATTGTTTTGTTTGCTCAAAATCCATTGGCGGAGGATTTTTCTTATTGAGGAACTTGTAGACTCTCAATTGGTTAAGAAATTATCAGTCTTTCATGGAAACCGAAGGTTATTTTCCACAATCAAAAGTGAGACACTGGGTCCTAGTCAAAAAAATTATTGAATTCACACCCTCAATTCCCATTTTGTTAGATAATTCTTTTATTATTTCCCCATCTTTATGTAGATCTCCAAAATGGTACCTAAATTTCACGTTTTCCGGCCGAAATTTTGTATGAATTTCTCATATTTTTATGCGGATTACACGCTCTTCATATCTCATCAATTTATTCTATCTCATCTAATTTTGCATAAAATAAGCTGATTTATCTTCAACAGTAGTGACAAAATATCTCTGCCTTTCACAGAAGCTTCTGTTCATTCCATTTATTTTCATATCTTCAATCGAAATTCACCACAAAAGTATAGGATTATCGGCCCAAACGTTGATTTGTCTAAAGTCTAATTCGACACATGATCGAGCTTGTCCATTTTAAAAGTGTTGTACTTTCATAGCATTTGTTATCCCCTCCCTTCCTACTGATGTGACATCCTACTCCTATCAACTTTCTTCTCGGCTCTCCTTGTTCCATTACATCCAGATAGGGACGCAGTGAACTTCCGTTAAGCTGTCCCAAGTGGATGTGGAAACACTCCCAAGACCCCTCGGAACTACAGTTCTCTTTTCTGGAGGTCTGCATCACCGTGAAGCAGTAGTCGTGCGTGCTACAGGAGAACTTAACTTTATTTCTGCAGCTTAAGTTCATCTTGTTACATGAATGATCCCCCTATCCTCTTATCCATGTCATCCGCCCCGTAGGGATGCCATTATACCAAATTTGAAGAGGTCCTCATTTTCACAATATCATGAAACAATTTATGAAGTAATTGGAGTTGTAGGGTAAAATATACGGATGAATAAATTTTATAGTGGAAAGTCAACCCTTATTTGTTTTCATCTCACTCTTCTCCTCATGCCGCTTCCAAAAATAAACTCTGCAAAAATGCACATATTGACTTCGCCGTGTCGGTCGATATAGCTGCACACTGCAACTCGGGAAACGTTGAGCAGAATTAAAAAAGACTGGTATGGGGAATATTACTAACATTTCTCGATACATCCCTGTTGCAGTTAAGATTGTCCGAAATAACGAACACTTTACACGGACATAAATTAAGTAGTAACTCGACCTTAAATATTTAAACAATTATCGTAAAGGTTAATATTGGAAATTTTAATATTTTTTGACGCATTCCAATTATAGTTTTTTTTATTTATAATACGTGATCAGCAATCAGAATTCAGGGCGTTCTATAAGCTAATGTGTTGATCCGTGCTAGGTATCCTAGCTACAGCTGAGCTGTGTTGAGGTTAAGGTCCAGCGATGTTACCTCAGAGTTTTCAATTATTATCTGTTGGCCACTGTCTCTTGAGTCTCCTGTTGACTGGTTGTAGTATTTGGCTGAGTAGTGGATTTGGGTGATCTTCTATGTCCAATTATAATTAAAATTAGAAGAAAATAACAGATAATTTGCATGAATGTCTACATGCGAGAGCAACTAAATCGAGCTAAGTACTTACTGGAGCGAAAAATATTTCGAAAACTCTGTAGAGGTGATTGAAGAATGTATTGATCAGAACATATTTTCTTTCATCAGTCTTACGGTTTCTGGAGCAAGTAAATTGAATGTGGTTCTATGTTGTGTCATCCCATGACACGAGGATCATCGGACTAATTTTGATCAGTTCCGCACTGCGGGTCCGTATACATATTTACCGAACCGCATCAAATTTCGCAAGAACTGATAGTTTGCGTAAGAAAATCTACAACCAGTAGCAGTGAATAAACCAGAAATTTTACGTCATGCGTACATCTTATCTATCTATCTATCTATCTATCTATCTATCTATCTATCTATCTATCTATCTATCTATCTATCTATCTATCTATCTATCTATCTATCTATATCTATCTATCTATCTATCCCTCCGTCCATCTACTTACCTACATACCAACCTAATTACCTATCTGCCTACATATCTGCCTGTCCCTCTGTCTGTCCACATACCTTCCTTTTTAGCTATCTATATATTTTGCTTTCAATTCTTGTTTACGTAATTTTTTCCCTCCCTTTCTAATTTATTTCTTGTGGTGAAAGTTTTATTCCTTCTCTAATTTCCTCATTCCTTTCTTCTCCTCTTTCATTTTGTCCATGTCATTTCTCTATCGTTCTTCATTATATTCATATCGCCTTTCAACTGATACATTCGCGGTAGCTGCACGAGGTTTACGTTATTACACGTTACATTTCCGTGTCTGCATATGTGAACAGGTTTATCCAGAATCCACATGTTTCCCTCCACAGCAGCCAGAAGCAAATCCTATACAAGTTCAGTGTCTGCTTGCTACGAAAAACTCAGTCTTGCAGATTTAAACGATATTTCAACGACATGCTGATCGTAAACTTCAATAGACTCTCTCTTCAACTGAATCTCTCCTGGCGGCAGTACACTCTTTGTGTACCTTAGAGTCATGAATTGCATACGTCAGCAGCGGATGCGCTCATGCGCCACGTCTCCAGCTGTTGTTGTTTTATAGTAAACCATTTTCTCACTGCTACGTGCAAACAAGTTATGGCGTGTAGCACGCACAAAAGACATGAGAAATACACAAAATTTTAGTCATAGAAATTAATTGAAGAGACTGCTTTGTAGATATAGTTCGTGGGAATGCAATAAATAAATAAATAAATAAATGATCTTAATGGCATAGGGTATGAGAGTGAGTTTAATCTGGTTTAACACAGAGACCATAGGGTCGTGATTTTGTGAATGCTGTTATGAACCTGCTGTTTCCATAAAAGGCTGAAAATTTCATGATCTGTTAACTTCTGAAGTACGGAAGAAGGGAATTTCTCTAGGAGTTATTTGCATGAAAATTATAAATTTCCATATAAATGTATTAGGAGAATAAGTTTAAAGACTATTTTGATATTTTCGGCTTCAGAAATTTAACTTTCACTGACTTTCTCTTTTTCCATACTTGTATCGTTTCTTTTATGGTTTTATTATAACAGATATCTCTGATTACAATACAAGCTGACGAATTACAATTGGGCTTCCGAAATCCGAACCCACCTTATTCGAAACTCCCAGTATTTCGAAATGACTTACTGTACCACCCCTGCCCCCAAACTAAAACATCGGCACTTCCAAAAGATACAAACTTAGTTATTTATTTCCGTACATTAAAAATTAATTCCAATGAAACATGAAAACTTGTCTTAATGGACCTGCCCGTCTGTGAGATATAACATGTATCTCGGTGACCGCTAGCCCCGAGTCCGGCCTTTAGTCAAACGTCCGCCTGTTCCGGCCATTGTTTATTTATAAAATGTACCTATAAATATTTTGAATAAAAATTTTACTAAAATATTCAGATTATCCGAAGTACTCTATAGCGCGAACACATCAGTGCTTTAACTGGTCCGGATTACAGAGGTTGCTCTCCATTTTCCAGCTTCAGTTTGCTGCGCCGAACTGTGAATGAGAAACAGTGTAATATATTGCAACAGATTTGATCAACGCGTTGCAAAGCAACAGCTCTGTAAACACAGTCCAACACGCAACAATAGATGAGGCTGTGTTTTCTGTCTTCCGCGCCAAGCAACAGTAGAACAACAGTGTTATATAATCCGTTTCTAGGCAATGGAACTGTAGACACGTCTATAGATATTTTCCTTGGGGTCTGTGCAGAGTGCTTATAAGAGAAGCGAATGCAGTAACAGCATTAATTCAGGGGCAGTTACGAGTCAGTCGTAAGCTGGAGGAGTGAGCCCAGAAGAATTTTTAATTCCGAGGTTCCAGGATGATTGAAGACGAAATAACAGGTAGACTTAATAGTGATTTGTAGTGCTAGTTTCTGTTTTGAGAACCGTTGCCAGGAGACGTCTAGTGAAAACTGAGAATCCCAGTGCGTGTGTAACGGCGAACTGGAAAGTGTGTAAATCAGCGATAGCGCTCTGTTAATTGTAATTAAGAGAAATTGTAACGGAAGTGCTAATAAATCCAATCATCCTAACTACGGCCCGTTATTTTCGTCATGGGTACGCCCTACACGTGACAGTATATATGTACCTAGGCCCGTATTGTTACTTGGTGTGTTCTTTGGGGTGCAGGAGAGAATGCGTTGAAGTAATAGTGGGTTGGAGGGAGCTGCATAGTGAGGAACTTTATAGTTTAAACTCTCACGAAATATTATTGTAGCAAATAAATCAAGGAGGATGTGTTGCGCAGAGCACACAACACGCATTGGATAGAGAAATGTATACAAGGTTTATGTTAGAAAACCTGAGGGAAGAGACTAGGGGAGAAGAAATCTGGGTCTGTTTCCATTCTAAGGAGAGGGGGTGAGGAACTCATACTCTCTTAGATCCGTTAGATAGAGCTAATTCGGTCATCGGAATAAAAGACTATTGTTATGAATTTGTAAATCTTATTAATGGCGAGCTTTGAGTTTCTCGTGATGGCTTTCTTACTGCGGACGTGCATGACTTATTTTTCGACACTGAAGACGAAGACAATATATGCCTTCGAAACATCTGTAACTTCAACAGACTACACGGCGTCATGTCCTAGTAGACGGTATTTTTATTATCAACGTGATTTTGTACAAAATGATTGTTTGACAAATTATAAAGAAATAAATTAAATTTGCATTATAATATTAGTTCGTCAGTAATCAAATAGAAAATAATAGCTATGGATAGTAGCGAACAAAAGAATTTGAAAGTATGGAAGCACTATTAGAAACAAGTCAGGGACCTGCGCCCATTTTGAAGAAAGCCGCAGTGTGTTTCTCTGAACTGTCATGTTTGGGGGGAAGGAATGACAAGGAAATATGAAATCTATATTAATGAAATTAAAAAGATAATAAAATAAAAAAAGATATTCCGTACCTCATATTTTCATCAACTTGTCCCAAAAGAAAGTTATGGGAGTCATATATGACTTCCTGTCTAATTAGAGCGAAATACGGGCCCATTATGTCCATTTGAATGAAGGGCAAACGCACCAGATCTAGTGACATTTTTTTTATTGCTAGTGGGGTGGGACTAAGTCCCTTTTACTGCGACCACTTCTGGCCTATTGTACCAGCCCCAGATGATAGGTGAGGGTGATTGTGGAGCAATTGGTGGAATGAAGATTGGCAGGGGAAACCGAAGTATTCGGAGAAGACCTGCCTCAGCGCCACTTTGTCCACTACAAATCCCCACTTGACTAGCCCTGGGATCGAACCCGGGCCGCCGCGGTGGGAAGCCAGCGACTAACCGCTTGAGCTACGGCGCGACCCTAGTGACATACCTTAGTGTATAGTGTGATTCTAAATTATTGTCAGGGTTTCCTTGGCTTATAATTTTCAAACCTTCATCATCATCATCATCAGTAATCTGTCAAGACGACAGGTCCACAGTCTCTTTCAAAACAATTCCCCCACTTAATGCGATCTAGAGCTTTCTCCTTCAAATGACAGTATCCTCTTCTGTCCCCAAGGTCATCCAGCATCTTCTTACGTCTTCTTCCTCGTCTTCTTGTCACTTCTATCCGCCCATCTATCTTTCCTTCGATAGCTTCTTTTAGAAGGCAGTTTCTGCGTAAAACATGACCAATCCAATTAGCCTTCCGTTTTCTTATTTCATGTAGGATATTCCTCTGCTCACTGACTCTAATTAACACTTCTTCATTTCTCACATAATCGGTCCAACTGATCTTCTCCATTCTTCTCCAACACCACATTTCGAAACTTTCCAGATGTTTCTGATCTACTGCCCTAAGTGTCCATGTTTCAGCCCCATACAGAGCTATGCTCCAAATGTAGCATTTCACTAGTTTCTTCCTCAAATTTAAGTCCAATTTGCTGGTAAAAAGATTCTTCTTCTTGCTAAATGCAGCTTTTGCCATGGCAATCCTGGATTTAATTTCACAAGTACACCTTCCATCATCTGTTAACAAGCTACCCAAATATTTAAAACATTTCACATTCTCCAGTTGTTTTTGGTCTATCTTTATTGTGACTGGGGTTGGTTTACGTGTTACAAAAGGCATAAATGTGGAAGTTATTTAGCATTTTTCAACACTGATTCTAAAAATAATAAAACGTTTTGAGTTACACATTCATATTCCGAAGAAGTTTTGTTTTATTTTTTTTTTTTCCCCCAGTTTGAAAATTACGGACCACGAAAAAACCGACAATAATTTAGAATCATCCTGTATAATTAATAATGGAAATATCTCTTGATAACCCGTAAAACTAACTGAGGAGCGAAAACTTATTTTCATGGTGAGTTTTTTTGTCACTTCAAGAAACAGGGTAGCCCCACTCAGACATATAGAACTATGAAGTGTAGTGTACATTCATGATTCACTCTGTCTCTCTGTTTACAGCGTATGAACAAAATTAACAACTCTGTTAAATTAGGTGTAAAACTTATACAAAAGAGAACGTCGACATGTGTCTCATTTATTCTTATAAAGTGGAAATATTAATAAAGATGTTAAACGGGACGTTGTCACTGGTGGACGTTCAAGTGCTGATGTGCAAATAAATACGGAAATTGCAGAGAACTTTAATTAACGAACTGTCGCAAAAAGTAGCATAATGAAGAGAAATTAAAAAGAAATCTCCATATCTGAAGACCGCCAATCACCTGAAGACGTAAGTAGCTGATAGCTTAATTATATAATTATATTAAGCTTTACACTTTTATTTTATAACATTGAGCCATTTATGACTGCAGACTGAATTCGTTGAATGCTTGGCGTAATTTTTTCATGATTGATTTTTTTATAGAGAATCCAGAGTTGAAAATGTTTTTTTTTTTTCAATGGTTCTTCCAGCCTATTCAAGACCCAGGCTACTTATTCAATTCCGAAATATTTTTCACACACTGTAGGACTACTTGGGCGAGAGATCAGCCAGCCGCAAGGTCACCACCTACACAGGACAATACAAATACAGAATGAACCCATACACACACAAAACATCCATGGCCTGAGTGGGATTCGAACCCATGATTTCAGCGTCCGAGCGAGCGAAGACAATTCATGACTTAGAATGCGCGGCCACTGTGACCGGCAGAGTACATAAGAACTATAAATTCAGTGAAAAATCTTGTAGTAAGTCAATTCGTTTAAAATTTAGTTCACATGAGCATATATATTGTAGTACAATGTAGGATTTGAAGTTCTGACAGCGGTGATTATGTAGTGTTGTATCCTGCTGGATGTAAGATGGAGTCCGTTGAATGTCAACTGACGTTCCAAGGAACATTGCGCCTCCATCTTCAGGTTTGAAAAATAAGTCATTCTTATTTCATGCGTTTCTTCCTTAGCTTACATTTCAACCATGAAAATGTAGGTGAAAAAGCCTTCGAAACATCCGATGACTATCAATTGAATAAAAGACATTATGTCCTAAAAGAGAGAACTATTTACTGTAATATAATTTTGGTATGCTGACATTCGCAAAGAGAACCAACTTTCACTAAATTATCAGACGAGGGTTCTGAACAATTCAAAATCTGATTGTTTTCAAATCGTCTCTTTTTTTTCAGAATAACAATATTTTCACCATTGTCCTGTGTGTCTCCGACAGACAAGCATTGTATTTTAAAACAGCTCTTTTAAGGATTAATAAAGAAAATTTCTGTTTACATTCTGCTCTTTGCGTTGGCGACTTTATGTGTAATATATCTTTTGTTACCAGAAAAAGGAAATATGTTAAGAAAATATTTCTTAAAAGTGTGGAAGCAAAGAGCTCGTTAGTCAACACACAACCTGTATTCTAGCAGCCTGTGAGTTTCATGCACACTGAAGACGGGTATACCAGACATTACCGCTAGCAAATTGTATTGTGAAGTTAGGATATAGTGTCTTGTGTACAGGCATAGGGGTATGTTAAATCTCATTCAAGATAGGGGTGAAGATATAGCACCATCTTATAGTAAAGCTCCTAGCAATACTGCCTTCAAGATCTCACCTATTGACGTAATTTAGAAACCGAATATTCTGTTATATTTATAAACTTCTGAATTTGATAATCATCTGGATATACTTTAATACTGTCACGTGTCTTAGTGACTAATAACGCGAGTTCTGGATTGGATGAACGCGTTTATTTCCTCCTTATACACACCTCCAGTAATTAAAATAATTATAGCGCTATCACTATTTCTGCACTTTATAATTCACTGTTACACATACACACTAGTCGTCTCCTGGTAACGTAATTAAACACAGGAACTCTAACAGTCTCACTCAATTACACACTCCCAGTATTGATGTGTAACGTCACACATTAACTGTTATACTTCTGATCACACTTCTGTTTCCTTCTGTGACAGACCAAACCTCTTGCAATTCTCGATGGGAAGCTATGGTCCTCTTTAGCCATTTCGGAAGGGTGACTGGTTTAGCGGCGAGACCGATTTATTAACATGTTATGACTTTATTGTTATATTTTAGCGTCCTGTTGCACTGATTTAAGTCCATGATTTATTTCAACCGTCTTCCAGTGCATACACTCATCTATTCCCTCCTCTCACTCGCACTACATGTTTCGGCATAAAAGTGCCATCTTCAGGTGTTTATTCGATTTACGCTAAACTAGTTCATTGCATGCCTTGTCGTCTTCATATTAAAATAACTAAAATATATATTTATCATATATATTGATAAATGTTAAATGTTAAAAATATTAAAATTGTTCAGGATTTTTCATCCCTACGTCGTATCTCACTACGCGAGT
>NW_019742961.1:2202789-2206985 GCF_002891405.2 Cryptotermes secundus | reverse complement strand
GGACTGCTAAATTTGTCATGTGTTACAAACCGAAACGAATTTATAATGCAGAATAACTCTGTGAAGAACTGGGACACCAATTTCGCAGTACGCATCAAAATTAAAAGAAAAAAAATGGAAAAAGATAGTATAACTTCTTGTATAAAAATTTTCAAATTTTTATTGTAATATACGACACTGTGTTCTTTGCTGATACAAGCAAAGTTAAATCAATCCATTTATCATAAGAATTGTGTTAGAAACAGCATTTTTAAATACATTACTTAAAATTGTTTAGGCGCTCTACCAGGAATGGACATTTCAACGCGCTGCGACAGCTGTCATTTAAATATGGTCCCGCCAACTCAGACTTACAACCAGTTCAAAGGCCGGTCGTTCAGTAATCTTTTATGCTTGATGTTTACAGAAATTTGTTTAACAATAATGCACATATGAACAGAATACTTCATGGTAGTAAGCCTACCACCAATGGACCCATAGTGCCAAGCGCAAAAAAATCTTGCACATACTCAAATTTGTGAGCGATGTGCAAGGCAGAAACAACTAAAACTCTTGCACATCACGCAGTTAATTAAACACTTGACGTCAAGCAAATTCAGCGCGATTTAACAGGAAAATATGAAACTAAAAATTTGATAAAACATGCACATGAGTGGAACTAGGATAGAAAAGGAGGTAGAAACTTTTGCTACAAACCTAGCTAACAAAAGCATCTGCAACTTATTGGTCTGTGCAAACCGCCCCTCTGAAAAATTCATTTTATAGGATATGGCAGGAGGTACTGGGCAGCCCCGTGAAACTCCCATGTTATTGGTGGGCAACATGTCCTCCATGACACCACCGTGCAGTGCTACTGCCATCTGTACATATCCTACATTAACTAAATTTAAAATGACCGACGGGGCCGAGAGCACAATTGGTAAGAAGGTATGCTAACATAGTAACTATTTTGAGTGCCCCCCCCCAAAGGCTTTGTTCGCTAGAATAGCAATAAATCCTTTTACAACCAGATCTCCTGTACTGCAGAGGTTTCCCCCCTAACCTATTTCTATTTTTGAACTGTGTTCAGTATCACTAGTCAAGGAGGATGAGGTTGGCAGGGAATGGAGCACGAATGGAGGAGGCGACGAATGCATATAGGATATTGGTAGGAAAGTCAGAGGGAAAGAGCCTACTGGGAAGAGCAAGGTGCAGGTGGGTTGACAATATTAAAATGTATCCGAGAGAGATAGGATGGTATGGTATGGATTGGATTTATATGGCTCAGGATAGGGACCAGTGGAGGGCTCTTGTGAACACAGTAATGAAACTTTGGGTTCCATAAAATGCTGGAAAATTTTTGAGAGGCAGCACATTTGGTGGGTTCTCAAGAAGAGCTCAGCTCCATGAGTAAGTTCAATATCACTTCACCCATGTCCTTTTGTTGGATTTGAGTGAAGTGCTATTAATGTTATAATGAACAGTAGATTGCCAAGCGAGTGTCTTCGCGATGAACCGCTTTGGAACACCGAAACATTAGCATTTCGGATAACTTTCATTGTAACTAACCTGGAGGTACATTAATTTAACTAAAACTTATTACACAATGCGAAAGTGTATATCTGGTAGATGGATTTAATTTGGGGAATTGTATTTCTTAGTCTCGCTGTTTGAAATCATCTCCTCTATGGAGCAGCACGTGAATACATTCCTTTATGCACAAAATTTTGGAATTTTAATAACAGAACACTTCCCAAATACTTTCAGATTCACAAAGTAGATTTGATTTTACAGTCACAATTTGAATCCAGAAATTGCTATAGTTCATATTAGATTTAGGGGACCTCATATTTAAGCAGAGTGTAACTGAAAGTTGCGGTCAAATTTTGGTTAAGATTTCCACGTAACATAACAAGAAAATTACCGTATTTACGAATGTATAGGCCGCACATTTTTTGCCAGTAATTCAAGAGGAAAACTGGGGTGCGGCTTATGTTCGAAATATTCGAAATCACACTTCATTAAAAAAAATTATATTCATAATTAGTAATACAGGGTGTTCTACTCCTGAAATAATATTCCAAGAAAATGATTTTTTCTATAATTTCTGTCTGAAAATTGTGCTGCGGCCTATACACGCAAGCGGCCTATACATGCGTAAATACGGTATATTTTGTCAGCTGTAGGTGAAAGATTACGTATATAATAAGCGCTCAAAATGTCTTCCATGAGACTGAATTCGTCCCTCGACACATCTCATGTATCGCCGCGTCTGTACAAAAATGCTGGGGTAGTTGTGGTTAGTCTGACAGGCATCCACAGTGCGACGGTGAAGTGCCTCTTCCTTGTCAACAGGAGCTGCATACACAAGGGTCTTCAGGTATTACCACCGGAAAATCCAGGGGATTCAAATCTAGCGAGCGTGGAGGCCATGCAGTGGGTCCGTCTGTACCTACCCATCGCCATGAGAGGTGTTACTGAGAGCACATCGCACAGCACGGCTAAAATGTGGCGGAGCACCATCATGCATGTACCACATTCGTACTCTGACTGACAGTGGTGCAACTTCCAGTAGCTTTGGCAGATCAGGTAAGAAGAACTCTGGATAATGGTTGCTTGTAAGCCTAAGTGGCGAATTATACGGGTCTACAGAACAGTCACTAACAATACCTGCCCGCACATTAATGCTGATATATTGAATAAGTCACGACAGTGTTCGTTCAGCTATAGCTCACAAGTTAAATGTTTCCGGACACATGTGGATATTGTCATGTATAGGGGATTTGCGTGACTAATAGCAGGTTCTGGATTGGACGTTGGATTTATTGGCACTTCTTTACAATTACAGTCCATTATAACATCCCACAATCAGTGGCTGCTTAAGACTCGCTCCTTTTCTCACTGGAACACGAGCGTCTTCTCTTTCACTGTGACTGACTTCGTTCTGATTTACGAGTTAATCACTTCTTCAACTTCCGTTGTCCGATGATTAGCACTTCACAGCTGAACAATCTCTTGCTACTGAACTACCAACTCTCGAATGACAGCTTCCATACGACTGGCTCGTTCTGCTCTGCACGGCTCCTTATGTAGGCTACCGATAACCACGGTAAATGTCTGTTGTCACGGAAACGCGCTTACCGAAACGTTGCCTAGCAATACACTTATTCGTTGCCGCGGGAACGTGTTTTGCGAGCCGTTGGCTAACAATGGATTCCGCTCTGGCTGCGCTATTCCTGCTTTCACGCATCTCGTCACAATATGGCCAATAGCGTAAGTTTTGTCCGCACGTTTCCGTAACATACTGTAGAGAGCAGGTATATTGTTGAGCCTCGAATTGGTGTTTCAGGATCTGATTTATTAAGCCGAACTAATAAATTCAATATTAGTAAATCCAAAATACTTGTGTAACTACTCTTCTGTCGAAATTTTTGGCCCCCTTTCCTCTCCTTTTCCGTTCTTTCCTTCCTTTTCCTTCTCTTTTCTTTCCTTTCCTTTCTGTACTCTTTTAAACTGAAGGGCTTGATCTGAATTAGTCTCATAAGCCTGTTATCTTAAAGGTTGCGTTTCACCCAATGCGGTGGAAGTAGCCTATATGCATCATTTATAGTATAACAGACGTTATTGCCGGTATACGAGTAATATCCAGACTTTGTATAAGAGATGTGTGGTCTTCTTTAGGTTGCATTACAGCAGCTGCATTTAACAGGAAGAAGTCTTGTGAATAATGAACATAAGGCCGACAGTCATTTGTCAACCAATCCCCTGTTCTCTCTCACTGTCTCTCAGCCTCCTTGTCGCCATAGAAACGAGCATCGTTGGAAACAAGCGTGCATTAGCTTGGGATTAATCCGATTTGTAGTTTAAGCTACACGGGCTTCAAGAGAAGAGTGTGCAAGCGACAGGGAGGAGAGTTGACAGCCCTCTAAACAGCTCACTTCAATCTTGCTACTGAATGGAATGCCTTGCCATTGATCTGCGTTCCGTTAGGTAGCTAGCTATAGTGCTATGCAGGTCAACCAAACTGGCGCCTTCACGTTTCTTCTGTCACGGAACATGTCAACTCCGACTCTGACGTCACTGCCGTACATTATTTCTGTGATTCGCCGGAAGTTGGCTGTCTATTCTGAAAACGAAAATGTTTCCTCCAGACTCATATGTTGTCAGACTACCTTCCATTCTTTGATGGGGGGGGGGGGGGGGGGAGGGTTTGGTGG
>NW_019742961.1:2137960-2202723 GCF_002891405.2 Cryptotermes secundus | reverse complement strand
TTTTTAGGGCTTTGAACCCCCTTTCCCGTCTTCGTCTCCCCCCCCCCCCCCCGTAATTTTTTCGTTTCCCGTGTGGCTTATGTTATATCAAAGGAAAGTAGGGGAACAGTTCTTCCCATATCTTCTTGCTTGATTTTGTGATGCCGGATATAGGCAATGACAACTCAGTCTGACTGACTGTCTACAGAACGAACATAGTGTGTTAGATTCTCGTAAGAAGTGTTCTGACTATTTGTGCCGATCACTCTGTCCAGTCGATGTTTTACCCAGGCAAGAGCTGAGGAAGCTTGTGCATCTAAAACGGTAGACAACGCGTGAACATTCTCCGCTACGTCAGAGTATAGGTTATGTTTAGGTGCAAGATTTTCCATTTATTGTATTGGCCTCTGTGTTAGTCGATAAACCGTGGAGTTTGCGGCTTTATTTCGGAAGGTTCTGCTTGAATCCCATCTGGAAAATGGACGTTTGTGTCTTTGGTGAATCACTGCCCACAGTGTAACTTAACAGCACTAATGAAGACAACACTACACGCTGCTCGAGGGAACAACACACAAACAAGGGGCATATTGCAGATCACAGACGCAGCTGCTGAAACAAACTGGAATACACGCATCACATAGCTTTAAACAAGTGGACGACGTTCCTTACGAGGTGGAATAGGATTTTACGAAAGATTTTAATAGAAAAATATTAATGAATTTTAAGTAAATATTTATATTATTTTAAGTGGACTGCAACGCGCAATTTTAGCGCGCATCACAGCAGTATAACAGTTTGGACGCATCGAAACACCTGAGGATGACCGTCTGTAGCCGAAACATATTGTGTTAGTGTTAAACGGTGAATATTTAATGATTGTTGCGTTACTGACGGACTTAATACATAGATATTTAATTAAGAGCAAAGATATATACTTGTCTTCAGTTGGCGTTCATTTCGAATTTTGGCTGGAAAGGTGGTTATTGTAATACTACTTCTATGTAGAAATACTCAGTAATGTCTTAAAAATAAACACAAAAGCTATACGTCTTTCTACCAAGTCCATTTCAGTTTATTGAATAACTTACCCACTTATTTTGTTCTGTACTACCTAACAAATTGAAAAGTGACAGTCAGATAACCTATGAATAGTGTTCAAAACCATCACCAGCCAGTCCGTACTTCCTGCCCGAAAGTTGGTCACTGTGCTCTGTGATACATCCCGCGTAGAGATACTGGCATAAGTTCCGAAGGTTGAGAGCTATCCCGGGAAATGTGACGTAAATGCTGTGACTGCGAGAGACGAACACAAAAGCAACAGCGGAAATTATATAACTCTCCTTTGAGTGATATCAAAAAGGACAAAGCTAGTTTATAAATTATTCGCATAGATGTCTATTCATCTCTCAAGAAGAGTATTGCATCTGCGTTGGAATCGAAGGAAAACACAGTATTCTTGAAGATATCTGAGGTTTCGAATGGGGTATAAATCATTTTGATCTTACTTCCCTTATTTAGAAACAAGTAAACATGAGAACACTGCTGTTTGTGAGTCTGTGTATCCCACCTAGTGTTCTAATTATTCTATGCGGTCCGTGTCCTATCAAAGGAAAGCAGTCGATTTGTCCTTCCAAGAACTTCTTATCTATCTTTTTTCTTTTCCCCTTGGCACTACAGCCCCGGTGGGCCTAGGCCTACCTCCATGGACTTCTCCGTTCACTTCGGTTTTTCTTACGCATTCGGTAGGACTCCTTGGGCGGGTGATCAGCTCGTCGCAAGGCCTCTACCTGTACACAAACACAGAAAAACGTACACACACAAACTAAACATCCATGTCCTGAGTGGGATTCGAACCCACGATCCCGGTTTCCAAGCGAGCGAAAACAGTATGTGCCTTAGACCGCTCGGCTACCGTGACCGGCTTTCTTATCTTATACTGCAGTCAAATCACACGGCGAGGAACCGATAGTATATTGTGAAGGCAGAGAGAGAAGTATAAGTCACAGATTGTGATATTGCGAGATTGCATCCACAAGAACTGGTCCTTCGTAATGCTAAGAATGTTATAGTTTTTCTCTGATGTTGGAACTAAATTAAATATACATATTAACATGATTTTTATGGTATATATTCTTATAGGTTTGAAAAAATGAATGTTAACGTCAGAAACCCTTTGTAATCTAGTTTTTTTCTGAAATGAGAAACAGCAGCATAGCTTCTATTCCAGCGAAAAATTAAGGTCTCACCCACCCCTCACCACCAAATCGAAACATATTCCTTGAGTAAATGGTTTCTCGTTTCTCTTCACCTTAGAGCCACATGTATTTTAGCGCCATTTCTTAGGGAAGTGTAGTTGTAAGTTACGAATGCAGAATTTTTAGGAGAAATTGCAGAAGTATCGAGTCATTAATAATATTTCTGTAACTTCTGTGTCAGAATTGGCTTGGCGGGAATGAAGCAAATGGCATAAAACTCAGAAAAGCAAGCGAAGACACCGAATGTTGAAGCCGAATATCTACTATTTCTGCTTCGCGTTCAGGAGGTTCCTGTCTGGGTACCGGCTATCCTGACTGAGGTCCTTCGTCATCTCCCCTGTCCTTGCGTACAGATGGAAGAGCGGTGCCTGTTCCCTTCAACGCCCTCATACACATTAGACGATAAACGTGTACAGTCTAAGCGCCGCGCGGTCTAAGGCATGAACCGTCTTCGCCCTCTCGAACAATGGGATCCTGGGTTTGAAGTCCACTCAAGGCATGGATGTCTGGGTGAGTTTATTCTCTGTTTGTGTTGACATGTGTAGGTAGCGGTCTTGCGATGTGTTGATCGTGTTGATCTCCCGTCCAAGGAGTCCGATCGACTGTGTATAGATTCAGAAATTGAAAAAGCTGGCAAGGTTCCCAACGGATATAGAGGGGGGGGGGAGTTCATACGTTAAAGCGGCTGCATAATTTGTATTGAAGTTTTCTGTGTCATCTGCAGTAACAATTTTCATCCGGTTGAAATTAAGTTTCACACAGGGAGTTTGTTTACAAAATTCCGCAATAATAAATTAGTTATGTAGAAATCTGTGGCTAATTAGTATGTACCACTACCCTAAGCCGATTTAGAACCATTTCATAATCATATAATAATATTAACTTACTCCATGCAGATGAACCTTTCTTTGGAAGCCAGCATGAGCTGAGTTAGTCAAGAAATTCTCAGCATTTTATGGAACCCAAAGGTTTATTATCGTATTCACAAGAGCCCACCACTACTATCTATCAGAATACAGTTGTATGTAGCACCTAATGCTTTTCTTTAAGATTCATTTTATTATTATAATGGCATCTACGACTTCCTTACTTACTTATTCATGGAGCTGAGCCCTTCTTGAGGAGCCGCCAATTCTGCAGGTACTCAAGAATTTCCCAGCATTTTATGGGGCCCGAAGGGTCATCACCGTGTTCACAAGAGCCCTCCATTGGTCCCTATCCTGAGCCAGATCAATCCAATTCATACCATTCCTTCCTGTCTCTCTGAGGTCTCTTGTCACCACAGCATGGCGCGTCCTCATGTTGCGGATGGAGGAGACGCCCTCAAGGTATGAAGGGAAGCTGCGAATATATCGAATAAGTAATCAAGGACAGCCGACAAGGGGTGGTCCTCCAGTTTGGGGTTTGGGCATGGGGCTAAAAACTCCTCACAGTAAAAAATAAGCTTGTTACGAAAATGTTCAAAAGGCTTCGGACATGGACGGATCACATTTACGAGTAGGCTACGAAAACCCTGTATGCACTCCCCCCCGTGAGTACCACATTCCCTGCTCATCTCATCCTCTTTGTTCCGATCGGTGTAATTATATTTGGTGAAATGTAGAAGTTACGAAACTCCTCATTATGTAGCTTTCACCAGTCTCATATTATTTCATACTTCTTGGCTTCAAATTCTCCGGAGCACATAATTTTAATGTATGTGAATATTGTTTGGGTAGATTCCTTTCGCTCTTTCATGCTTGCATAGTAAATCTGTTTACTCGAGCGGGTCCAAGGCCCAATTCCTCAGCTCTGCTAGAAACCGGAGCGAGAAGTGGATAGAGAAATCGTTATCATTTAGAGACGAACATATATTTTCATTGTTATGTGGAACCTGGGTTAAGACTGGAGAAGGAGCAGTGAAGTAAAGGGACTCACAATATCGCAGACACTTGCGCAATTTGACTTCAAACGAGGCAGAAAGAAGATGAAATTAAGGAAACTTCCAGGAGCATTGGCGACGGTGAAATAAGAGGTAGTCAGCTGTATGAACATTAGGTGAAATGTGGCATGGCATTTGTTCCCAATGTTCTCTGCTGTTACGTAACTGGAGGTGAATAATAATAATAATAATAATAACAATAGTAATAATAATACAGATGTGAGATCCGAGATTTGCGGTTCTCTCGGTTGTAGATATAAGATTAGAAGCTACTATAAACACCGTGGCCGATCACAGTGTCTGGGGGGCCTAAGACATGAATCGCTCGATTCGTGGGTTCAAATCCCACTTAAAGCATAGATGTCTTTGTGCGTTTACGTTGCGTTTGTGTTGTACTGTGTGTAGTTAGCGGCCTTGCGACTTGCTGATCCCTCGTCCAAGGAGTCCTACAGACTGTGTATCACCCACTCATGGAGCTGAAACACTCTGAGAAGCCGCCAATTGTGTAACTAATCAAGAACTTCCCAGAAATTTATGGAAACCAAAAGTTCATTACCACATTCACAAAAGCCCTCCACTGGTCCCTATTACGAGCCAGATCGATCCATATCATTGCATTCTATTTTTCTTAAATACATTTTAATATTATCCACCCACCGACGACATGCTTTTCCTAGTGACCTTCCTTCTTGAGTTCCAACCTCTACCCTATATGCGTTCCTCTTCTCCCCCATTCGTGCTACATACCCTTCCATATGATCCTCCTTGACTTGATCATCCTAATTATGCTTGAAGAAGAGTACAAGTTATGAAGCTCCTCATAATAACCATAATGATAACTATAATGATAAGACACCATGTAATTTCTTAAGAATTTACCGGGTTTCGAAGGAATTCTCTGCCTTCCACTTCAGGGCACAAGAGTGACAGTGTTACTGTTCTAACTTTATGGTCTTACGTGATGTGATGCCACGTAGTCTGGTAGATTTCGTATTAAGAAATGAAGTATTAGACTTTAAATCTTCTATCATGAATAAGGAGGCATCAGGTTCCTCCGAAATCAAAGTATCTATTAGAGTTCATAGTATCACATATTTAATTATTATTTGCTTGAAAAACTTATTATTCTGCGTTGTCAAAATTAAGCTGACGCTAGATGTCAGTGCTCATAATTGTCCTGTATTTAATAATAGGATTCTAATTAACGTAATTGATCATGATCACTAACAAAATTATATGAGTTATAAAAGAATTGCGCCTTTGAACATGACATAGAACTGTGGGTAAAGTCTACGCAATCTTGTAATATACCGTCTCTCATATACGTGTACGTCCATCCGTCATAGTGGATCCATAAACTAAAGTTTGAACACATTACTAACTTCACTGCGACTTCACAGTCTCATGCCACCAGAAAATATATATCACGGTTTAACTAGTTTATCTGTAGCGGTTATTCGCACCGCATTATTTTTGAGAGATTCAGAGGCAGAACTTCGATCAACAGACGAGAAGTTCTCAATTGTTTAGATTTTTTAAGTCCCTGTGTTAGCGTAGTTGATTGAGACACTATGCTATAAGCCTGAAGGTCGCGGGTTCATTTCCAGATATGGTCATTCTAATTATCTATTGACCTAATCCTTCCATCCGCAATATGGCCCTATATTTGACTCGGCATCTGGCAGAAATGTGTACCAGGAATCTTCCTGGGGTTAAAGGACAGCCGGTCGGTACGTAAGGCCGACAACCTCAACCCCATCTGTGAGTAGACTGTTTAGAAAATATGGAAGCATCGACGTCTCACAACCCTATGGACCTCCACGGCCTGTCACAGAGATAGGTTTACTTTATATACAAATTCTCTCTAGAAATTTACAATTGAATACTTGATAAATGCCCCACAATCGCTTCCACACTTATTACTAAACAAAAATTCATTACAATATTTCAGTGACCTTGGATGGCTCAATATGTGCAACGACTGGATACGGGATGGACGGAGGAGCGGTCGGAGTAGGGTAAGAGTTTTCTCTCTTCACGTAGTCCAGACCGACTCTAGGGCTCACCAAACCTATCCAATGGGTACCGGGTCTCTTACGGTGTAAAATGACCAGGGAGTGAAGCCAACCGTCCACCTCCAACTCATGCCAAGGTCAAGAATACGTGATATATACATCAGTTCCCCAAAACGTCTTCGTGGGGTAGTGCTTAATTATTTAAGCACAGGGAAAAATTATTTTTATTATTATTTCAAGCTTCCATAACGGTTAAGCTTTGATGCTGATCCTTTTTTGAGGTGAAAAAAGTATGAAATAGAATTACAGATAAAATAAAGAACAAAATAAATCCAACTGAGAGACAGAATCGAAATTCTGTAAGAGATATTCATATACAGAAATATGAAACTAACTCAGAAGACTATCAAGAATGGCTGTTATTTCCTTAGCGATTCAAAGGAGAACAGCAAACTTGTGGAATTTGAATTGACATTTGGAAATCGGAGAAGCAGCAGCGCGCCAGGTTTTAGTTGCTAGGTTACAGCGCCTGGGATGTGAATCATCTACGTCACTTCCGCGTGGCACTGGCGGGGTCTCTTGGGAATTCATTCAACCCGTCTCGTAACTGTGAGGTAGAACATGACGCCAAGTCTTCGCTTCTTTGAACGAACGACATTTTGGGATATATTCATCTGAGAATAAACTCATCGTGGAAAATGGAAGGGGGTTGTAGGCAACGTTGCAACCTTCATGTAACGTTTGACTCCCCACCTATTGTTGAAACACAAGGATGACGCAGATCCTGTGGGATTAAGCCTTATAGGAATATTATTCTGCTGTTAGCACAGGGGTGTGTTTAAAGTTGTAAACGTGAAAGTTTTGGATGGATGGATAGATAGATAGATTTTATTAGATAGATATATAGTTTATTTAACAAAAAGTAGTTAACAATAACTTAGATCTTTACAATGCAACATGTAAATGAAAGAAAATAAAATAAAATAACATATATTTAAAATGTATACTGCATTTGATGTGCAATTGATGTGTACAGCGGCATTTAGATCTGATTGTTGAGTATAATGCGTCCCTCTTGAATTCTTCCTAGTATGTTCCTATGTAGCCAGTATCTCTCGAACGTCTCGACGTCATCTTCCCATATGCTGTAGTGCAATTCTAGATTTAGTTGGAAAGCTGCTAATTTCAAGAGGCATTGTCTCAAAATGTGTCAGTCCGCACACTCGGGAACTGCTTGAACCCATGTAAGCAGATGAATGAAGGAAAAGATTTGCCAATGACACCGCGTTTGTAAGCGGACCTCCAGTCTACTTTAAACTGATTACTTAGTAGAATAATCACTTAGTTACTGCCGGGCTTGTTACGTAACACAACCACTAGTACTTGTAGGGTTATGACTAATAACTTACTGTACACACTCTTCTAGCGATATTAGTCCACTATTGATTTTACATAACGACTCTTTCTGAACTTCAGAAAACATGGTACCATTATTATCAGTGGTAAATTCGGAATTCTATAGCAGGAAATTATAATTCATTTCACATTTCAATTAAAATATTTTTGAAGAAACTGAGAAAACTAATGAATATCTGTCAAGATAGTAGAGCCCAGAAACTAACACGTCCATACCTTATTTCAAAGCAGGCAAGTCACACACTTCATTCTGATACTTTCATACAAATTTGTGGAGCAGTAAATATCGTTATATAGTCTATTATATTAAATAAATAGGTCTACTGAGAAGAGTGTGCTGGTAAAACAGATAGACGGTAACGGATTCGTATTAATTTAGCATATCTTATGTTTTGTTCAGATATGTACACCTGTTAGAACTTATTATCTCATGTAGGACCTCAACTATTGATCTTTTCTGACGATGTTAATTTGTTGGGAGAAAACTTAAACACAAACGACAAAATTATAGAGGCTCTACCCAGCGTTTACGCTGACAAATGTAATTAATATATAAATAAACATAGAGTGAAATAAGTAGGACAAATAAATCTTTACTTTTCAATCAAATTTTTTAATATAAAACATAAAATATTTCCTTTAAAAATGCGCCAACGTTCAAATATTTGAGAACGAGAGTAAGAAACAAGAAAAGAGATTAAAATGCATATTAAAATCGGGAAAAGTTAAGTACTTTTTACTTCAGAATCTCTTGTCTTCCCGTGCTATATAAAGACCTGAGGATTGTAGATATTCATGTCACTTTGAGTGGATGTAAAGGAAGAAAAACAGTGAAGGTGTTAGGGATTAGCATGGCGAGAAGAAAATTTAGACGTAAAAGGAGGCCGGAAGGAATTGAATTATGAGGAGCTCCATGACTTGTAGCATTTACGAGAACTGTGGGTAGATCCAACTTTTTCAATTTAGTAGCGTCTTTTGGTGGAGTCTTATGGAGTTGTTAATAAAACTTTTAGTACCTTAACGGAACATTGCCCAATCAACTGAGCAGGTATGGGCTTCTCGGTAAGGAATGTGCCCAATGCATTTAATGAGAACATACTCACGTTACAAACGGTAACTACCACGCGATATGAGCACATTAACAAAGCGGACTCCTTAATTACCCCTCTGATTCACGGAATATCATCATACACAATCATACTTTTAGTTCGTCTCTAACTTTTAACATTTTAATTTCTCAGTTATAAGTTTCATATTTTAAGACTGATATTCAAATTTGTAATAAAACTAGGCATAAATAAAACCATAAGGCATCCTTGAAACACTTCCTCGCCTTTCAAATTCTTAATTTTAAAAAGTCGATAGGACTCCTTGTACGGGGGATCAGTCCTTCCTCTACAGAGGAAAACACAAACACACAATAAAGGCACAGAAACAACCATGCCTTGAGTGGGATTCGAAATCACAACCCCAGTGTTCGAGCGGGCGAAGACATTTCATGCTTTAGACCGCGGAGCCATTGTGTTCGGTTTTAAGCTTAATCAAGAACCGAAAATGACTATTCCTTTCCCACTTGACATTAGGCAAAAAGGAAATTAATCTAAAACGTTTGTTTCTATTTCGTTCTCTTTTGTGTTATTATATTGAAATCGCTATTTGAGCGTGTTTCGTCTTGGTAAGATTCAAATTTTGTCCATTAATGCAGTATTTTCTCCTTCATATTATGCAGTGCTTCTTTTCTTTTTTAACAGTGTATAAATATATACTTTTCGCATATCGAGGCCCAACCGACAACATTCTACGATTTGAAATGCTCCAGATGACTAATAACAGCTTTCGAAACTGTTGTAATTTCCAGTCCGACTAAACTGCCATGATGCAAAGTACTATAGATATTCGTAAGTCGTTCCTAGAATACGAGATTCTCGGTCGGAACTGTTGCATACTATCCGGGGGAACACAGGAGAAAGTTCAAACTGGAATGAGATAGCAGAATGAAGTATGGGGGGGAGAGAAATTGCGATAATTTAGAGAACAGACAATAGAGGCTTTGAATTGGCTGCAGTAAGCCATATTTGCACAGCTCTAGGGTGATCACTTAGTTAAGTTCTGCATCAGAACTACCCTTCTATAATGGACCTCATTCAGGATTTTGGCAGAATGAGAAAGTTGTGTTGAAGAAATTTTTTATTTATTTGTTTATTTATGGTTAAATCAACGAAGTTCTCAGTAACTCATAAGCTACTATATAATGTCGAATTGTAAGATTAATGAATGATAAATTTTCAAAATGTTTGAAAGACTTATTTCAGGGTAATCTGTCGAAATTCTTCCAGGGGGGTGTAGGAAAGCCACAGCAAACCTCTCGGCCGAAATTCGAATCGGGTTAAAAGTCAAGAACTTTGCCACCTGCCCCAATCGTCCCGGTGCGGAAGTCTCAGCCGGAAAGTTATCTTTCGATTCCATTTCATCGGCCATCACTCGGCAACGTTTATCGTGTCTCGAGACTGTTATCTTCAGTAACCACTTACGATCTTGATGTCATTTCATTTTTCTTCTACGGGGTTGGACGACAGGGGTTCGATTTCCGACAGGGAAATACATGGGGCAGAAACTCGAAGAGAATTTCCAAGAAGAAAGGACAGAATTTTTACTAACGTAAATTTGAAAAGTGGACAACAACATTAACAATAATTATGTGTATATACTCCCCAATTAATCTATTCCTTAAACACAAATACTACACTCTTTAAGCACAGTGGTAACTAGTCTCAGTATTGGAAGTTCTAACGCTTGTACGTAGGTTGAATTTGTGAGCGTCACATGATTTTGAAATGAAACAACGATGTTCTCTTAGAGATCATTAACTGGTTATTCTTTGTAATGGAGATACAGTGTTTTATGTGAGGTCGAAACTGAACTTCTAAATAGTATTTATGTATACTTGTTGCTTCAAAAAGTTGATAAATTAATGCTCTTCACTGATTTGAGCTATCCTTCCAGTTATTTATACTTCACCGTATAATTTCACTCCACTTGCTGCGCGGGTTCCCTTAGCATTGTTCTATTCAAGTGCCCTGAAGCGCCACTTCTCCTTCTCAAACCCACGGATCATTAGACTAATTACAACATAATTTTCCTATTCCTAGAAGAGCCATTATGGACGGGATGTTGCAACGGAATTAGAAGACAGACTGAAGTCTTCGTAATGGACAACTGTTCCTATACTTTTATGGTCTGCAGCATGTGAAACGTATTTCGGCAACAACTTAATGTCAAGTTAAGTAACCTCTATTTAATATTTAAGTGAATTAAATAGATTCGTTACGACTGGGTACTTATTTTCATATAAATTTAGACTTGTAAACTGAGCACTGAATCTCTGTGTATTTACAGATTTTTGAAAAAGAAAAATTAAATAAAATTTCTTATAATAAAGTGTTTATTAAAATTATGCACAACTTAAAATATATTATTGAATTCCATATTTCACAAGGACGTGACTGTTATTATTCATTATTTACAGAATATCTCATTTCGGGCCAAGTACTTCATATGCTGAATTCTCCTAAATTTCATGACATATATTTCCGGAATGCAGGGATTCTTTCTACCGAGTATAAGGGAAAATAACATAAAATACAAAAATGTAAGTGCGTCTTAAGCGTCTGCCGTTATGGAAGTAGATCATACGTTTTTAACTTGTTTATTTAACGATATATTCAATATCCAAACTGTATAGCGTCACATGACAGGATGATTAATATATGTGAAACAGTTATTGGAATAAAAAGTGGCAGGGTAAACCTATGTAACCTGAGAAAACCCTCTCTAATGTCACATTTTTTCCACCACAAATACTACATATCCTTACTGCGAATTGAAACCGGGACGCCGTGTAGTTTGAAGCCAGCGACTAAATGCCAGAGCCATGTGTTCTGATAAAGTATTTGTTCAGTATTGTGCAACGTGAGTCCTGTATCTGTCAGTACAAAATTCCATCCGCTTTAGTGACGCCAGAATCGAGTTTCTGTTATACGACTTCAGATATAAGGAACCTTATGGATACCTTCTGGCCTCAATTCTGAAATTTGTGGCTGTATGGGGGCGAACTAAGATTACAACAGTTGTTGATAAGCTCATGACGAGCTCGGAGCACGTCTCACTCTGCGGCCCCATCTCACGAGGGGGAATTATCGGTCGAGAGGGCTCGCAAGACAACGCAGTGTTCGGGGCGTAAGATAGTGCCCCTGAATTTATCATCTCTTCTGTACATAATGCTGTGTTTGTAACAGGAGAGGCCCGCTTTCACACTTGTGGCGGATATTCGGAGTGGAAGAATATGTACTGAAGTAATGTCTTCATGACTATGCAAGTCTGCTACTGCTCTCTGTATTTCAAGCCATTCAACTGCTCTGAAGATGGAGGCGATACGTTCCTCCGAAACGTCGGCCAAAACGAAGAATACACGGCGCCTAAACCCAGAAGACGACTTTCTTCTTCATGACTATGTTCTTAACCTAAAGATATTACTTTTAATATTGTGACTTGCCGCCTAAAATCCGGAGTATCGGAGTCAGAGTTGGCGTCCATTGCCAGTCAACAGTTCTGTAATCATGTTTCCTCTACAGCAGGGAGCAGTGAATGTGTCGTTGTCGGGGTGAGAAGTGTAAACGAGTTCACGTTACAACGCGCATATAGGAAGACTGTTACCAAGGAAATGAAAAACAGAAGTCAGACACAGAAATGAGGTACAGAAATGCAGAAATGAATACAGATGACACCAGGCGATGAGATACTGGACAGAAGACTCAGCTAAGAGCAAGAGGATGACAGAATACTCAGATTGTATCGTGTGGAAGACTTTATTTTGAGTAGCTGTAGTTGCAATTGTAATCAGCTTAATCAATAAATCGCTTCATCTAATCCGGAACCCATTAACTTCTTGGCGCTTGGCCATGACGCCTGACAATATAGTGTTTTCATTTATTTTGGTGTTTCCCTTCCTTTTGCCAATGGTCTGATATTATATAACAGTTTCTCTCCGGCGCCGATTAAAGATATCAGTCTCTTTTAAAATGTAATATAGTGGAACCTCGAACATCGAACACAATCCGTTCCAGGAGACTTTCAAGTTATTCGACTTTCGAATTTTTGTTCGAGTTTCAAACACGGAGTTTCCTCGAATTTTTTCAAGTTGGTCGAACATGAAACATTTCCAAGTCCGAGGGTCCACTGTACTAGGGCGAGTCATTAAATAGGTCACAAATGGTGATAAAACGTAAAACGTGTTATATTCGAACATGGAAACAGCATTTATTTCTCGACATATCCTCCACCAACATTGATACACTTGTCCATTCGCTTTACCATTGCGTCGAAACCCGCAGTATAGAAGTCTTTTTAATGTTGTCTTAACCATTTCCAAACCACCGTTTCAACCTCTTTGTCAACAGCGACTTTCGAAAGTTCTTGAGAGAATTTCTCGACCTAGTTGTGAACCGATTTACTCTACAAGCATTTCCCGCCGTAAACAGAAAATATTTCTTTGTGATATATTTTCAATGAGTCCTTTTGCCCACAAGAAGAACGTCCAGTAGAGCACTGTTCTTCGGTAGTATCCTCCTCAAAAACTGTCACAATTTTGACTACTGCAAGCCTCTGAGCAATGGCATGAACATCTGCTACCTAGACTGACATGAAGTTGAACTCTGCTCCTATCTAGTGATACGTATAGAAAACCTATTATGTCAATTATAGCTATTTTACTTCTATTTATGACCTATTTACTGACTCTCCTTCGTAATATCACGAAGACTGACAAATGGGTCATTGGCGTTTCAGTAAGAAGAATAAGGACCCTATTGGCTCACGACGTCTCTGTGATTATACATAGTTGTACGTAATGCGTTACAAACTTTTCAGGCATAAGATAAATTGTACGGCGGTAACAGGAGTTCAGAATTTCAATGTCACCTATTCAGAACGTATTTTGTTATATTGGTGACATTTCAGAAATTAGTAACTTTTCAATCTGCTGTGCTTCACAAGTTGTTATCTGGCAACGGCTTCCAACGGCGGACATTCCCTTTCCACAGGGTCCGTAACCGTCCCCGTGCCTCAGCTGCCAGCTTCTAAAAGCAGCAGGTCACAACGACTGTATCGCAGCAGTCCTCTGACTCACTCACTCAATCACCAATCAACTCGTCCACTCCAATGACTGACTAGGTAGGTCGATGTAGTCTCGGAGCGGACCACATAGAAAACCCTTCTCCAAACAGTACTTCCATTGAAGAAAGCAGTTTTCTGGGATTTGGCATCGTATACATATTGTGTTAACCGACGTTTCAGAGGAATATATCGCCTTCGTTTTCAGTGTAGAAGAAACACCTCAAATCTTACGTAGTACTTCCATTGTTGCGCGCTGACCGCTGCTTAGCGACGGCTGTTGTGTCGTTGTTTTGTTTCGCTGTCGTTGAATTGCAAATGGTCTATATGCCACATTATATTTATTCTCAAATTGAAAGTCATGCTATTGTGTCTGTATCAACAGATTAACTCAATACTCATCAGACGCAACGCTTGAAATATGTATTATTTTAAATTCCTAATATATGGAACAGAAGTTTTATTTAGTGGTTGTTATATGAAGTTAGTTTTTATAAAAATGTCCTTAAACAATATGACTAATAATTGAATACCTGGAAGCATTGTTAGATTCCATCAACGTCTGTCAAAGTAATAAAAGATTAGGACTTATTTATAAGTTCAAATTTGAATTCGGCCCACGGCACACCGAAAACGTCAACATACGTCTGAATCAGTTCAAGTCCTTAGGGGGCCAGAATTGTTACAACGTGAAATTATAGAAACTACCAGCTTCAACCCAAGACTCTTTCCTTTCTTGAATCTTATTATTTTTATGAATAAGAAATGACTTAAACATTGAAATGAAAATTAAATCCCATATATCCAGGACAAAAGAACGTGGAATTCAACCCAATTATAATATTGTATTATGTGTGTTCATAGGTATACATTGGCATTGTTATTCACTAAAGAAACTTTTGTGTAACAAGTACGAACATGTTCTTTAAGGAACAAACTTTCTTTACGTTGGAGTCTTTACAGAAGCAATTCTTGTGAGAAAGCGAACTGCACCGGTGGGAGAGATGTTTGAAGGAACTATTTGTGCTTTAACAATGTTTAATATAACTGACTCCATGGAGAAGAGGCTTTCTGGAGAAACTAACAGTCGCTCAGCTAGTGAAGAAAACTTCTTCCTTTTAAAGAACACAAATATTCATTACCGTGTATACAAGCTCCAACCACTGATTTCGTACATTGAGTATAGTCTTTGGGAAACTACTGGTAGTTTAGCTGGTTGAGAAATTCTACTCCTCTTATGGAACTAAAAGACACTATTACATATGCAAGAATCTGCCACTTATCGTGTCTTGAATTGGACGATTTCAGTCCAGAGCCTTACAGCCTCTTTATTTAATTCCAATCTTAATTGTATCAACCCAGCTACATATAGACATTCGAGATTATCTGTTCGTTTCAGCTTGTCAGACCACAATTATGTGTGGCTTTCTCATGAATTTCATCCGTGCTATATTCCCTGCCAACTTTACTCCTTAATAATACTGAATGAATAGTACAGATTATAGTTATATTTTTAATTATATAATTTTCCAAAACTTCAATATACTCCAACCTTCTTATAGGTCCAAATATTCTCCTCAGAAATTTGTTCTCAGACAGTATAAATCTGTCTTATGCCATCAGGGTGTGAGGCTAAGTTTCACACTCACATGAAAGAGCAATAGTGTTTAACGTTGCGTGTTTGAATTACACACGCATTGATCCTATGTATAATTAACATCGTTCTAGAGATGACGTAAGGGTCTCATTCATCGGTATACCGTTCATGTACTGAGTGCATTCAGCTAAGCTTGTCTTGTGTACAAGTATGGTGGCCGATATTACAGAACCAGTTTGGTCGGCGTGGGTAGGGAGGGCTTGGCGTACAAAGGATAACTCATCCATGTTTCTTTTACGTGTCCGAGCTGAAAATTACGATGAGTGTTATATATGTCAACTACGCCAACAGCCCTCGTGCTAGCCAGCTTGTCCGGCGAACTAACTCGGACAGTGCTAAAATGTGGAGGGAGTGATATGCGAGGGGTAACCATCTGGTATATGGAAGTAAGGCGATGCGCCCCCTCGTACCGACTCAGCAACTCCGTTAGACCGTACAAGACACACAAGACAGTGTCTCGTTATAAGCTGGTGCATCAAATTTGATATATTTTGTAATCTTAACATCAAGAGAAATGAAAACATGCAGGTTAACTGCAGGTTTAACAGTTCTAGAGGTGTTGGGTTCAAATTTAGACCTGTACCCCGAATATCCTGACTGAGACTTTTCGTGCTATTTCCCAGTCACTGCAGGCAAATGAAGAGGCCACTAATGTTTATTCCACTTTATTTAAAATTCTTTGCAGCTATCATTCTGTCACTGGATGCAATCGTAGTTGCTGAGAGCATACGTAAATAAAATACAAATAAATGTAAATTAGAAATCATTTCGGTATGTTAAGTGTAGATGGTATTAAAACAGAAATATAGAAATACTGGTATAATAAACTGGTTGATGACCTGCAAGATGTTGAGTTTACCATCCACGACAAAAGATAAACATATAAAATTGTGATCTGCATACTGCCAAGTTATGAAGAACGTCAAGCAGATTGAAGTGATTTTGTCTGTCATAAACGATACTGCTAGACCGAATATTAGACGATATGAAGAAATATATCCACTCAATGATACTTCTGAGCTGATAAACACAATTCGGTAAAAGAAAATATAATCATCAGGTACTAAACGTAACTTCATTTTATTTTTATCAGGGAAAAGATCCCATCGTACGAGTACAAGAATTTTGAATGGAGCCACTAATTTTCTGCGGAGTTCATTAATTCTCTTGGTGAGGGGTAGAGTACAGCTGGGTCCGTTCGGTATCGCGGTCACTGATTGGCTTATTGTACCTGCCCAGGGTGATTATGATGATGGAGAATTTGGTGGAATGAAGATTAGCAGGGGAAACCGAAGTACTCGGAGAAAATCCGCCTCAGCGCCACTTTGTCCACCACAAATCTCCCTTGACCAGACCCGGGATCGAACCCGGGTCTCCGCTGTGGGAAGCCAGCGACTAACCGCTTGCGCTATGGCGCGGCCTGCGGAGTTCATGAAACACTTGGTGAAATTTCTCAGAGGATTTCGGGGACACTTTTCATCTTACCTGTGCACCCCCTTCAATAACGTTTTGAGGCTCCCAAATAAGCCTACTCCTTTTTCACAGTATCGTCTTCTTAAGAATGTCGCTAAGTCTGAACTTCTGCAAGCTACCTTCTACTAATCAGGCGCTCAAGCCTAACATGTAACTCAAATATGCGTAACTTATAATGGGAAAAGATTTGTCTACGGTACCCTAGAGAAAACCACGAATATTTTCAATTTACTGAAAAGGGGTCTTTATGGGAATGCTAGAGAGATGAATTACATATAAAAGAGAACACTAGGGATACAAAATACTGACGCTTCCTCTGTCTAAACCAATCCTATTTTAGAAATATTTAGTATTTAAATAATTGTGGCATGTACTCGTATGATCTCAACCAATGCCCTTCCCAATTACGTCAGTGTACGTTTCATCCATCCAGCACTTGACCAATTCCTGCTTAAGCATAATAAATAGTTTATATAAAGAACAATATAAATAATAATATAATTTCTTCCTAGTGCTAATGAGAATTTCGGATCTAAGGCGTTGTATTGAAAATAACTTCTTCCCCAATTTACAATACGGTGGATTAACTTATTTAAGAAATCCATAGATGTTTTACACAAACAGCCACGCAAACAATATGCATAGTATACAAATGCTGTTAGTCAAGAATCCTAGAAAACTGAAGAGTATAATGATCATTTTAACCAAGAAACACATCCGTGATGTTCAGTGTTAAGAAATTTTACATGTTATTATTATTATTATTATTATTATTATTATTATTATTATTATTATTATTATTTTGATTCAGTTGTTTAGGGGGATGGATGGATGTTGTTGAATATGCCCACGGATTACATGCCGCCCACACTTTGTTTGCGACCCTTTAATCCCCCCACCGTGTACAGTCATAAATCTGTGTAACCGGTAATAATTATGTAAATAAAATTCAAATATCTAAGCACTGTTACAACATTGCACTGGCCAATGTAGATAGCGGGCATTACAACAAATGTGTGGTAAGTGTATGTGGTGCAAGAAGACTATAACCAGGCGCGTGCGTCTGTATTTGCGTGAGCAAGGGAGGGAGTATACGTGCATTATTTTTCTAACCTTTTTTTAATGCTAGTGGGGTGGGACTAAGTCCCTTGTACTGCGGCCACTTCTGGCCTATTGTACCAGCCCCAGATGTTAGGTGAGGGTGATTGTGGAGCAATTGGTGGAATGAAGATTGGCAGGGGAAACCGAAGTACTCGGATAAAACCAGCCCCAGCGCCACTTTGTCCACTACAAATCCCACTTGACCAGACCCAGGATCGAACCCGTGCCACCGAGGTGGGAAGCCAGCAACTAACCTAGGGCAAGCTTCTTTGGTAGAGATACTTGGAACTTCGTGGATACCGCCTTTGGTTTACAGAGATCCGAACACAACCTCAGACCACTAAACTGAAGATTAAACTCTCAGCACTGACCAGATAAAGCAGTTCAAATGTCAGTGACTGAACATATAAGGTAAGATGATATAGAAATAAGCCAGTTTGTGTATGACGAAAACTATCACATTTATTTGTGAGCAAGCTTCAAAGACATTAAGGTGAAAGTAGAGTAGTCTCAGAGATTAAACTCCACTCCGTTATGACTTATGTTGGAAGGCGAGTAAAGCTCCATGAATCCTTGTGTTATTTAAATAAATTCTTTAAACAGCTTAGGTCAAGTGATGCCAGCGTTAATACGATAGCGTATAATAAAAAAGGGGTTGTAATATACCTTGACCTATTTTAAAGTACTATCACGCAACCTTTGAACATAAGCATCCTTAACCTTGCAACAGAAGTCACCCGTCCTATTTTATCACTCAGTGGGTCGAACTGAGAACCTCTTTGAACGCAGTATTAAACAGAAATATTCTATCTTCCTAGGACTCGAGCCATTAGTCTCCCAGCTCATAGTCGCTTTACAGATTGACTTATGGTAGCTTAAACAGCCATGAGAGTAGAGAGAGTTCCTTGTGTTATCAGCGCCCGGATGAACTCTTTTTAGGAACACCTTTTCTACGATTCTTTGTATTAGTGAATTTTGTATGTCTACTGTCATGTTGTTGCAAGCGAAATGCAGTTTCTGCATTCGAGTCGAACTGGTGATCAGAAACACAATCTGACCAGAGTAGCCACAACTTCTTCCATTTGATTTGTCTTGGAGAAGTAACCCTACAACAGGATTTGCTGATCGGAAGCCTTCGTTCGGAGCAACAGATAAACTCGCCCAGTCCTTGGAAATCTCCGAGGTTGGTCCAGAGTAGAGAATATACCAGTTGATTTACTGGGCCCCAGGGGTGCTCTATTTTCTCACCAGTATCGCGACTCTCTTGCACTTCCTCTTTATCACTCTCTCCATGCCTCTTTACTTCCCAGCCCCTTCTCCACGCCTTCCCACTCCTCATGTCTTACGCTTGAAATTAGTTCTGTATCTCTTCTTTGTATACAGAAAATTATACCCGAGCGTGTGTAATGCACGACAATGTCAAGGACTCTGTCAAACAATGTACATTTAAATAGACGTCAAAGATTACTTTCCAACATTCAGCATCTTTAAGATCAAGAAATTTAACTGGATGTACCAGGAGATTGGGAGTTCGAGTCCCTGTAGGACCGAGAACTTTCTCTTCTCCACGTCGTCCAGACCGGCTCTAGGTCCCACCCAGCCTCCTAGCCAATGCATACCGGGTGTTCATTCCTCCGGGTAAACCGGTCGGGGTGTGAATCTAACTACTCACCTCCAATGTCAAGGTCAAGAAAATGTGGATCTATGCATCCACTACCCAATACGTCTTCATGACGTACTGCTTCATTAGTTAAGCACAGGTACAACTGTAAACTTTTTGCTTGGCATTGGGTGTGTACGTGACAATATCATGAAGGGGTTAATAGTAACTGTAAGACCCACTAACGCCATTTTGTCTATGATCCTAAACAATCTGTATTTGGTAAATTTGCAGCTTCTGTTTCATTTTTAGTTTGTACGGTGTAAAATAACAAGATATCCTCCATGTCAAGATTTTCAGTTAGCTTTGACTGAAATAACACTGGATAATTTGTTACAAATGTAAATCTGTTATTAATGAAGATTAGGAAAGAACACATCCTTACAGATTACTAACGGTATATTATTTTTAACCATTTTTCATTGAATTTGTTAATTTGAAAAATGGAACATTTTCACATTTGAACCATTTTAAATATTCAGTTTTTCACCCAATTCAGATGCAAAGAAATATCCAGAGTACCTGCCTAAAATTGATTTCAAAGCACCTGCATAATGCAAGGAACACGTCATGGCTAGGACATGGAGTCTATGATATCGCTTATGGATCAGTTTCATACCTGACAGACATTGTAGAATTTTGCTACCTCCAGCAATGTTTAATTGTCATTACCACCGGCCACATATGTCATGCATCATTCATTAATGTCATACACAATTAATTAGCAAACTACAGCAGAATGTACGCATATTGCAGGAGAACGGAAGCTTACGTATTATATACCATTGTTAATGCATATTTTGTGTTTATTTACTTCCATATATATTACACATAATTCGAGACTCTACAGACATGTAATCTGATGACAGTTTATTAAAATGTATGCCACGCAAATGGAAGTGGACGTGAGATGGAAGAAGTGATGATACTAATTTTAAAAGTACTAATGAAAAAATATTAATTATGACGATGATGATGATGATGATTTCAAAGGGTTTAATTGTAGGATAAATGATGAACAATAAACTGGAAAACATTTGGAAGGAAATTGTCGTGAAATAATTGGAGTATTATTGTCCAGGGCCGTGCCATAGCTCAAGCGGTTAGTCGCTGGCTTCCCACCGCCGCGGCCCGGGTTCGATCCCGGTTCTGGTCAAGTGGGATTTGTGGTAGGCAAAGTGGCGGTGGTGCAGGTTTTCTCCGAGTACTTCGGTTTCCCCTGCCAATCTTCATTCTACCAATTGCTCCACAATCACCCTCACCTATCATCTGGGTCTGGTACAACAGGCTAGAAGTGGCCGCAGTACAAGGGACTTAGTCCCACCCCACTAGCAATAAAAAAATTATCGTCCAGCCTTCGGACGATATATTGCTCTGATACTGAAAAAGTGTAGAGAGAAAAATTACAAATTACTACCATTACTACTATATATGCTTTTATTTATCAGTTTAACATTATTTGTTCGCCGTTTTCTGGGAATAGTGAGAACATAACGAATAATTTATCTTACTAGTTTCTGCGTCTTTTTGCTGTAGATGTAATTAAAACAAATACAGCTGTTACTGCTTTTTGTTATTTTTTGTACATTTCATACCTTATTTTCTTTTATTGTCTTACTAAAGGCTTAATTTCTATATTTATTTCTGCTTGCTTGCTAGAATTCAGTAATTCCTATAGCTGTGGCAGTGTAAATTCATTCCTTGTTTATGCTACAAAGCCATATCATTTTCAGCGATTAGGGAGTCGGTTGAGAATTTGTAGGATAGTCTTAGTTGTGAGTACACAAGGGCATGGGATGAGAGAGGGAGAACTTTAAAACACTGTTACATAACTTAGGTTACGACAAGCGGCCTCCGTAGTCTAGGGGTAACGTTCCCACCTCATGACTCAAGGTACGCGGGTTCAAACCCGGCGCAGGTCGTGGAAGTCCTCCGGGAGGGACTTTAAGCCATGGGTCCCGTGTCGTAGATAGTGATAGCGAGCACCAGTACTGGAAGGGCATGGCGACCGTAGAAATTAAAGGGGGACGCACAATAGATCAACAGCTGGTCGCAGTGCATGGGGAAATTCACTCCCTCCAAAAATAATAATAAATAGAATAGGTTACGACAGCCTGTATCGACATTAAGAAGGTAAAGATAAAGTCGTACCTGTACCTAATTAATTAAGTCCACACCGTGAAGCAGTATGGTGGGGTAAAGGCATATCTCTGCCATTCTTGACCTCGGCACTAGATAGAAGCGCTCAGCTTCACACCCCAGACGCTTTGCCCCTGGAGAAAGAGCACCTGGTGTCCATTGGATAGGAGACTTGTTGGAGTTCAGAGCCAGTCTGGATTTTTGGCGTAGATAATAATGCTTTTCCTGTGCCGGGAATCGAAACCTGGCAGCCCACTCCGTAGGCCACCACTGACTGAGCTAACAGTACGGCAACTAAGCAGACAGTAATGAATGTGGTGGTCGTCGTTATGAGTATTGAATTGGTTATATAATAATTATGGTAGCAGTATTTTTCTGGCGATAATGATTATCGGTAATAAGTTAATTTATATATTTCCAATTATGACCCATAGTAGCTGAAATCTCTCATAATAGCAATTAAGAGCTGATATATGCGAGTGTTTGTATTTAAAAGGAAAAACGACGCTTCACTACCTTTACGACTCGTAACAAACATCACAGTTCAGGCGTCCCCACAGTCCCTTGCTCCCAACAAGTGAGCATCGCGTTGTCGTGATGTCAGAGCGTTCCCCATATCCTGGCGTCTCTGTCGCCAGTTCCGGCGCCCGGCGTGTTGCTAATTAAACCTCGGTTTTGCAGCTCGCAGTGGCGCCTAGTTGGAGGGTGAGTTCTGACAGCCTTCTGCCCTCCGGTGTAACGGACATGCGGTTTGTCAAAGGCTTGTTCGTTTCCACCGTCCTTTATTAGCGCGGTTCTTCATGGAATAAAGCATGTAATAAAACTTATTTGAGACGGGCAGCCTACGTTTGTGTTATCACTGAGAATGTGAAATATTAAGGAGTTTTGTCCTTGGTTGGGTGCTCTCCAGAATTTCCGGGGTAGATGGGAAATGAATTGCCACGGATGCTTGAAGACCCCTGATAATCAGTAAAATAAAAAATGAAAGTAACTTGTGAATTGGAATTTATAAAATACAATTACATGTGTAAGTGCATTTATAGGAACATGATTATGGTTTCTGAGAAGCTTTTGTGCTGTTTCTGCGCAATAAAAGAGAGAAGAATATAACAAAGAAACTTCTTCAGTTTTCAAGTATGTACGGAATAATATTCCTTTAAAAAAAAAGAAAAAAGAAATTTCACATTAAATTTATTTTTGACACTGGGTAATCCGCAACTATGGTAATTTCCTCCTTATGCCGGTTAATCGGGAGCCTACTGTAATTGAATTCAATTCAATTCGTGTTTATTTACGTGCAAACTTAACAGCACAGAGGCCAGTAACAAAGTTGGCACGAGTACAAAGAAATACAGATATAACTAAAAGACAAACTACAAATAAGACAGTCTAAATAATGGCATTAAATTAATAAAAATTCCAAGAAAAATTAAAGTTAGCATTAACAGGTGAGAAAATAAAATAATACATTTTGAATGGTTATTCTATTATGCGGTGAGAAAGGACAATACACATACATACACATATAGAAGTTAATAATAATAATAACCCAATTAATTCTTATTTATTCGTGTGGCAGCTCAACATCCTAATTCAATTCAATTCAATTCAATTCAATTCATGTTTATTTACGTATAACTTAACAGCATAGAGGCCAATTAAAAGGTTAGCATGAGTACATAGAATTACATAAAAATAATTGAAAGACAAATACAAAATTTGAGAGTCTATAATAATAAAATTTTAAACTGCTCGCAAGTATTCTTCTTTCTATCAAAGTTCTTCGCTGCCATAGCTCGACTGTGCAGAAAACACTAGGACAGTGCATCATCTTATAAAAACAGGGATTAATGTTCTTATGTGTGTCAGGTTCCAGCCGAAGCTTGAAGACCTGATCCAGCTTTACGAAACTAAGTAAGGAAATGAGAAACTTCATAATTTCGAAACTTCACCTGGTGAATATTAGAGTATAGAGCACTAACTGGGTTGGAAATATGGAGAAATAATCCAGTATATTTTCCCTGCTCGTTATGATGAAATCTTTGAAGTAATTTAGAAAATAAACGACAACTGGGGGAGGCAGTTTCGTCTCAGAGACTACGTACATCGCTGATTCATATTAAATTTGATACTGGTGTTTTTATTTTAAACCTGTCAGAGGAGTTTAATTTAATAATATCTGAGGCTTTCATGACGGTGACTATGAATAATACCGTCTTCTTGGATATGGCACCGTGTAAATCTTGTGTGAACCGACGTTTCGGAGGAAGTATAGCCTCCATCTTCAGGGTATAAAAATCCGCGAGCGATAAACCAGTCTGAACAAGTGGCTGCAGCTACTTCTAACTGCACGTTCTTCATACTTCTAAAAGAAATTTTTGTTCAGTGGAGTAGTACATGCTTTTAAAATGTGTAAAATATGTAGGCAATTTCTTCACTGACTGACTGACTCAACTCAATTCCCTCCAACCCACTGCACTGATTGTCACTCACAAATCAACTCACGTTATTTCACTAGATGATTGACTCCATTAAACAGCGGAAACGCAGAAGTCACGGGACCCCTGCTTACTGTTGCGCAGTCCAAGCGTTTACAGAGCTGTCGCCTAGCAACGCGCTGATACAATACGAAACTCTCTGGCTGAGACTGAGGCAACTGACTGAGGATATGGTTCAATGACAAGTTCATGTGAACCTACGGGTTGCATAAAAGGCGCAAAATTCCTTCAATAGATAAGCGAATATTAGATTCTCAAGAACTCCATGAAGAAATGAAGAGCATTTCTTTCAGATCTTTATCAAAGGAATATCAGCAATGACAATACTCAGAGCCACTTTTTGTGGTGAAGTGACTTGTGTTCTGAGCCTTGCAATTATGCGTACAATACTCCTTTGCTATTTGGCTAGCGCATCATACGGAAACTGCAGCCTCAGGTGGATTGGAAGTTATACAAGGGTTTGGGAGACTGACTTCTCTGTGAAGCAGGGATGGCACCAGAAATTACACAGCCGCAGAATCAGACTTTAATTTCCTGGCACTGCCTCCCTGTAACACCCTCCCTTCCCAGCACTTCCCCCAGTTGCACCGTTGCTGCAAACCTCTAGTTTCTGCAGTCAACATTTTGAATTAGGGTTAATTAAGAATCTGTCTAAAAAGAAAGCAATCTCATATGCGGAGGGGAATATTCAGCATTTCTTGGGTTACGTATGATGAATCAAAACAGATTTGTCTAGAAGTAAATGCAAAGAAAACTAATGATACATAATTGTTACCAGAATGCAGAACAATGCCATAGTATTAACGATAGAAAATAAATTATATACAAATGGGGCGAAGTTCAGATATTTCAGAATGGCATTAACAAACAGAAAACGAATTCATGACAAATTAAAAGAAAAATGAAATTCTGGAATATTTCTTTCCATTCAGTTCAGAATGTTTTGTCTTCCATCATTCTGCCTGAAAGAAGTTTGGAATTCACAAACATTTAATTTTGTCTGTAGTTTTGTATGGATGTGAAAATTTGGAATGACTTGAGGTTTAAAGAAACAGGTCTTAATACTTAACCTTTGTTTATGTTCAAAAATAAAGAAGAAGCATTGCTGTAGCATTAAGAGAAGAACCTAGGCTGGCGGTGCCTGTGATCAAGGTGCAGAGGAAAATATTTGAACCTCACAGGCGGAATTAAGAGTAAATTACATATAATTTTATAATGAGTTTTATAATTATTTTATGAACATAATTAGGATGGACAAGACACGAATAGGATCAAAGATAAAGGTAGAGGTAAAGTTATCCCTTAACAGGCCATGGAAGCCCATAAGTTTGTGAGACGTCGAGGCTCCCACATTTTCTAGACAGTCGGCTCATAGATGGCGGTAAGGTTATCAGCCTTACGCGCCTGGCGCGCTTTATCCTCCCCCCAGGAACATTTCTGGTACTCATTTCTGTTAGAGGCTGAATCGAACCCAGGCCACTGTGCGCCTGGAAAGTTTAGGTATATTGGAAAATAGACTGCAGGCTGGAGAAAACTTAACGTATGTTGATTTGTAAAGCGTGTAGTTTAATGATAGCGCTGTAAAATCTTGTAGTTCCGAGTGGTGTGTGTAAGTGTGTGTAATAAAATCAATTCGCTAATCCAAACCCCGTCCGTAGGCACACACCCCTAAATCGTAACAATGTAAATCAGTGTCTAAAACAGGATAATAATTTTTCGTATGTTATATCCTAAATTGAATCAATGTGAATGCATGTACGTTATTTTATGTAGCCTCATAATGGGTGGCGTGATTGTGTCTATTGCATTTTTATTATTATCTAAGCTGCCTTGTTTTATTTTTGTTCTTGTATATATGTGTGCTTGTTTACATCTTTGCTCGTGTTTATTTTATAATTTCCCTCCGGCCTGTTGAGTAAGGTAGTAAAAAATAACTGAATTCAATGGGAAATATAACAAGTTGTAACATTAGTTTGTTTCATTGGGTTCGGTAGTCAATAGTTTAGTATAAAATTATTACTTTGAAGCATTTACTCTAAAATTCAAAATAACAAAACGTCATCATATCATCATTACCATTGATTGAGAATCTTAGCTTTAATTAACTGTTATAAAAAAATTGTAATATTACTAAAGCCACAAAGCGACTAAACAAGTTGTCTGAGATTGTGCAAATTATGTAGTTTTTTATTCGCATAGTGGCGGGTGGAGTCCAGCTGGGTCCACTCGGTACGTCGGCCACTCATTGGCCTATTGTACCTGCCCCGGGTGATTATGATGATGGAGAATTTGGTGGAATGAAGATTGGCAAGGGACTGCCCCAGCGCTACTTTGTCCACCACAAATCCCACTTGACCAGACCCGGGTTCGAAACCGGGCAGCCGCGGTGGGAAGCCAGCGACTAACCCCTTGAACTATGGCGCGGCCATAGGAACAAGTCTGTTATAAGTAGTTACTATAGGATTCTGACCATGGTGTATAACACACTGATATATTGGGTTTTTGGACTTTATCCATCGTCCTGGTTTTTAAGATAACTAATAAAAACACGACGTTTCGGAAACTGGATCTGTTTCCGTCCTCAGGTGAAGGAAAAACCTATTCTGTTGGGTCCGTTAGAAAGAGCTAGCCTCAATCACTGGTCCACCTGAGGACGGAAACAAATCCAGTTTCCGAAACGTCGTGTTTTTATTAGTTATCTTAAAAACCAGGACGATGGATAAAGTCCAAAAACCCAATATATAAGTCTGTTATAATGTAGTTACAGGTATAGAATTCACTCATTTGCTGACTCTGCAGAAACAAGGAACTAATTACACTCCGAAGTAGAACTTCAGCTGACTTAGGTTATGGCTCTATCGTTTGAACTATGATTGCAGTTAATATATGACCTGCATCCCTCGAACACACCTTAGTTTTGGCTTACTATAACTTTAATTTCTGACAAATCCGAATGCAGTACGTATATACAGCGTGTGTTAATCTTCCAACTTCTGCCACTAACGGATCAGTTTGGAGTAAACTCAGTAAATATTGCGCAGCATATTACCATTTCTAGGCAACGGCTCCGTAAGAACATTCCTGAAATTACGCTCTGAACAATAGAACGACGTCCGTTGTCTGGTATCTGGCCCAATAATCACGTAGTTATAAAAATACGCTACTAAAATGGAAGTATTTTTATGTGGTCCACGCAATAACTGTTTGCTAGGCAAATGCGTGGTAACGCGCTTCTACAAAAATAGAGGAACTGTGTTTTACGTGGTGCATTAGCTCAAACTGTTAGTCACTGACTTCCCACCGCGGCGACCGAGGATCGATCCCGGGTCTGGTCAAGTGGGATTTGTGGTGGACAAAGTGGCGCTGGGGCAGGTTTCCTCCGAGTACTTCGGTTTCCCCTGCCAGTCTTCATTTCACCAATTGCTTCACCATCACCCTCACCTATCATCTGGGGCTGGTACAATAGGCCAGAAGTGGCCGCAGTACAAGGGACTTAGTCCACCCCACTAGCAATAAAAGGAAAAAGAAGAAACGCGGTGCATGATCCGCTCCGCGACTCTGTAAGGGAGATCCCGTGTGGAGGCGGGGTCGAATACCTCCACTGTGACCCTGCGAGTCGTAGGAGGCGACGATAAGGGAAGTATCGAATCTGAGACAGTAAAATATGGTCGAAAGTTCCACGGGACTCGGACCCTAGAATGACTGTTCTAGCGAGGACCAGTAGCAATTGTAAATGACAGAGCCGTTCTCTCGTCAGAGACAGCCCCCCCCCCACATCAACAAGCCTGCAACTATCTGACAGTAATAAAGATCAGGTCTTAAGCCCCAGATGGGGGCTTTATGCCAGGACAGACTGGTCGATTGACCGTCGATCGTAACATAAGGCTCAGACCCAGACTCGGAAGGAAGAGAGTCAAGAGAATGGGAATACAATGAAGTACAACGGAGTACAGCGGAGTACAAGAGAGAGTATGAGAGTGAGAATTGAATTCATCTGTCAGTAGGACATAGCCAGGGAAGTTAGTAGTTGAAGAAGAATTAGAAGTCAGCATGTGAAGACTTAGTATGTGATTAGAAGAGTGAGACTCTTTTAATTCCGTTGCTAGGATACGACTACTGAATACCGAGAATTCTAGTGCGTGTGCATCGGTGAACTGTGAATTGTGTAAATCAGCGATAGCGCTGTACTACTTATAAATGCGAATTTATTGTATAAGGTATTAATAAATCCAATCATCCATTAAAACCCCGTCTGTAATCACGAACACTCGTGACAATATCGTCAATTTTAAATATATTTGTGTCATTCTTTTAGCAATAAAATCATTTTTTGGACTCTGACATCATGTAATATACCTTCACTACTTTTACAATGAGAAAGGCATAGGCGGACTACAATATTTCTTGGTGTCTGGCGTAACACTGACAGAAGATGAGACCGTCACATCACGTAATCTAGACTAGACATCCCAATAATGGTTGTCTCCCTTTCTCTCTCTTTCCGGTTACTCCCATTTTGGAGCACATAGCATCCGTGAAACGCATTGTTTCACTTCAGTTTCTCAATCCTAATGCACTTGGTAGGACTCTTTGGTCGGGGGATCAGCCCGTTGAAAGGCCGCTACCTACACGAGACAACACAAACAGATAAAACGCAGACAAATATTCATGCCGGGTGTGGAATTCGAGCCCACGGCCCCAGTTCTCGGGCGGGCGAAAACAGTTCATGCCTCGGGCAACGTGCCCACTGTCGTCGGCCCACTAATTGTTACACAGATGTAATTCTGTCATCTCAGGTATGCAATTGAGGTGGAACCCCGATTTTGACTGTAAACTGAATGAAAGTGATTGAAAGAAGTGTAAACAAAAGCCATTAGAAAGCTGTCTAAATTGCACTGGGTCAAGAAAATGTGAGATTAGAAACAAAATTTTATATTTTGCGGTTCAGCAATAAGTTATTATAAATACAAGAACGATTAAATTCGAGAATGAGCAAGAAGAAAGAAATTAACGCCCTTGAATTATCTTGACAGGCCTCAACTGGAAAGGATGACGATTATAATGATGATATTAAAAAGTATATGTTTGGATATATTGTTAATTCAACAAGAAAATAAGGAGATAGCACAAGAATTAATATTTATTAGATTGATGCAATGCTCGTGACTTCCTTAGCTTGAAATCGGAGCTCAGTAAGACGATTGCGTCTCAGTAAGTGAAGCAGAAGTCCTGTGGAAACACAGCTAATACTCGTGTTTGAAACACAAGCAGCTCAAGCTGAACGGAATGTTAGCACAGCGTCTCTGCATTCAGCACGGTTACTATGTGCTGTTGTGTGTGTGTGTGAGTGAGTGTGAGTTGCACCTATTCTGAAGCTCACGTATCAGGAGTTGTTTCGCATGATGTGAAGCAAACAACAGAACTTGTCGCCTTAGTTGATTTTCAACTTGAAGCCCTTGTGTTAGTAATGTGGGAATTATGACTTGGTGGTGAGTCTGTGTATTACTGTGGGTTTATACAATGCAAGCCCAATCTGGTAGGTAAGCAGCTTTAGGTATAATGAGGCATAATTCCAAGGTTGGTGCCAGATTTCTCAACAATACTGCCAACATTCTGAATACATGTTAACTTACATTTAAGACATCTGGTTGTCGAGTGAATTTTTTAATTATTTATTTATTAAAGAAAGTGTTTTAACAGCCGAGCATTGTGGCCATGCTGCCTAAGACATGAAATATAATTCCCTTTGCTCCAACACTGGGATTGTGGACTCGAATCCCACTCGAAGCATGGATGAATATCTGTGTTATTTCTGGGTTTATACTCGTATTGTCCTACGTAGGTAGCAGCCTTGTAACTGGCTGATCCACCTTCAGTGGAATCCTACAAAATCTCTGTAAGATTCATTGTTTTCAGAATAATTCTGAAATAAGGACAAGCAAGACGGTCTAATGTGACAGAAGAAGAGGAAGAAGAAGAAGAAGAAGAATCTGGAGGAGGAATCAAAATATTACAGCACTAACAAATGAATATTAGGCCCGTCATTAAATTAGGTCATAAAATTTCTCTCATACTCCTTATGCATTTCTGTTGGCCCTCGAAGTATAAAATTTATATATTCCCATAAAAGTGTATTAAGATACAGGTGGACTAAAGTTTTGCTTAAGGTCGGAAATTAATCGGAGATTAAATGGTTGCTGCCAATCAGTCCAGAACGTTTTCTCGTTTCATCTGCTCTCTAAAAATCTAAATATTAAAATATACGAATTTATAATTTTGTCTGTGGTTTTATATGAGGGTGAAACTTGGTCTCTGACATTAAAGGGTGAACTTACAATGAGTTTTTGAGAAAAGGGTGCTGAGTGGAAGATTTGGGAAGAATAAGGATGAAAGAATGGGAGGCTAGAAAAAAATTGAATAATGAGGAACTTCATAAAATATTTTTATTTCCTCCTCTCCTCTTGAATCACCCGTGGATTCTCTGACGATCAAAATCACACTTTTTTTATGAACCTCACCATCCAAGTGGAATTGTACCTCATCAGAAAACCAAATATTGTTGAATGATTCTTCACTATTCTGAGCCCATTCAGCAAATGTCATTCTTTGATGTTTGTGTTGAACTGAAATTTTAGGCAACACTGTCATTTAGTATGGATACAAATTCAAATAACTTTTCAATAATCGTTGCACTGATCGTCAGGATATCTCCTGTTGTGCTTCAGCCGTACTTGTTGATTTACTGGGTCTTCTTTGCAGCGGCACTCTGACAGCGTCAATGTTCTCCGGAGAACGCACAGATGAAGGCCGGCGACATTTCCTCTCCAACAGTGAACAATCATTATTAAACTGGTTATAAAATTTATGAATTGTTTTTAATGATGACGCCCATGCGTTTGAAAATGTGCACGAAACCGCCTCTGTGTGACCACAACACTTCTGGTTCCCGTAAAGTACTGTTCTTATGCTTTGTTCTACAGACCTTCTTCCTTTGTCAGCCATCTTGGGTAAACTGGCATATGAACAGGAACAGCGCGCGACACTAGCGCGCTCGTTAAGAGTGAGAACTGATCTCTATGATCTACTGCATTACCATGTCACAAAACATTGTTTATTACGTGGTTGTACATTTAATACTACATCAAATACTGGATCATTTCGTGCTCCACTCTGTGTATAGAATGATCAAGTCAAGAGCAATGTGATGGTTACAGTATGTAGCATGTATGGGAGCGAAGAGAAATGCATATAGGGTTTAGATGGGAAAGGCAGAAGGAAAGAGCCCACGTGGAAGACCTGGATATAGATGGTAAGATAGTGTTAAAATGGATCTTAAAAATCGAGTTGGGTGGTATGGACTGGATGTAATTTTCTGAGGGTGTGGATCAGTGGAAGGCTCTTGTGAACACGGCAATGAACATAGAATATTGGGAAATTCTTGAGTAGCTGAGCGAGTGGTGCTTTCTCAAGAAGAAGTAAGTTCCATGGAGTTCGTTAGTTTCTTATGTAAACATTAAAAACAAATGCTCACATTTAAATACGACATTTCAAACATCATTAAACAATATTTTATACACGAAGAACCTAAGTAATCGTTCCGCAACGCGAACGATGGCTTCTAATGAAATTTAATCGTGTGTTTTTAAGGGAATAACATCGAAATAAATAATTCGAAACACTCTTTTTAAATCCAAATATCAGTGTCTTTGTTTCCTTCATATTGTGAAGGATCTGATCAAGTATTGCCAGACAACGGCTCCGTAAACACTATACAACACGGAACAATAGAGCAACGGGTCGGTAAACACACATCCGCGCAAGTGCAATAACGTCACCGTATCTGTGTGTAGCTGTCACGTGACATGTGTTTTCTGTAGGGAACAGCCGGCACGCAAATAGACTTGCGAAATTGCGAACACGTGACATATGTTTTCTGTGCAATAAATCCAATATTCTGATCCAGATCCCATTATTTTCGTCAGGCGTACCAACATACACGTGACAATATTTTGAAAAATACTAATATTCATTGATCATAAAATTCAGTCAGTATTGTATACACCAGTATCACGTTGGACATTGCCCATTGTTTGAGATATATTTGAAATACACGCCGTTTCGAAAGCGTTCTACACTGTCGTATTCATGCTTGTAATTATACTAACAGATCTGCATTATTTTTATATCAATATTAGTAACGGCGGTTGGGATCAAGCTCGTGGCATTTGGAACATTTGGCATTTTGGCATTTAAGAGAATCGTCTCTTCAAAGGGGTGCATGTCACATACGCACGAGGTAATCTTCAGCTTAATATATGTATTTTTTCCTTGGCACTACAACCCCAGTGGGCCTAGGCCTACCTCCATCAACTCTCCGTTCACTTCGGTTTTTCTAGATATAACACATACGGTAGGACTCCTTGGGCGAGTGATCAGCTCATCGCGAGGCCTCTACCTGCAGACAAACACAGAAAAACGCACACAAACATCCATGCTCTGAGTGGGATTCGAACCCACTATCCCGGCTTCCGAGCGAACGAAGACAGTGCACGCCTTAGACCACTCGGCTACCTTGACCGGTTTAATATGTGTATAGACCTACAGAATAATGGCATTGAGAATAACAGCAGTTCATATAGTATCATAATCCTGCTTTTCTGACGGTTAGATAAGTACAGGCTGCACGAATAAGCGAGGAATCGGACCTAAGATCCAAAATTATGATAATGAGCTGCCCCGTTGTGTTTTTGAAACATCTTAGAGGTAATGTTACTGAGTATGGAGATATGATAAAAATATTGGCAGGGAAAATTAACTTATTAGAAGAAGAAAAGCGAGCTCCAGTGTCACGGTTTCCATGACAAGTTCCTTGTATGCTTTCCCTATATTCTGATGAATAGGTTACTTCCGTCAGCTGTGGAGTTATATTCAGCTCAGAGACTAGTAGACGAAGTTTCCGAAATGCTGTGCAGCATTCCCTCCTTATTAGCAGTAAGAAGCGGAAAGTTTTCAAGATACCTGAGGCGAGACATTGTTGTCGAGTTTTGTGACTGGTTTTGTGGGATTCGTCATCATATCTTGATTCCATACCCTATACAATACACAATTGCTTCTGACGTATTGTGTTTCTGCATCTACGAGGATATGAACCAAACAGGAAGCTTTACTTAGTTAGGACTAATTATCTAACTAATTCCAGCCATCTCTTTGGAAACTATTTACGAAATGACTTAAACTTTGTATGATCTAATTAGTACGAAACTATGTTTAATGATGCTTTGTTCTAAAATGATTTCCGAGAAAGAAGAAGGAGTCAATAATTAAGATTTAGTTAATATTCTTTCGTTTACGCTAGTCAATGGGCAAGATTTTGAAATTTGGAATAAGTTATACAAATTTTTATTTTTCCTGCACCGACGCTCTGATAATTCGTAATGTCGAACTCATTTGGAAGGGTCTGAGAAATATTAAATGGAAAGATGCAGCAAATTAACACGGATGTGAATCAGTCAGTGCATGTTGCTTCTGTAAACTGACTGATATGACGTTTGGTGCAGACAAAAGAGTCGAGATATTCAGAGAGCGGGGCTGTTAATGAGCTTGATTCAAGCAGTGTATAGCGTGGACGAGCTATGTGTAACTGTAAGCTGATGAGAATAGCACGTAAATAAATATAAATTAATAAATGAAAAAAATCGCGGAGAGAAAATAACAAAAGCGTATACGGATTGAATTAATAATTTAATTATACTACAAAACAGGATTGTACTATATTACAAGCCGTCATGTCGCGGTTTCGAGTGCAGATGAGGTGGATTTTGTCAATTTACCTAATCCTTCCAGCCCCCAGGTCGACTCAGCCTCTAACAGATTGAGGACCAGGAATCTTCCTGGGGTGGGGTGGGGGGTAAAAGGGTGGCCGGCTCGTAAATCCTTCCAGTCCCCAGGTCGACTCAGCCTCTAACAGAGTGAGTACCAGGAATCTTCCTGGGGTGGGGTGGGGGGTAAAAGGGTGGCCGGCGCGTAATGCTGACAACTTCACCACCAACTGTTAGTCGATTCTCTAGAAAAAATGTGGGAGCCTGGACGTATCACAAACCTATGGGCCTTCACGGCGTGCTACAGCGACAGCTTCAAAAACGGGATTGTTATTCTGAAAATTACGAGGAGGACATTTTAAAATTGAGAATACCATTATAGTTGACCACGACAAGGGCGGGTTTGGAGTGATATTGAATGAATTCAAAAGGCTCAATTATCTCATGATAACAAAGGTTATGTTTCCCTTCTTAATATTCTCGTGCTGGATTCTCAACTCCCGTTCTAGAGATATATGCCTTGTTGTGTTGCATTTTATCGGGAGGGGGTGTTTAAAAAGACGGATATTTTTCAGTCTTTGTAAGGGCATGTTCATATTTAACTCTCTGAGCTTAGTTCATCTTTAGTCATTTCCAACTGTAAATATTTCTTGTTTTTCTTTCATTCATTCATTCATCAATGGCTCTACAGCCCTTTGTTGGGCCATGACCTCTTTTTTTAAACATCATAATCTTTTTTTACACAAACGGTGGGACTCCTTGGACAGAGAACAGCCTGACGCAAGGCCGCTACCTACAAGCAGAACAAAATAAACACAGAATAAATGCACATAGACCTCCATGCTTTGAGTTGGATTCGAACCCACGATTCCATCGTTCAAGATAGCGAACACAGTTCAAGCCTTAGACCGCACGGCCACTCTGATCGTCCTTTCTTACTTTCTTTTAAAATTATGTAAGAATTATCAATAAAGCCATAAAGTAATGTGCTTGCATTCCTAAAAGAACGTAAGGAAATTCCTGTGCTGTACCTTCTAACCTCACGGTTTACAAGGTTTCAAGATATTAATTCCTAGAGATATCATTCCGGTTGCTAACAGATAGCTAGGTATAAAGTTTAGAGTCATTGCAAATCAACGACCACTAAAAGGAATGTCGTACATTTTTCAGTCTTAAAATTATGAGAGTATTCTTAACTATATTGAAGAAACGCTAAGCCGTACCACATTGATTTTACAGATGCACGGATTAATATTCTTAAAAGAAAAGCTGGAAATTTTAGAAACAGAAAGGCACTTGATTGGGCTTATGACAATGATTCTGCCGACAACAGTGACATTTTTTACTCCATTTCTCCTTATTAATTAACTTCCGCTCAGTTCCAATTTAAGGAATATTCTTCACTTGCAAAGCCGATTTCGCGTTATCTCCAAATACAATGTTGAGACATTTTACTACGGAGTGAGTCTTCGGCTATTTTTAGTATAAAATTTAATTTTAAGTTTTTAGTCATAGATGATGAAACATTTTAAAGACGATAGTTAGGGATTTTCTGTTACTGTCTTTACCAAATAAACAATAATCTCTCCTCCCCACTGCATAAATTTATCAAAACGCCTGGGAGGATAAGGTGAGGACAGTACCAAACTGGCGAAGGCTATGTGGGAAATACAGGTAAAACTACAGGATATTTCAACCCAAAGCATTTATACATTTATTAGGTTGTGGACTGTCCTTAATATTAAAACTGAGGCAAACCGTTAGTCACAGTATTGTCACGTGAGGAAGTGAGCGTTGACGGGTTTTAGATTGGTGACTCGATTTATTGAACACTTGCACACACACAACTCACAACTACAAGTAACTCTAACAGCCTTACTACCCTACACACTCTAACGATCAGTGTAACTGCAGAACATCATCATCATCATCATCATCATCATCATCATCAGTAATCTTTCAGACGACAGGTCCACAGTCTCTTCCAAAACAATTCCTCTACTTAATGCGATCTATAGCTTTCTCCTTCAAATGACAGTATCCTCTTCTGTCCCCAAGGTCATCCAGCATCTTCTTACGTCTTCTTCCTCGTCTTCTTGTCACTTCTATCCGCTCCTCTATCTTTCCTTCAATAACTTCTTTCAGAAGGCAGTTACCGCGTAAGATATGACCGAACCGATTAGCCTTCCGTTTTCTTATTTCGTGTAGGATATTCCTCTGCTCACTGACTCTAATTAACACTTCTTCATTTCTCACATAATCGGTCCAACTGATCTTCTCCATCCTTCTCCAACACCACATTTCGAAACTTTCCAGATGTTTCTGATGCAGAACATATAGTCTTTTATCAAACGTCTGTGTGTCCACAGTCCATCAACAATGCAGCAATTGTTTATTAACCATTTAACACTTAACACAACATGTTTCGGCAATAGATGATCATCTTCAGGTGTCTTAATGCGTGCAAACTGTTACACTGCTCTGTTGTGCGCTAAATATCCTCGTTGTAGTCCACTTAAAATTACGTAATTAATTAATTAAAATCCATTAAAATTTCTATTACAATTTTTTCGTAAAATCCTATTCCACTTCATAAGGGGCGTCGTCCACTTGTTTGGAGCTATGTGATTATTCCAGAAGGTTTGTTTATGCAGCTTGTTTTTCTGTTTGTTAGCTCGTTGTTTTGCTACGTCTTCTGTCTGTAATTGGCCTTTGCTTGTGCGCACTATTGAAGACAACACCACACGCTGCTAGAGGGTACACACAATTCACAATTCACTACGGGCACGCCGCTGAACTGCTGAGCCCTCCTGGACTCTCCTTAGCTACAAATGGAGTCGTGTATATGGCCGCCGCTCCGACGAGGCAGAAAACATAGTTTTATTGTTGCGTTGCGTAGACCACACAGAAAACAAGTCATGTGATAGCTCTCTCCCAGTCCAATGGCGCGCTGACTGTTGCCTAGTAACGAGCTATAAAGATCCGTCCTATTGTTGCTTGCGCATATCGTGTGGTGTTTATCGAGCCGTTGCCTGGCAATGGGTTCACATGTCTCAATATGTTCTTTCTGACTGACGTTAAATGTTCATTCCTTTTGCCCGATGTATTTCAATGGACAATCTAGGCATTTCATTTGGTAAATGTCACTTCTACTATACTTATCTCTTTGTGCCTAGGGCTTTAATATATTCTGAATTGTTTTCTGTGTACGGATTACTATATTTACTCGTGTGTCCTAAAAATGTTTCGTAAAACTTCTTACTTCTTTGCCACTGTACGTGAAGGTAACCCATTTTGTTTTTTTGGTGCTGAGGGTGTGTGTATATTTTGTTTTTTGACAACAAATAATTGCTTACTTTAGGTATGTTTATATACTTATGATATATGTATGATATACGACCAAAGAGAAACTAGCATAGAACACACACTTGACGAAATTATCAAACTACGACCATCCATAAAATTCATTATATAAAAAAAATGCAAGAATCCATTAATTTTATAGATCTCAAAATACATCGTAAAGACAGAAATTTGCAATTCGCAATATATAGGAAACCCACACAAACCTATATTATAATACCTAATAATTCATGTCGCCCATACGAACATAAACTACCGTGTATTAACTACCTATTAAATCGACTATAGACATATTCAGTAACTGATAAAGCAACAGACACAGAAAGAAACGTCATCAAGAACATTATACACAATAACGAGTGTAACTCAGACCTAATCAGAAAATCGCCTCTGTTATACCAACAGGAAGGGAGGGAAGATATCTGAATACCTTAGAAAGTTATCATATTTATAGAACCATTAAAGAGAACCTATTCATGAATGACAAGTACGACGACACACATAACCCCATATTCGAAATATTACACGAGCTTCACACAAGATAGCAGCACACATCAAATACAGTTACGTTACAAAAGCGGTATTAGGCACGCCGAGTATTGATAAGGTCTACATACAAGGAAGGAGAACACCGTCGTACAGGCAGGGTGAGGAGCCTACACGCAGGAGGCATGCGTGAGTACAATGAAGTAAACAAACATAGAAAATCAAAATATAACAAAATTAACAATAATAATATGTCCTTTACGTATTACGGATGATAACTACATCAATATTTCGAGAGCTACACACACAGACACCCATGCCACTGCGCAAGCAACCCAAACAAAGAAATTCTACACAGTCGTGTTTGGAAAAAGAGACAACAGCCCCCAAGCAAAATACAAAAACATTTAATTAAATTTTAACTTCACTTTATTTATTTTTATGGATTTTAATAGAGTCAATTATTTTAAATTAGGACATATCGGATTCAAATGTGACAGAAGAAGTGGGATATACCGCACAGTGTAACAGTTTGTGAGAAAAGAACATCTGACGATGGCCATGTACGGCCGAAACATTTTGCGAAAATGAAAATGAGGAGGAAATAAGTTATATTGTGGACAGAAATAGTATAGCTTCTGAATAATATACTAATACAAAAGGGTGCTTAAATGGAATCTTATATATATACATTAATAAACTTTCGGATTTCATAATTATAAAGGAATTCCGACCCCAGCTGTTTCATATTTCTCGTTTGAGAAACTGGTAACTTAAAAATGTTTCGAAACCTTCTGCTTGCTCTATCACTCTAAATTTTTCGTCCAAGATCCGTCCACATTTTCGTCATTAAATGCATTATGATTTGTGTAAAGATCATATTTATTTAGTGCTATAGATTTCAAAACCTTATAATATAATAGTAAAACAAAAACTGTACTCCCCTATAGGATTGCAAATTAAGAACTGGAAATATTACCAAATATCATAGTTCCTTCCCTTGTGTCTGCTATTCTCTTCCCTACACATTTTCAGACAGCGGAGAAAAAAATGAAGAGGGTAAAAAGCTATTTGGAAGAAATGCAAAATGAAAGAAAGAAGAAGGAAAGCATAAGGATGATTGGAAAATAAAGTTTTATAATACACTGATAATATCTCCCGGGTTTCACGTTCGGCTCTGCAGCGGAGCAGTTTTCCCTCTGTGATCAAATTTCGTTTTTGAAAAAGAGAGATCACCGTACTTCATTACTCGTCCTCTGTGCGTTTCGCATTTTCAATCTCCTTGCTTATCAAGACTCAGCGAAGAATGTATAGTCGTTTTCTAAAAGGCTAGAACATTTGTCGAATATTTTTATGCAAGTAAATTAGGAAAAGGCGTTTGTATTCATGTACAGCCCATAAATGTGGGATTAAATTGAATGTAGAAATTGTAATTTTTTGTGTCGTCGATGATACGTATATATTGAAAGAAAACAAGAACTATCATGGAATACTTGGAACCCTGAAATTAAGGGGAAAGCGCTACAAAGCATAAACGGCCCGAAAAGGGTAATAATAGTTTAATTCGGTTCAGTTCTTGAAATATTTACATGCTTACTCAACAGCGTATGGGCCAATTATAAAGCTAAGTCGCGCGTGCAAAAAATAAAAAAAGAATTAACAGACATATACACACAAAACGAAGATAAAACAAATAATATTTTATTATTCATGCAATAATAATTCAGTGAGTGAAATGGCGTTAATCATTACGCGGTGAGAAAACTGTATACAGACAGGTGCAACCCCCCCCCCCAAAAAAAATACATACCCACAGTTCCACCGTCAGTTTCTCTGACTATCCTACTATTCGATAAGGTGGCTCTGGAATTCATGTGACTAACACCATCACACTATGCACAAAATATTATAATTTAGTTAAACTTTGAAAATATCCATAGACAACTTCTACTAAGTTGTGTAGATATTTTTTGGTCCCTCTGTGCATATACCTTGAATACAATTACAATTATAATAATTATAACAATAAAATATGATCGATAATAATAATAGTAAAATAATAAAAAACAGTTCATCATTTATTTATGTGTTCACTCAGCCGAAATGCCGATTGTAAAGTAAACAAAAGCGTAAAAAGGGGGAAAAACACACGCACACAAACAAAAGACATAACAAGACAGTAAGAATTCATTGCGTGCAGTGGCACCAACCATTATCTCGAAAGAGAAAATATTTGCACATAAATTCATAATGAATTCTATTACTACTACTACTACTACTACTACTACTGATTTCGTTCTTTATTTGCATAGGTGCTTACTTGCAGCACAAGCGCTAATTATAAAGTATGCACGAGTCACAGAACGAAATAAAAAAAACATTCACACAAATAAAGAACAAAGTAAGTCAACTTACATAGCTTAGACAATATTAAATATTGAGGAAGTGTAGTAACGTCTGTTTTATGCAATGATAACAAGTTATGTGTACATATATTCGTATTATATATAATTAATATTTTAATAAGTAAGGAAGTACTATTGCGAGATATGATCAAGGCAAAGAGTTGCGGTTTCAAATAATTATAAATCCATACAAACGCCATTAGCAGCCGTCTAGCAGAGGGACACTTTTCGCTGGAAATGCAGACACTGAATAAACGAAAGTATCTAATATACAGAACAGGAAGTCAAAGAAGAACATTTCTGAAAATTCCAGAATTCAGAAACAAAGTGAAGTGGAATAAGCAAATGTGCATCAAGGTGGTACCTCCTCTTGTGTGGGCTGTATCATTTTAATTGCTCTAAAGTGTACAAATAAATAGAATGAACGGTGAAGGAAACGATTACAACCAAAGGACTGCAAACTTCTGCTGAATCGGTTCCAGTTTCTTGGCCTCAATAGGTTGCAAAAGAATATCAAATAGCGGAACCATATTCAAGATTATACATAACTAGGGTAACATTCAATACGTAAACAGACATTCGAGGGATGAGCAAAGGAAGGTTACGCTGCGAAATAGGCCCAGCAACTTACTACATTGAGAAAATGCAAGTTTAACAAAGAAATGGTTACGACCTTTATACTCAGGAAAATTCTCAAATTTTTAATAGAGTCAGCACAGGTTATAGAGAACTTACAGAGCTTATAATCATGACAACAACGATGATGATAGCAGCAACAACAAAAATAACAACAACATACCTATCGAAAAATAACTAATAATTTTTAATTTAATATTTGCATAATTTTAACAGCATTACATTCAAATTCCTGGGTGGAGCTGGTTAGAATTCTGCACCTTAGCCCTGCTAGTCATAGAAAGCGACAAAAAGGAACCCGGTGCTTGCCTGTACAATTGGGCCACCCGTCAGTAGGGTACTTGCCTATAGTGACTTAGTCCTTGAGGGTGGTAGTTGGACGCGAGGCTAACGACCTTACTCTGTAAAGATATCGTTGCAAACTCCAAAGAACTGAAAACGGGTTGTCTAATTCCCAGGAGTGGGCGACTGGCAGAATGTTCTAAGGCTAAGGCTCAAAGAGGATTGTTTTCAAATGATGATGATGATGATGATGATGACGACGACGGTAATGTCGATGATGACTGTATTCAAAGTTGTACCGATTGAAAGTAACGGTCGAAACGTTTTCATGAAGAAGAAAATACTCATGGATTCCTGAAGATGTTCTATCATAAGTAACTGTCGAAACGTTTTCATGAAGAAGAAAATACTCATGGATTCCTGAAGATGTTCTATCAGAAACATTATCATTATAATTATCGTCATCTTCGTCACAGCCACTTCTGATCCACAGCCTTCTTTAGAAGATTCTACCAGGTATTCCGAGATATTTGTCGTGAATCAGATCTCTATCACGAAAAGTTTACAAATTTAGGCTGAAATTAATGAACCACGATATTTGAAAATTCGATGAATAATCTGGTTGCCCCTTATGAATACGTTACTGAGTTCTAGGGTTCCATAAAGGGATTATAATTTCGTGACTTTCCTAGAAACTCTTGGCAACTCACAGCATTATTTTTCGTAGGATTAAGATTTACTTGAGAGTTTTTGCGTAACTTCAGCAAATATTAATCGTAATATCTTAGCTAATTGTAGTGTTATCCTTATATTTTAGGCATTTTTATACTTGAAATTCATTCTCGCCTACAACTTACATTAAGGCCTGAAATTTTGTCACTTTTAAGAATGCAGGAAGTTATACATTTGTAATGAACAGCGCGTGAAGTAAACACCAATTCAGTAATTTGTGTAAGTTATCTGCTCATCCTATTACAACAATGCATCGCTCTAAGATTTTTTTTATTCTTGGAATAATTTATAAACCAAACTGACAGAATTAAAATGTATTGTCAAGATTAAGGGGGGTGCGTGACCAATAGACAGGTTCTGGATTGGATGATTGGATTTAATGAAGCCGTATACAAAGTTCTAGGGTATGTATATTAATTTTATGAAGATCAGTGAAAGAGCTTGTATTAATGTCTCTCGGTAACTGAAATTAACAATTTGTAAATTTTAAATAAAAAAATATAATATCAGAAAGGTACCCACAGCATAGCTGTAGCCAACTCAACTGAGCAGAGTTTTGTTACGGTTATAATCTCTCATCTGATGCTACTGGTAACTCTACAGCTCAGTTTCGACCATGGCCATCTTACACACAGTCCTTAGGGCTCTCTAAACGGGGGATCAGCCAGTCGCAAGGCCAATACTTACACACAAACATCCATGCTTTAAGTTGGATTCGAACCCACGATCCTGGGCGAAGACTGTTCATTCCTCAGACCGAGCGGCCACTGTGACCCGCCGCCGTTCATTTGGTTAAGAACATTCAANCCCCCCCCCCCCCTTTTTACTCGAAGAATGCGCTTCTGGTCCCTATTCTGAGTCAGACGAATGCACAAGCCTTCATATCCTGTTGTTCTTTACTCTACATTCTTTCCTTGAAAGAATACCAGTAGCCTTGTGAGAACAACGCCGTTGCCACTTGTTAGAGCATCTCGCAAGGGTGCATGGTGGTGAATCTCAGAAAAGCAAGCAACTTATTTCAGTGGCATTTTGTAAAATGTAAAATAGCATCATGATGAAAGTTATCTATGAGCTTTTGGTCTGATGGTAAAATTTTGGGGTCAGGATTGTAGAATTTGGTATAGCGACGAACCATGAATTTACATATAAATTAGTAAAACACATTTTTGTCTTTTTTAATTTTTTTATTGCTAGTGTTGTGGGATTAATTCCCTTGTACTGCGGCCATTTGTGGCCTATTGTACCAGCCCCAGATGATAGGTGAGGGTGATTGTGGAGTAATTGATGGAATGAAGATTGGCAGGGGAAACCGAAGTACTCGGAGAAAACCTGCCCCAGCGCCACTTTGTTCACCACAAATCCTACTTGACCAGACCCCGGTATCGAACCTGAGCCGCCGCGGTGGAAAGCCAGCGACCAACCGCTTCAGCTATGGCGCGGCCCTTATTTTCTGTCTTAGAAATTATAATATTTTCTGCGTTGAGGATATATCCAGCAAATTAAACGCATTAAAAATATATACTTAAAACAATAAATAACAAATATAAAAGGGAAAATATTATTATTATAGAGTAATAAATATGAATAGAATTATCTGCAAGTAATCTTTATGACTTGTCCTCTGAATTTCTGGTTTATTATATTTTTGCATTTAAACACTGCTTTTTTAAGTGGTTTATTCCGTTCAGATTTCGTTTGTGTGCTACACAGCCTATTCCAGGTAGCCTTTTTTAATAAGAATATAACATCGAAAGACCAGGAATTTAAATGAAAACCGGCGCAGAGAGGATTCACGTGTGATTATAATACATTATGTAAGAGTGTAAAGACAGGTTAATCCATTCTGCAGTCTTTTCATGGCAAATAGTTCGTATTAGACTACAAAGAATAAAAAAAATATTACGAGAGATTACAGGACTTTCCGGAAACTCTGTATGAAAGAGGCACATATATAATGTATAAATTCCACACATACATACTTAATATTCTTCTTTTAAAATCGTGCTTGATGTGCTACTATTTTATCTTTTTTACGTTTGTGAAGAGAGGACAGGACGCCTGCGTCACCAGACGAATATTGAAACATGAGTTTGCGTGCTGCAACCTTAACGACGTAACATCAGAGAATTTACGACAGCCATAAAATGACATGAGAATCTCCTTCAGAAATTTCTGGAGCAACTGGACAAACATTCAAGCTGTTGATTTAGCGTCAGCAGTTTGATTTCAGTCTGTATACATGCGAAAGGTGCTCCCATTTGAACAGGGTGTAAATATTTGTTTCCCTTTCCTCTGAAAGTGTTGCAACTAGAAGCTTTGCTTTCGTTCAACCTAGGTATGAAACCAGTAGGCAAGTACTCATGAACTACTGTAGAGGTAATTCAGACATCTTTAACTAGAGTAAAATTTGTATAAATTATTTTACATTTGTGTAGCGAAATGGAGAAAAAATATATTATTTGATTCTTGTATCATGTAACTAGGAGTCCTAATAAAATTAAAATTGTACATATGCTTAACTAATTAAGCACTAAGCCATGAAGACGTATAGGGAAGTGGATGTACAGATCCACGTATTCATGAACTCTACACTAGTTGGAAGTGAGTGGTCAGCTTCACGCCACGACCGCCATACCCCTGAGGAAAGAGTCCTCGGTACTCTTTGGATGGAACACTGGATTAGCTCCGGGCTTTGTTAGCTCTATTTACACAACATCCCTGGTGAGGTATAACAAACATAAGTAACGAAAACAAAATATATAAATATTTAAATAATTCGTTTTGCCGTATTAGAACTCAAATTTCCAGTGCCTCTAGTACAAAAGTATCTTATTTGATATGATACTGAGAAAAAATGAAAGTATTCAACATTACGAAAGCTCGTATAGGGAGGTAAAGCTGTCCCTGTTCTGAATCAACCAAGCAGTATGCCATGAAGTTGCATGGGGAAGTGGAGGTATAGCTCCAACATTCTTGACATCTGCACTAGGTATGTGTGAATGGTCAGCTTTACATCTCGACCGCTTTCCGCCAGGAGAGAGCATCCGGTATCCACTGGGTAAGAGGCTGTGTAGGTCCTTGAGCAGGTCGAAAGCTTATATCCTTAAGAAAATAATAATTCTGCTGTTGTCCTATGCGAGGTGTTAAATTGGCGCTTCATCCTAAGGAAGAAACACAAGTCGAGCAATCTTGAGGTTCCCACGTCACAGAGTTTGATGGTGTTTGCAAAGGAAGGGCTAACGATAACTCTTGCACTCAAGAGAAAACGAGTAGGAGAAAGATAGAGAGAATTTCGTTTAAACTTAGTAACATATGCTCTTCAGCAAATATTATTACGACGATGAGATCGGGGATGATGAGATGAGCTGGGCAAGTAGCACGGATGGAAAAGATGACACATGCGTGCAGACAGACATGGCCTTCGCTATATGCTTCCTATTTTATATACACTGTGCAAAGAACATGAAGTAACTGGCAGTAAACAATATAATAAAATTTAAACTCCTTTGTACATGATTACATACCATACTGAGACAAGAGAGGGTAATGTCCCGATACAGAAACTGCAGCTGCTTTTCGAATGTCCCAGGTAGATCTCAGAAACCCTGGACGCTTTGGGGCCGAAGTTGCATGAGGAATAAACAGATACGTCTGCCGTACGCACAAAGGCGCTCTCTCTGACAGCCTGTACGCCGAAGACGCCCTTGATGTGATAATGATTAAGCGGAAAAGATCTTAAGAGCAACGTCAAGCAATTGTAACTCTCATTACTAAGTACTCGTCACTCTAATGGTTCAGGTTCTGCTGACGTTGGCTTCATTCTTAAAAATGTTCCTTATGTGAAAAATGTCTGCTTTCATTTTCTTCTGATCGAGTTGTGGTAGCTGTAAATCTATAGACTTGCATTCTAGAGGTGCTGGGCTCGAATCTCTGTCGGGATACCGGCTATCTTGACTGAGGATTCTCGTCGTTTCGCGAAATCGCTCCAAGCAAGCGTCGAAATAATACCTTTTAACCAAGACAAATTTACGTCAAATTCTTTCGAATTCATTATTCGCCAGTCATCCTAGCATTCAGTGTTGTATAATCTAAGATGCTGTCAGCGTGGAAATGAAAAGCACAAGAAATTACATGCATTTTCTTTTTTATATTCTCCTCCTATTTTCTATCTGTGTTATCTTTTATGTCTTTTATTCTCTTTCTTTCCTCTCCTCTCCTCAACTCTCCTTTTTCTTTTTCTTCTATTTATGTTTTCTTTCCTTTTTCTCCTTTTCCCACTCGATTAATTCTAACAGTAAGATCGGAGGTTAGAAGCAAGCTCAGAGTTGAGCTCCAAATAGGAATTTTATTCTAAACTGTCAGGCATGTCAGTCTCTTGACACAGAAGGGCGGTAGCGCCCTACATATTACATTATTCCTGTCAAACAGCAAATATTTCATATCACTAGCTTTACTGAACCGAATGAACATTTTCGGTATTTCTCTTATAGACGAACACTGTATCTTTGTCGTCTGAACAAATTTGAAATTACTTTTGATGGGTCATGAACCGTCCCCTCGTAAGTCAGGTGGAATACTAGCCAGGGTAACATTGACATTTTTATTGCTAACAAGAACTTACATACACGTATTATTCGACACAAAATATATATTTGCGGCACTAATGCAACAAAAGGTTATAGCTACTTTAATTCTTCATTCACGTCAGGTTTTAGCCATATATATATATGACCATCATCACGTGTCTATCGCTATACTGAACTCTTGTACTGTACTGCATGTCACAATTGCATGTCGCTAGTTACCGGTGCACTTTAATTAAAAGCGACAATTAAACATATTGGTGCAACAGGATGCTTAAGTTCAATATTAAGAGCTTAGATAGCCTCCTCTTGTTGAAATAGGCCTATTTAAAATTTGTACTGCGAGTGTAGCAAGAATTACACTCTCATAATTATACAAAAATTTATTCGCTAATGCACATAACTTTCACTTTTTTAGACACTCTCTATCAGTATTTTCCAACATAACTTACATAGTTTTCATCGTCGCAAATATTATAAATGTTAGCGCTAAAATAATTATTCGTAGATAACTTAGAGACTTTCTTATTGTGTCTGCATAAAATATTTTTTATGTTTAGTTTTGTTCATTCATTAGGTGTCTCCGTGAACCTCGGGTAAATATACACTAGATTTCACAATGCCCTCATATTGCTGTTTTGCATTCTATAAAACGAGAAAATTATAAAAAAAAATTGTAAATTAAGATTTGTCAGCAAACAGACTGTCACTCTTTGGTGCTAATACCACTTCCATAGAAGTTATGGTAGATTATTGACTATAAAATTAAAAGTTAAAGAGTGTGAAATCAATAGCTAATTCTACCAGACATACTCAAGGGGTTCGGACATTGTTTGGCGGACACCCTGCGGACTGAGGAACAATCACATGAAACCATTTTCTTGTAAAATAAGTAAAATTTGCTAAAAGTATTTATTTTCGGCAGGGAAATTCATAATTAGCCAAATGATTACCACTTTTACCATGACGACTCTGCTACGTGGAAAACAGAAACAGTTATGAAGATTTTATGTTACGAGTGGATGAGTGTACAGGACCACAATAAAAGTATGATGTGTACTGCAATTTGATCTAATATTAATTAATATGATAAATTTGTTTGTGTTCTAACCTTTATTCAATTGTTAATTTTTGCTAAGTCTTCGCAAATAATGTAATTTGTGTTGTAATGTAGAATGTGTTGTAAAACAGCTAATGTCTTACTTAGGGTACGCGGTGGCGTAGTTGGTTGAAGTAATATGCTACAAGTAGGAAGGTAGCGGGTTCGATTCCCGATGAGCTCGGTATTTTAATTTACGTAATTTACATAATCCTTCCAGCCGCACTATGGCCCCGAGTTCGACTCAGCCTCTAACAGAAACGAGTATCAGGAATCTTCCTAGGGGTAAAGGGCAGTCGTCGCCTAAGGCTGACAACCTCACCGTCACCTGTGAGCTAATTATAGCGAATGCGGGATTCTCGACGTCTGAGAACACTATGGGCCTCCACGGCCTGTTGCAGAGTTAATTTTATTCATTTTTATTTTAGTAGCTGATTATTCTGTAGCCATTTAAGATCTTGATGGCGTTGGTACATAAAACTACACAGTGTTCAACTCGTTAGACCGTGATTTTAACTTTCATTGCAGTCAGAACTCCATGACTCAGATATGACTCTTATATTCGTTTGCTAAATGTTCTCATATAAATTGTATATGAAACTCGACATGATTAATATATGTAGGCTTTCATTTATTCAAAATTATGAAGTTTTGTAACATTTCCTTATAGAAAACTGTATGTAAACATTGTATTTTGCTTTGAATGTCAATGTAGGTATATTTTTCAGAAGGTTTATTTGCTGAACAACTTGTCTGAGTGACATCCTCCTATGTTACAGCATGCACAGGATGTCGAGATAATAAAACAACGGGGTTTCTTGTTGTAATCTTTGGATTCCATTAAGTATTTCGTAACTTAAAATATAATGTAAATAACTTTAGGTAATAGCGCTTGCTTAAACGATATTTCCTCGATACTCAAACAAAGCGTCAACAATAAAATGCCTGAAGCAAACATACGAGACTGGAGAAACAGTGCACGAAGAAAACGTTGTAAGTATAGATTAGAAATAAAGAGCTTCCGGTTATTTAACTTTCATCATAGTCATGGAATGTTATGGAAACATTCTATGAAGTTTTAGCTTTTTGTAGTATGAGGGAGAACTTACGTATGTTTGCATATACCATGTGCATAAGAGGAATGCAAGTATATTTAAACTAAGTTACACATTCTTCAAGAAATTGTAATATCAACTATTCTAATACCTGTTAGTTACTTAATCATTTTCTATATTTAATACTGCGTTATGCAGGAATATGGACAGCTCAAGTTAGTTAAGAAATTTGCTTTATTCACACTGGAATTTGATGCTATGCGGAAAGGACTTACATAGCGTGCTTATGCAAGCGAAATCGTGACCTTAACACGTCCTCGAAGGCTGTAACTTGTAATACTGAGCCAATGGAAGAATTACCTGTGCAAACCGTACCTATAAACGGAAATTGTCAAATGGTTCTACTGAATATTCAATGGACTAGTACCGGGATACGCGGTAGCGTAGTTAGTTGAGACACTATGCTACAAGCCAGAAGGTCGCTGGTTGGGCTCCCGATGAGGTGGATTGTTTTTTTCAATTTACCTAATTCTTCCAGCCGCACTATGGACCTGGGGTCAACTCAGCCTCTAACAGAAATGAGTAACAAGAATCTTCCTGGAGGGTAGGACGGTCGGTGAGTAAGACTGACAAACTTAACGTCATCTGTGAGCCGAATGTTTAGAAGATGTGGGAACCTCGACGTCTCATAACCCTACTGGTTTACACGGCTTCTTACAGGGATAACTTTACTAGTATCTAGTAGTATATATGAGTAATAGTTTATTGTGTGGATGGATGAATGAGTCGATTACTCAATGATGTTCCATATTTACCACAGATCTATTATTTATGGTTACATTAATCTGTTCCGAATGATTAATTGCTGTANTACCCTGAAGATGGAGGCGATACGTTCCTCCGAAACGTCGGTTAACACCACATATACACGGTGCCAAATCCCAGAAGACTGCTTTCTTCATAGTCACCGCCGTGAAAGCCTCAAATCTTACAAAGCAAGGGTTTATTTGTGTATCTTACCCCTATGTTTTCATAAAAGTTTAGACCCACAGTATCTTAAGTAGGGAAGTTCTTTGGAAGCGTTAGCTTCATGTTTGAATTTTATTTAAACGTTACAATTTATAGCACACTCTCTCGTCCTTCTCCTTACGCTAAAATCTGCAAAGAATAAAAGGGAGGCATTATTAAGGCGAGAAGTACTTGTAGAATGACAATTCTTCCGAATTCTTTTAAATACCTATTCACATATATAAGGGACAACAATAATAAACCTAATCGTTTCGAAAATGTATTGGAAAGGAATCGAGCATGAGACAGAATTCGAAAATTTAGACATTAAAATACAAATGCGAAATTTACGTATATTTTTGCCACTTAGAAGTGTTCTTTACGTTCATCATTGCTGGCCACAAATCAGTACGTTTTTTCAGCTCCATCCACACGTACTTTGCAGAAAAGAGGACTTTTCCTTCTTACACATACAACGTGTTTCACAGAACAGTTTGTGCCATGCATGTATAATATTAACAACACAAATTTGTAGTCAGCAGCAGAGACGGAGGCTGCTGGCTTTATGATGTCTACTCGCAACTCTTTGATTATTCATGAATTCTCTCTTTCACTTTCTTAAGAATCACTTCACGGAGGAAAGGTCGCATGCAAGATGTGACGAGTGGACTGAGAGACAGGGACTCTTCAGGAGTCAAGAAGCGCCCCACCCCAATATGGAGAAGAATAAGTGTATGAATAATTCGTAAAGCTCATTTTCGCCGAGCAGGTCGGGGTCACGGTAACGCTCAAGACATGTATTCGGATGGTACTCGGTTGGAATCTCGACCTGAAAGTCATCCTAACTGAGAGTGTTCGTGGTTATATTCAGCCTCTATAGGCTAATGAAAGGACAGTACTTATATCAAACCATTAACATTCAACATTGTGTAGCGTGAGAGAGCTTCATAACATAAACAGCAGAACCCACAGTTAGTGAGCCGGGATGCCTCAGTTGGTATAACAACTAGACTATGGGCTAGACAACCGAGGGGTAAGAGTTCGATTCCCAGTAGGGTTAAGAATTTCCTCTTCTCCATAAAATCCAGATCGGTTCTGGGGTCCACTACGCCTCTTATATGTTTGGTACAGAGAGCTGATTCCCTTAGGTTAAAGCGGCAAGGGCGTGAAGCTTACCAACTCCATCTAGTGCTGAAGTTAAGAATTTTGGAGCTGTACCTCCGCTCCTCGATGAGTCTTCACTGCGAGATGCTTAATAAATTAAGTCCAGGAATAAATTTATTTTACCCGCAGTTATGTTTACAGAAAAATTTGAAGGTCATGTAACATATTCGAGGCACCAGTCTTAGTTTCGTCTTCGAGGGGTCGACGGTCTTAAATAGCGACCTAGCTTATAGAGCACTTGGTCAATGGCTTTCTCCGGGAGACGATCGAGACAATAGAGTAGAGTTCTCTGAGTGGCCGCCCACAGCAGCACAATCATACTTGCAGGGACCACATTGATGGAGTTCCCCACGAATGTGTTTGCCCGAACCACATCCACAGTCGTGTTCCCAGATAAGTTCTTGGGGTTTCAGCAGACCTTAGTGTTCCGTAGGGCTACATGAATGACATGCAACAGCGATATAAGAAGTTATCATTAAGAATACGAAGCAGTAAAATGTTCTTACGTATATTTTATTATTACTATTTCTTGGAATTGTTATTAATTTATTGCTATTATATAGACTGCCATATTTTGTATTTTGCTCTTTAATTACTTCTGTGTATTTCTGTGTACTCGTGCTAACTTTGTAATTGGCCACTATGCTGTTAAGTTTGCACGTAAATAAACACCAATTGAATTGAATTAAATTTTAATTGAACTATTATTATCATCTTTATTGGGGTGAGACTGAATCCACTTGGTACTGCGGCCACTATTGGCCTATTGTACCAGCTCCAGATGATAGATGATGGTGATTGTGGAGCAACTGGTAGAATGAAGACTGGCAGGGTAAATTTGCCCCAGTGCCACTTTGTCCACCATAAATCCCACTTGACCAGACACGGGATCGAACCCGGACCGCCGCGGTGGGAAGACAGCGACTAACCGCTTGAGCTATAGCACGGTCTTTTCTTACGTATAAGAAGAGCAATTCTTTCCTTCCTCCTTTCTTTATTCACCCCCCCCCCATACGCAATGTCATCGGACAGTTCTGTGTACAAGCAACATTCTGAATAAGATCTAAAAGTTTGTGAAGATTAATACCATTATTGCGTTTTTGGACATTATCCATCGTCCTGCTTTTTTCAAAACACAGTGATCCTGATACTGGATTCTGGCCTCGTCTTCAAGTAAAAACCAACACAATTGAGCCCAAACGAATTCATAATAAAGTCACTGAGAAACAACCACCCTTCTTCAGATACTGTATACCAGGGCACTTCCATTATCCCATGTTTCGTGTATCTCCTAGGAATTCAGACGCATCGGGAACTGTTTCAGTATCAGGACCATTTTCAAAACAAACATACACTTAGGGGTCACTGATGAAACCTGGACCGGTTGGAAATGCCCAGCAGACGAAGCAGTGTATCTAGAATATCACATGTGAGTGTGGTAGAAGTTACATCGGCGAAGCAAGGAGACCGTTAGAAGTAGGCATTAGGAAGCACAAATATAACCTGACCAAAGTCCTCCTCGGAAAATCAAAATTAGGCCAACATACCTACGAATAAGGCCACAAAACACGTTGGAAAGAACCGAAGCTCTTGCAGATTGAACCAAGCACCACATACAGGAAATACAAGGAATCCGCCCGCATGTCTGTGGCAGAACTTCCGAGCAGTCAACCCAGCTTTGACATCTCTCCCATCTGGACTCCCATTATCTCAGCAGAAGTTAGAAGACTACAACTCCGCCAAGGATAGATAGGTTATGTGATAAAGTTATATTTTAATGTTGGTACTACACAGAGAATTCGTCTCTTTAGTGATGCCTTTTATTCTGATAATAATCTTATTTTATAGACAATGACCGTTAAATTGTACTAGTGAAATTAAATCCAGGATTGCCATGGCAAAAGCTGCATTTAGCAAGAAGAAGAATCTTTTTACCAGCAAATTGGACTTAAATTTGAGGAAGAAACTAGTGAAATGCTACATTTGGAGCATAGCTGTGTATGGGGCTGAAACATGGACACTTAGGGCAGTAGATCAGAAACATCTGGAAAGTTTCGAAATGTGGTGTTGGAGAAGGATGGAGAAGATCAGTTGGACCGATTATGTGAGAAATGAAGAAGTGTTAATTAGAGTCAGTGAGCAGAGGAATATCCTACACGAAATAAGAAAACGGAAGGCTAATTGGATTGGTCACGTTTTACGCAGAAACTGCCTTCTAAAAGAAGTTATCGAAGGAAAGATAGAGGGGCAGATAGAAGTGACAAGAAGACGAGGAAGAAGACGTAAGAAGATGCTGGATGACCTTGGGGACAGAAGAGGATACTGTCATTTGAAGGAGAAAGCTCTAGATCACATTAAATAGAGGAATTGTTTTGGAAGAGACTGTGGACCTGTCCTCTTGGCAGATTACTGATGATGATGATGATGATGATGATGACCGTTAAATTATATTTGGACATAGGTGCCAGGACTCATTAATGTGGAGTTTTTCTTAATAATTATATTGCTTGTTTTAACTCTCGCCGATGGCATACGTTGTGGTGGAGTTATATACCTTATCTTTGTCGCTGCTGTTGTCCGGAGATAGGGACTAGCTCTATCATCTGGGTGCAACCGAGTAGCTTTCTCCCTGAAGACGTAGCCAGAATTCAGTCTCGATATATCGTGTTTTGAAAAAAACGAAGTACGCTGGAGTGTCCAAAAACATAAGAACTATGACAATATTCTTGACTGGTTAAAATCTCGGGCGGTAACGGACAATCGTGACAGAGGTTTTTCGTTTTGTCAGTCCTTCAAGAAAAATACTTTAATAATATATCAACTAGCCCACAACCACTTCCTTGAACATCCCCTTCAATTCATTTTTTACCAAGCATAGTGTTCATTCGACACTAAATATTCTGAAACACCGGCAGTTATTTTCGTTCTCCATTCTCAACCTCAATTCCTTTTTCTTTTTCACTCCATTCTTTATTTATTCCACTGCTTCCTCCATTCCAGCTTTTCCTCTTACTCTTAGTATAGTAAGTATGAAATTTTAAACACAGAATGGGGGTTTCATCTCATACGGTAAGAGCAGTGGAGGTGAAGACTCCTTCCTCTGTAGAGAGTACGTCTCAAAAAATATCGAGAAATTGTAAGAAGGAGCTGGCAGTATTGCCAGCAAGACTGTAATATATATTATCACAGTTTTTATATTTTTCTTCTAGTATAAGTTAAATACTAAACATATAATTTATTATGGATTATTTTCACAATATGCATAAAAAGAACTTTTGCATGGAAGGTCATACCTGTTTGTCTGCACTCCCATCTGCATGTTTCAAGTCGAGGACTACTGGAAGAGATTTATGAAATCTGTTACGAACATAACGCTAAATTTTGTTAGAGGCTTACCCATAATCCTGCTTGTTGTTTATTATATTCAGTAATAACAACATGGCGGACGAAGAACTTAGTACCATTACATAAATGCTGTGACCGTAGTAAAAATACAGTAGTGACCATTAAAAACATACGAATCATCGACATAGCCGTGAAACATTAGTGAGCAATAATGATCATAGAAGCTACAATAAAAGTAACAACAGTAATGAATTTTCAAGCTTGTACTGAAATTGTTAACATGTTCATTAGAGTTATTCAGAAGTAAGGGCATTTAGATTGAAAATATGCAAAGAATGACTCTTGTTGAAGCTGTGTGCATTCTGGTACGGGTTGTACCTTCCCCGTCTTGGAGCAAGAACAGACTAAAGCAATCCTGAAAGCTCATGGTTATAAATTAATCGTATGGTGCTCACATCTGTCGGCAGCCTAATGTAACTATATGAAATCTTCCTACTGAAAGCAACGGACTGACTACAGAATGACGTCGGAAGTATATCAGTAGGATATATTCAACTCACTTTTACAGTGAACACACTGTAGATTGCCAATAATCGTAGGTATATGGTTTGTATGGGGAATAGGGAATCGCTGTTTGGGGGTAGCAACCACTGAAAGACTCCCTATGACCTAAATGACCCACGCAGTCCCAATGTCTTCCATATTGTCTCCTATTCCAATATATTTCCTAAGGTTCAAATCGTTTGGTGAAGATAAAATTATAAAGTGGCAAATATAGATGTATACTTAAGGGGATATGTCATAGCGCTGAGGTAATTATTGTTTCTGTGTGTGTAGAAATTATTCCTCGTTTTACTCCTCTGATGAAAACTTATAAAAATACACATGTAAATTTACTGTAAACGCTTCGCCGATCACAGTGGCCGCTAAGTCAAAGACATGAACTGTCTTGACCAATTCGAACTCTGGGAACCTGGGTTCGAATTCCACTCAGGTCATCGATGATTGTCTGCGTTTATTCTGTGTAGGTAGCGGCCTTGCGTCGGGGTGATCCCCAGTTCAAGGATTCCTACCGACTGTCTAAGATTAAGAAAGTGAAGAGAAACGAAGTGTTTCACGGATACCCTGTGCTCCAAATGAGCGCAACAGGAATAGGTAGATAGATAGATAGATAGATAGATAGATAGATAGATAGATAGATAGATAGATAGATAGATAGATAGATAGACAGATAGACAGACAGACAGACAGATAGATAGATAGATCAGACGCATCTGCCTATATCCACGTCAGTCTCACGTAGTTCTGTTTGCTATCCAGCTCACAGTAACTTAATTATTTTCAAATAAATATCCACACAAGTGAGTAGCACTGATTGTATTCTCGGTGTAAAATGTTCGGAACGTCGTGTAATTAGATCATAAAGCGAAAAAATTTGGATTCTTCATGTTCTGTCAATGCAAAATCCATCAACGTATTTATGTTAGGCTGCAACTGTCTTAGTAATTTTAATAATAAATTGTATTAAAAACATTTGTAAATTGACGCCAGAGCAGTGTTTCGAGAAAGAAGGCAGGCTACAAAGTAAAGTTGTCCTTACGTTTATTTAATTAAGCACTATGCCATGAAGACATATGGGAGAGTGGAGGTATAGCTCCACCATTCTTGATCTATGCACTAGATGGAGGTAAGTGGTCAGCTTCACGTGTCGGCCGCATTAATCCCGGTGAGAGAGCATCCGATACATATGGTATAGGATGCTGGATGTGGCTCAGATCCAGTATGGAAGCTGTGGAGTAGAGAAAATTTCTTGTCTCTGCTGGGAATCGAACCACGGCCGTCCAGCCCGTAGCCCCTCTTTATACCTACTGAATTGTCCCGCTTCCCAGCAAAGAAGGCTCTGATATATTTTTAAAAATACTGTGATTTTAAATATGTATAGAACGCAAATGAATTTTGGAATCTAACGGCTTTGATAAAATACTAACACGGGAAGTATATTGTTTAAATTACGTATGCTCGGTAATTATCGTTAAGGTCCGAGGCTTCTTGAGAATTTTCGTAACAAGCTTATTTCTTACGGTGAGGATTTGTTAGCCTCACGCTCAACCTCTAAGCTGGATGACCACCCCATTTCAGCTGTCCGAGACTGCTGACGTGTAGCAACCTGAGGACGCGCCATGCCGTGTTGACAAGGGACCTAATTAACATGGTTCTGTATGTGCGTGAAACTTGGTCTCTTACATTAAGGGAGGAACATAGACTGAGGGTGTTTGACAACAGGGTGTTCAGGAGAATATTTGGACCGAAGAGAGATGAAGTGACAGGTTGGAGAAAACTGCATAATGAGGAGCTTCACAACTCTTCGCCAAAGATAATTAGAGTGATCAAGATAAGGAGGTTGAGATGGGCAGGGCATGTGGTGCGAATGTGGGAGAAGAGGAATGCACATAGGGTATTGGTGGGAAAGCCAGAAGGAAAGAGACCACTGGGAACACCAAGGCGTAGATGGGTGAATAATATAACATGGATATTCGAGAGATAAGATAGGATGGTATGGATTGGATTGATCTGGCTAAGGGTAAGGATCAGTGGAAGGCTTTTGTGAACATGGTAATGAATCTTCGGGTTCCACAAAATGCTGGGAAATTCTAGAGTATCTGCAGAATTGTTGGGTGTTAAGATGGGCTCAGCTCCGTGAGCCTGTGTGTAAATTATCGTTAAGACTTTACGTGGCCTACCCTGAGAAATCAGCTTGAAGAGTAATTCTCACGTCAATAATAGGCCAAGAAGGGAAGTTGGTTGCCTAGGCTCCTGAGAGGTAGCCGGTTTGCTGCTTGAGAAACGTCAGGCTGACGTCAGGCAAGGCCCGCCTTGCTGTATACCTTCCTTCCTGAACAGTAGTGTGTTTGTCCCCACTCCTTTCAGACAGCCTGGTCTCCAACCTGTTGCCTAGATGCCTGCTTGTGTGCCTGAACCCTATCATCTTACCTAGACGACACTCAAGACAATAATTTTAAGTCTCTAAATGGATTCTCGACTTTATAGATGTCAGCTTAATTTTCTAGATCGGATTTTGCGTTCCACTTTTTGCCGTCTCTGTGCAATGTCTCTCATGTTCTCTTTATTGACACTACATGCTTCGGCCTTACCGGCCATCTTCAGTTGTACAGGTTGTTGTGATGAAGGAATCTGCTACTCTGCCTTTCTTATGAAATTTCCTCGGTCTAATTCTAGGTTATGTAATTTACAAGCTATTGCCATGCACTCATTTGCCTTACTCGAAACATGCAGTGACAACAAAGAGAAGACGACGAGAGAATATTAACTGACGTTGCACACAGACAGCAAACAGCAGAACGTAAAATCAGATCTACACAGTATATAATAGGATGTTCCAATTTAATATTAATATTAACTTTCTAGTACTTTGCCAGTCTACCTAGAAACCTCGCAGGCTTTACTGACTTCTACAGTCTTTCTGCCTCCGTTATAAATTGTATGGCAACTTGGACGACACACACTCTAGATGGTGAACTGAATGCCTTAGGCACCTAAGTACTTGAATCAGTGCTTAACTGCATGATGAGCAACCTGTCTGTCAAGATGCCAGGACAGATTTCTAGATGATTGCCTCTCTGATTATCTAGACGCCTATTAATTTATACGACATCTGGCTACTAGTCAGTCGTATGCTTTGCCTAGGCTCCTCTCTGGATAATTGCCTGATTTCCTAAACCCCTACGTGGCCCTAGATTGCTCTCTGTGTAGGTAAGACTCTGTCTCGCAAGACTTCTGCCTGATTACCTTGAAGTCAGCCAGCGTCTTTACACACTTGGAAGCCCGCCTAATTGCGTGTGTCTATCCTACACGATAGCCTCATTTTGGATGTCTACCTGCTAAGAGTGCTACATTCTTGACTCTTTGTCTAGGCGCCTAAATGCTTCTGCGTTACCCATCTTCCACGAGAATAGCCAAGACGTCTTCCTGAATGACCGCATCGTTCCTGTCTGCCAGCTCGGTTTCATGGACATCTGTCTGCCTAGACGATTTTCTGGCAGCCTACACACCATCTCCTGTGCCTAAACGCCATTTGTTCTGCCGAAGATGTCTTCAATATCAAGACGCGTGGCTGGATGCAAAGTTATCACCATCAATGTAGAAAAATCAGTTTATTTACATAGACTTTTAGCTGATGGCCTACATGTTAGCCTCATTTCCTACATGCCCGCCTTCTTGCCTCGGTGAATGCCTAATTGCCCCGTCACCTATCTCGTAGAAAATATATTTGCCACAGTGCTTATGGAGACACGCAGTAGGGTAGTTGGTTGAGACACTATGCTAAAAGCCAGATGGTCGCGGGTTCGAGTCCTAATGAGGTGGATTATTTTTTTCAATTTACCTAATCCTAGTCGAAATATGGTACTGAGGTCGACTAAGCATCTAAGAGAAAGGAGTACTAGGAATATTCCTGGGGGGTGAAGGGTGGCCGGCGCCATCTGTGAACGGATTGTCTAAAGAAATTGTGGGAGCATCGACGTCGCACAACCCTATAGGTCTTCACCATTTTTACCTTAGAGTTGCTTATGATTTTTAATGTATTTAAATTAAACAAGATTTTATTGAAAATACTATTTAATTCGTGAACTTTGAATATTCTTCCATTTTTGAAACCATGTTTTACAATACGGGGAATATCTCCCTCCTACATCCACTTCACTTTTTCGCGGTTGAAAGTCGAGGAAATTGTGAGGAAACTGCAGAAATGTGACTGTACGTAGGTATATTGTAACCACGGAGACTAATGTCCTGTAGGAATGTAAATGTCTCTAGTAGAGAAGTATCCTTGATAATCACAATTTTCTGGTTTTGTGTAATTAAGCAACTACTCCATCTGTTCTTAACAGTGATACATCAAGCATACCCGCCGGATGTGTAAGCTACATAAAACTCTCTAATCAGAGCGCATTTGTTGAACCCGAAATTTGCGAGATCGGGAAACACATTAGTTATGCACAAGTAGGGAAATTTTTTGTTTCCATTGAAGCTTACAAGTCTGGAGATAACGCCCTTCACAGAGATGAAGTTGTTCTAAGAAAGGCTTCAACCGAATGAATAAGTTCCCAATGCATTTCTTCTAAGTTATAAATTCAGCTAATGTGACAACACATGAGAGTCCTTGCATCGTTCACGTGAAGCTAAGAAGAGAATGATAAGAGTTTTATTTTTTCGAATATTCATTATTCATGGTAGCTCGTAACTCTTGAAAGAAAACATCCATCTACCTTTATAGAGGAACAGGAGATAAAGTTACGGTTTCGTAGTTTATATGCATAGTGTTTTATAATTTATGCATTAATCAGAAAAGAACATTTTACTGAGGTAAAAGAAAACGAAACATTTATTGTGGCTTTGAACAATTGCTCTCTGCGGAATATATCGCTCACTCTAAATGTATATAAGTAAAAGAATTACGTTACTGTTTCATGCCCTTTATTTCAAATGAAATTGCTGGGAAGTCACTTATGTAAAGTCACGAGAAGTAAATTGTAGCGCATCAACCATTAAAAATAATTATTTTTAAGTTTTCTGGAAGAGATGAAATAACGTGATAATTTTACAAAATCTTTGCTTTTCCTCAAACTAATAATACTAAAGTATTATAATACTTTAGTATTATTAGTTTGAGGAAAAGCAAAGATTTTGTAAAATTATCACGTTATTTCATCTCTTCCAGAAAACTTAATTCAAATTTAAACAAACTTATTGTTTTATAAGAAGTACAGTGGTAGTTTGAACTTACTGTTTCAATGGCATTCGTATTTTGTGGAGGTGGAAGAACCCAATAATATAAGAGGCCTTAAGCCCCGACATTTGGAAAGATGATGAAGTGTGTATAGATTATTTCATTTTGTTAGTTACACATTGTTAAAACCCAAACAAATTTCGGTCATTCAAGACCATTTTCGGGGGTGGGGTGGGGGTTGCCATATTAAAGAAAAATTTATATGTACGAAAATAGATGATTAGAACATCTGAAAGGTAAATTTCATTCAGAAAGTTAGAATTAATATTATGTCAAAATTCATTGATATGAGTCGTAATTAGTGCAGTTTCGTTAGTTAGAGTGTGTTGTGTTATGTGTGTTGCTATCCCATATTCGGTTTATAGATGTCGATAATTTGGTCTGCAATTTATCGTTGTGAAGCTTGGCAAGTGAAATGCTGAACATACTGAATAGTTTAGTACTACAGATCTCCTCTTTATCGACACCCAAAAGACGAGTATGAGACGGCAACATACACGTATAACAAGATACAACACACCAAGATCAAGTAAACTATTTTTTATTGCTTGTGGGGTGGGAACTGGTCTCTTGTACTGCGGCCAATTCTGGCCTATTGTACCAGCCCCAGATGATAGGTGATGGTGATTGTGGAGCAATTGGTGGAATGAAGATTGGCAGGAGAAACCGAAGTACTTGGAGAAAACCTGCCCCAGCGCCACTTTGTTCACCACAAATTCCACTTGACCAGACCCGGGATCGAACCCGGGTCGCCGCGGTGGGAAGCCAGCGACTAACCGCTTGAGCTATGGCGCGGCCTATCAAGTAAACTAACTACAGTTTAAATCAATTTGTTTTAACACAATATTAGTTTCAAACTTGTATAAGAAACTTGTGACTCAAAATATTTTGGAAAAAAAAAATTGCATATATATAAATTATAAAATTTTCCTTATTATTTTAACCCACCTGGACATGGTCTTACATGACCGAAACATGTCGAGTTTTAGCAACAATCAGTGTAAGAACGTAAGCTATATATACTTCAATGGTAATTTATATAGAATTATAATCATCGGCCTTGTTCTCCTGTACTGACTAGAGTTAAGTACTGGGAATGTTAATTCTATGACAGTGAAAATAAATACAATTAATTCATTAATTGCCGGTCACGGTAGCCGAGCGGTCTAAGGCATACACTGTCTACACTCACTCGGAAACCGAGATCGTGGGTTCGAATCCCAGTCAGGGCATGGATGTTTGTGTGCGTTTTTCTGTGTTTGTCTACAGGTAGAGGCCTTGCAACGAGCTGATCACTCGCCCAAGGAGTCATACCGAGTGTGTAAGATCTATAAAAACCGAAGTGAACGGAGAAGTTCATGGAGGTAGGCCTAGGCCCAAATTGGGGCTGTAGCGCCACAGGAAAAAAAATAATTAATTAATTATGAACTGTATCCATTTGACAGATGCATCGTCGGCAGTGGAATCAAAAGAGTTACATCATTTGTCGCATAATAAAATCATGTAACACACTTCTTACCAAGTGTCGCAGACCAATGACCTCACATTTTGGCATTGATTAAACTATACCTTGCTTTCATGCACGTTATGCCGTAAGGTAATATTGTCCCTGTGTTTAACTAATTAAGCACTACACCATGAAAGGGCATGGGGAGTGGATGTATAAATCCAGGTTTTCTTGACCTGGTAATTGATGAGCTTCACGCCGAGGTCGCCTTATACCTGGAAAAACATACGGCGGTATCCTACCCTGAGCGGACCCCAAAATCTGTCTGGACGACGTGGAGAAAAGCAAAATTTCGCTCGAACCGTGACTCCAACTCGGACCCCTCGACTGTCCGGTTCGTAGTCAGTTGCTGTACCTAATGAACTGCACAAGCTCATACTTATGCCGTAAAGTCATCTAATTCACACCCAAATACATTCTCTCAGTTGTCCAATGCGACAGAAGCCACGTCTCACATATTGGGCGAAATTTGCTGTTATTTTCTAAGGGTCATTTCCTAGTACGTGAAATGTATGTTGAAAATCGTGAAAACCCTTCGGACATACGTGCGCCTATCCCTGCCTGCTCTTAGAATAACATTTTCAGCTGAGACTCCAGCAGTGGGGCCATGCCAGAAATAATGGTAGAACGAGGGAAAGGGGAGGAAAACGGAAGGTTGAGCGTGGAAAAACGAAAATAAAGCTCAAGTAACGTTCGTTCATGAAATTCACTTCTCCGTGTCGCTGTCTTGCTTGTTGCCTTTGTTTCCCGCCGAAGGTTAGGATCAATACTGTCAGAGGAACAAAACTTTCTGTCTCTCTTGTTGCTGATGAGCAGAACGGAGTGAAAAGGCATAGCTTTAAACGTCAAATTCACTCACATTTATAAATACAAAGATAATATTACCGTTAAATTGAAAGTATCAAGTTCATTGTGGTCTTGTGATGTGGGAAGGAATATTTTTGGATCACTATTTCCTTAGAGGAAAACGAGAGAATTTTTTTGACCAGCTGAGGCACTTTTAGCTTCTCAAGAAAGATTCCCCTTCATAAAGATCGTTAGAATGTTATTGTTAGTTAAGGTAACAACGCTGATTTCAATTTATTTTAATTCTAGGTAAGAATATTTAGAAATCTGATCTGATAACGAATATTAAAAGAGAAGTTTGGATTTGTTGAATCGTGCCATTACAAGAACCGACGGAGGTAGTTATGAAAATATGTGGAAGTAAATCAGAAGGCAAGTGAAAAGTGAGGAAGCCAAACCCGAGATACCTGAAAGATGTGGACAATAATATTTTTACATTTGATTGTGCACCATTTTAATACATTTACTTTATTTACTTACTGACTTACTCATGGAGCTGAGCCCTTCTTGATGAGCCTCAAATTTTGCAGCTACTCAAGAAATTTTCCACAATTTTATGGAACCCGAAGGTTCATTACCGTGTTCACAAGAGCCATGTACTGGTCTATATCCTGGACCAGATTAATCCAATCTATATCATTCCATGCTATATATATATGATACATTTTAATATTGGCCACCCATTTATGCCTTGGTCTTCTGAGTCGTCTCTTTCCTTCTGGTTTTCCCACCAATATCCTATATGCACTCCTCGTCTTCCCCATTCATGCTACATGCCCTGCCAAGCTCATCCTCCTTGATATGATCATTCTAATTAAACTTAAAAAGAGTACAAATTATGTAGCTCCTCTTTATACAGTTTTCTCTAACCTCCTGTCACTTCATCTCTCTTCGGTCCAAATATTCTCCTCAACACCCTGTTCTTAAACACTCTCAGTCTATGTTCCTCCCTTAATGTCAGAGACCAAGTTTCACGCCCATACAGAACCACAGTCAAAATTATAATTCTGTAAATTTTTATGTTTCTGAACAGCAGACGAGAAGATAAAAGCTTCTGGACTGAATGGAAGCAAGCATTACCCGAGTTCAGTCTCCTCTTAGTTTCCTCCTGAATCAGTTTTTGATTTGTTATAGTCGTTCCCAAATATCTGAACTTTGCCACATTTCAAAACATCTGTTTCCTATCTTTATGTCATGTCATTATGTTGTATTACATGGTAATATTAAAAGCTTAGCAAAACACTGTCAAACAACACCATTAAGTAATATTTATTTAATTTATTTAATTAATACTCCAACATGTTTCGCTATCTGGGTGCCATCATCGGGGTTGTTATTATAATTATTACTGTAGTCCAAGCGCTGTAAATTATTACATGCTTTCTCATTTATTATAAAATCTTTTGTTTCAATAAATATAAAACAGTACGTTATGAAGTAGTTTATAAATTAGTTTTAACTTACCCTCTCAGTGTAAACGTTGCAGCCTACTTACTCTCTTAGCTACAACTTACGTGTTTACAATAAATAAGTAATCATGTAAGAACCTTCATCAGTTGTATTTAGGTGATAACTGAAAAACGCTCCTCATAATCAAACTTCGATGGTAAAATATGTCGTGTATTAATGAAATAAGTATAATATTCCTTCGCACACTACTGGTTCGCCCACAGTGCAACGGGTTTAGTATCTTTCTCTCCTTCTCACTACATGTTTCGGCTGTATACGACTGTGTTCTTCACTCTGCCTGTTAGTAGCATTGTTTTCGTTCCATATATATATAAGGCCGTAGGTGGATGCACAATTTTAAAATGGATCTTTGAGAGATAGGACGGGATAGTATGGATTGGATTGATTTGGCTTAGGATATGGACCGGTGGACGGCCCTTGTGAACACTGTAATGAATCTTCCGGTTCCATATAATGCTGAAAAAGTCTTGAGTAGCTGCAGAATTTCCGGATCTTCGAGAATGGATCAGCTCCATGAGTAAGTAAGTAGGTAAGTATATAAGGCCGTATATACGGTTTGCATTGTGGACGGAAGTATAGTGTGTGACTGAAGAGTATATAAATGTAACAGGATGCTTAAATACAATATTATATAAGTTTAAGGTCTTTCATTCTGGTCCGTCACACTAACAAATTAACAATCAAGTTCCTTCCGTCAAATGTGACACTTTTTTAAGTTTTCCACCTCGTCACCACCTGCCTTACATGTTTCGGCTCACCACGGAGCCATCATCAGAGGCATTTATAGTAGAAAAAGAAATCACCAACACACAAAACTTCACTTTGTCAAAGATAGCCACGTTCCAGTTAATTAAAATAATTACAAATAGTTAAAAT
>NW_019742961.1:2126747-2137751 GCF_002891405.2 Cryptotermes secundus | reverse complement strand
ATTTTAACTATTTGTAATTATTTTAATTAACTGGAACGTGGCTATCTTTGACAAAGTGAAGTTTTGTGTGTTGGTGATTTCTTTTTCTACTATAAATGCCTCTGATGATGGCTCCGTGGTGAGCCGAAACATGTAAGGCAGGTGGTGACGAGGTGGAAAACTTAAAAAAGTGTCACATTTGACGGAAGGAACTTGATTGTTAACAATATTATATACTATAAGTATAATTCTATTTTAAAATTTGACAGAATTCTGCTAAGTTTTGAAGATGCAGAGAATGATTTACCACATCTTGAAATTACGGAACAGAAGGAAGAGATTAATAGTGGAAAAGAATTGATTTATGTCGTACAGGAAGTTAAAAATTTTAGTGGACAATGCAGCCTAGGGATATTCAAATGGATTGTATAGAATTTCGGCCAAAGCAAGAAGTACGCCTAGGAACATTTGTTCTTGCATTGGTATTTCATTCGTCTTTTCCTACGTCTGTCTTACTTTTAAGCTATAGTTCACTGTACAAATTGAAGAGCATAAGAGTGGTCCTAGCGCCCCCCCCCCCGCGTCTTACGCAGTATGATAGAATCCATTATGTAAGACTGATATATTTCGTGGTTTATATAAGTTACTTGAAGTAAATAAAGGCATGGATACAGCAAATTATTCCATCCTCGTTTCCTTCCTCATGCCATCGATATCGCAAATCACTTTGCTATAATTCGCACTATTAATACCGATTTGCCTAACACGTCGTTAAATATATTAATGATAATAGCAGCAAAATTACGTGTATGCTGTAACATGTAGACCCGCTGCTAAGTAATGGCTCTGCAAACAATTGCTGTTGTTAGGTAATGATATTAAACAGGAACACAGGAATGGTTTCTCTGGCAGTCCGAGCGTTAGCCACGTGACGCAACAGTAAAACTGTTGGAATCGGTGTTCTCTGTGCTCTCCGTGCAAAGTTCCATAACACGGAGCAGCTATGATTACGACAGTATGGAGATTGCACATAGAAATGATCGAAGCCAAGACCTTCAGAACATTCATTAGATTGTATTCTCTATTCAAAAGCTAGCGATTAAGCGCTAACATTAAATTGACCCTCACAAAGCTCTTATTAGATCTGTAATGACTTACGCTAGTCCCTCCTGGGAGTTTGCGGCAGGTACCCATTTAATGGAAATGCAGTGCCTACAAAACAAGGTTCTCCGCACGAATGGTAACTTTCCAAGGCACACACAGGTTCGCGATTTGCCCATGGCTTTCAAAATTCCGTGCGTATATGGTTATATTATATAACAAGACTATGCAGGCAACAAGCAGAAGTCATACAAAATCATGATAACGAAAATATTCCCAATATTGGCCAAGGCGAAGCCCTACGTAGAAAGTATAAGCGGCTTAAACTTGGCGGCGGTCAAGCATACCACCGTTCAAGTGACTAGACTGCCGTTGTAGTGGCAGCTACTAGAAATAGGGCATAATCTGCTGTACTGAGCCTGGACTGACAGAGGCCCTGTATATATTGTACATACATTTTAACACGTTTAATGTGTAAAATGTAAACATCTCTTATATTATGACAAATGACTTACTTAGCCGTCCTCTCGTCAGAGAGGGCGCCCCAAAATAACAAGACCATAACAGTAAGAGATATCCGGTCATGATCCCCAGATTGGGCTCGACATCAAGAGTGACTGACTGACTGACTGACTGACTGACAGACCGTCAGTCACAATATGACTTTGACTTGATTACGACAGAGTTAGTCTGAGATGGCTGTCAGCCTGGAAGTGAGTTGTAAGAGAGTCACCGTCCAGTATTGACGCGAACATGGAAGCTGAGGAAGCTACTGTGTTGAAGCCGTTACCAGGCGACAACCGGTGAAGATACATCAGACTGAGAAGTCTTTGTGCGTGCTGTAGTTAATTGTAAATTGTGTGAATTAGCGAGAGCGCTGTAGTTACTTGTAGTTTCGCTGTGGAAGTGTTCAGTAAATCCAATTACCAATCGAAACCACGTCTATAGCCACTCCGTTCACGTGACAATATAAATGCATATTTCTTTAGTGTTAATTGATGTTTTGTAGTACTTCAGACTGTTACCGGTCTGTCACTTACACATTTAATACAAATGATATGCTAGAAATTTTAACTCTTACAGTTTATATAAACATTTACCTTCTATAATATGTACAGTTTCCCCAAAGTGAAATTTACCTGGGAATATATGAAATTTGTGTAAAAGAAGGCTATTTAATTAAATTATAATTTTGTTATTTTTGTTAAAAGTTACGATGTCCTAACTGTTCCTTGTATACTCTTATCTCTCATCTCAGCATAGTTGTTCACTGATAATCAGATTGTAGGCGGTTCTAGATGGCTTAGCCGAAGTTTACATGCTTTAGACCGAAAAGGCAGAGGGGCTGGGTTAAGGAGAACATTGTGGTGCTGAATAGTGTAAGATGCAAGGATAGATAAAGACCGACAGGCCTTGCAGAATAGCAAACTGGATACGAAGGTTATGTAGTAATGCATTTTCACATCCTATGGAAACACACTTCTCTACCTCCAGAGGGGTGGCATCAGAGTTAATCATCACACTTTGCATCTGAATGAAGCAGTACAATAGAAGTGCACGCAACGAATGTTAATGTAAAAGAGAGAATGGGTGAAAGCAAGCGAAAAGAGGGACAGAGAAAGATGTATATATATATAACAGTGTAGAATAGGCAAGGACTTTAAACTCCCTGTGTGGCTGCAAAGTAATTAATAGAGAATATCCAGTCTCACCCTCAAGACATTTTAGTCTTATGTCTGCAGTGACGTTATTCCATTGCATCCTTTTGTTTTAAGTGGGTAGTATATATGTATATTCGTCTGTTTTTTTCTTATTTCATAATTAAAGAAAAACAAAGGGAAAATACGTGGATGAGTTGAGAATTGCATAGTAATCTAAGTTCTCTTCGATGTTTTCTCGGTTTCCTCGAGTTTAATTTAACATGCCCATGTATTGTCCATTTCGACCGAGCACAGTGGCTGCGTGGTCTAAGGCATGAACTGTCTTCGCCACTCAAACACTGGGATCGTGGGTTCGAATCCAAATCGAGGCATGGATGTCTGTGTGCGTTTATTCTGTGTCTGTGTTGTTCTGTGTGCAGGTAGGGGCTTTGCGACGGGCTGATCCCCAGTCCAGCGAGGTCTATCGACTGTGTATATAAGATCAAGAAAAGTGAAAAAGGGGCCAAGGGACAACAAAGGGCTGTAGAACAATACTAATAATTCAATTCTTTATTATTTATGTGCCGAGTCAACAGCCGCAAGGCCAATTACAGACACAGCACAGTGTAGATAAAAGTAATTACATTATGGACAAACACAACATAGAGTCAAAGACAAATTACAGGCAAGCACTGGAGGAAAAACACATTAATGCAGACAAGTAAACAAATAATAATAATTCAATTCAATTCAATTCAATTCAATTCTTTATTATTTATGTGCTGAGCCAACAGCCGCAAGGCCAATTATAATAATAATAATAATAAAGTAATATAATAATAATAATGCATTGCCAATTTAATTATATGGCATAAATTTCATGTTGTTTTGTGAAACACAAATTTCTTATATGATATGCATTCTGTATCACGAAACCAGTTAAGATGTGTGCTGAAATGTTGTAATATTATCTGGAGATAATTTACTGCTTTATCTCCTTTCACACCATTAGTTTCAGTAACGAAAATATTTCTTGTTGAGTTACGTTGGATTTATTAAAATTTGTTAAATTTAGAAAGTGTGCAGTATAAAACAGGAACTTGTATGAGGCACTGAAATATTTTAGAAAATTGACCATATTTGAATTATGTATATTATGACCAAGCTTGATGCATTTTGCTGAAATCTGTGAGATTCGAGGAACTAATTAAAGGATGAAGCAGTATATCTTCCAATGAGTTTTCCTAAAGTGATGTTACGTTATATTTTCGCATAAATTAAGTGGGATATTTTATTCTTATTTTATGGAATGGTCATAACTGCTACAAAGCCAATTACGGACACAGCAGAGTATAATTGCATTACGGACAAACACAACATAGACAAATGCCATATTGTAATAATAATAATAATAATAATAATAATAATAATAATAATAATAATAATAATAATAATAATTCAGAGAAATTCTCTGTTTATTTGCCTGCGTCCTCAGGAACCAAAGGCAATTTTAGATATGAAATTAATTGGATTCAGCTAGTGAATGAAATTCATGGAAATAGTCGTAAAACTATTAAAAAATTATAAACCCTATACGCATAAGCAAACTGGGAAAGATCTTTGGAGAAAATATTGGACGAAAGACGTTGGAACGGTTCAAAATTCAGACGAACTCCTTAACTGCTGTATGATTAAATTGGTATTGTGCTAAATTTGCTCTTATTCTGAAGTATCAACGCACCCCTACCAGTCGGCACCGTCGCTACATGCGTCGGTCTCACCCCTTTATGTACGAGTATATCACAAACTTCTAACATTGCAATAAGTACTCTGAAGAAGGGGGAAGAACTGTATGCTAGGCTACATCGTAATTCAGAAGTGAAAACTTACATCAAGCTGATGATAATGGATAAGGTTATTGTAGACCGTGGCGTATATTAAGAATTCTTTCTATAGTCTGTTTCATTTTGTAACATCCCCGAGTCTTCTCTGCATACATTTTTAATTTTCTTGCTGACAGGTAGTTCCTCCATGCAAAACTTATTCCTTTTACTAAAGGCTGCTACATACAATCTTTAGAAAGAGATGTTTATAATCCCACTTCTCTTAGAAAGAACCTTCTTCAACTTGAAAGGAGACTTCTTTCGGTAGGGTATTACAGCCCTTCATGAGTAGACTTACTTACAGCATCATGGAGGACACGACCCTTTCACAAGCCTCTGCGATGAGGAATATTCTTGAAGTCCCAGCCTTCTTTACCCTTACAAAATATGCTTCCATTTCACACTGGCCAGAAGTGATGTACAATATATTTTTTATCGTGATGTTCAAAAGAAGGCTCTTTTTAAGAATAACGAATTTCCATATTCCATTTCGTTGCCTATCACTTAACTTACTCCAGACAGAAGATTACTACTTTAAAAGCTGGTGGTTCCTCATCTACTCAAATTTCCAGCATTTCATTTTTGCTGACATTTTCGTAATAACCCAAAAGCTGGTCCCTCTGCATAGCGAAATGATTCATTACTATACAATGGCTGATGTACTCTCTCACTGCACTCCTATTTCTTCTCCAGTGTCTGACGAATGCAGAAGACCTGATCAGTAGTTGATCTGTTACGTCTAAACCAACATTGATGAGCCCCAATAATTTCATCTTAAACTTGAGTGAAGAATATTGGATAAAATTTTGTATGAAGTTGATAGCAGTGATAGCCCCTCATAATTATTACAGTCAGTTTTATCACACTTCTTGTGAACTGGTACAATAATACACTGCTTCCACTGAGCAGGTAATTATTCCTTATGCCAAATAGAAGTAATTAGAATATGGATCTTAGAACGTAATATTTCTCCTCCTGCTTTAATGAGATCTGCCGGAATTTGATCACTACCTGGCGATTTATACCTTTTCAATTTTGCAATAGCACTTTCAAAATCAAAAGGGCTGGGATCAGGTACTAACGGCTCAGCGGTATGTATTTCTATCTGCCTAACATTAATGACCCTAGGTATATTCAATAACTGTGAGAAGTTCGTCCATCTCTTCAAAATGTCGTGGGAATGCACAAGCCGATCACCATTCTCATCCTTCACTAAGACACTTCTAAGTCGGTAACCTCTCTTAAAGTGATTTATTCCACTATACATTGTTCATATTATCCATATTTATTTCAAAAGGGTACTCACTGCAATTTGGCTTTCTTCCTTTGGGCTAATAATGTTGGGCATCCTTCATCGAACCATGGCTTATATTTCTTCATTCATAATAACCTAGACTCTCATTGGCAGAAATTATTATATTCTCTCTAATAGTTTCCCAAATTCTATTAACATCCACCTCAGTGACTAAGATTTCCAAAGCTGCGAACATATTTCAGATTTCAACATGACACTGCTCTTTATCCTCTACCTTCTTTAATTTCTTAAGATTGAACCTCTCCATATGAACTCTGTGCCTTTTCTTTACTCACTGTCAGTTTTTCCCTAATCTTCAACATCACCAGGTAGTAGTCAGTATCACAATCTGCTGCTCTGAATGATCGGACATCAGGTATACACGTAGTTGAGTGCCGTACCCTAGCTACCAAAATATGGTCAATTTGTTTGTGCGTTTTCCCACTAGGAGACGTCCAAGTAAATTTAGTAATATTACGGCCTGGAAACATTGTACTTTTAACAATAAGATTTTTTGGATGTGGCAAAGTTTATAATGATACAAACTGTAGAATTGTCGGTGAAACATCTTCACGGAAACTGTAGATAATTGGATATTTTGGGCCATAATTAACTCATAGAGCAGAAAATATCATTCAAGAACAAATAGCCTCTGATCTAATCAAGAAATGCATTTAAAATTGAAATTGTGCCATCTTATGAAACCCTAAAATTTATTATCGTCTTCAATGGATCTCGACATACAACATCAATCGAAATTGTAAATTGTCGTACATTATTTGTTTACTATATATTTTTATGTTTGTCCCCCACATGTGCGTATATCTCCCATGATATATAGTCCTGTTGGGTTTCTGATGCTGTCCCATCACACCTTTCACTTGTGATTGTATACATTATTGTTATCCGCACTGTCATGTTCTGCATCCCATTTTCATATTGTCTCATCCCCGGTGAATTCCTCCGCCGAACTCAGGGAAACAGAGTCCTACCAGAATTATCAGAGTGGAAGGAGTTCCACTTCAAAATTTGATATCCTATGAAACTAGTTTACGTTTGTATTTAGCCTATTTTCTTTATTTTGAAAGAATAAAAGTGGCTTTTGGATCATCATGTTGTCTGTATGTTTGTGTATCGCCCCGAACAAGTTTTATGTGTTCATATTCGTTGAAGAGGAAATTTGTTTACCGAGACTTTGCCAAGTAGTCGCTGTCTCCTCCGGCTCCATTATTCCTGCTTTCAGTCGTAACGTCCCATTTCATTTAAAAATTATTGGACGCTGTGGTTTCTATGCGGTCCACGTCATGTTAAATACTCAAAATATTGTCACGTGTCACAGTGACTAAGACGCGCTTTGGGATTGATGAATCGGTTTATTGGATCTTCACTAGTCGTAACTACAATTAGTTCTTACACTCTCAAGATTTCTGTAACTATAGCACATGTAACGTCACATACCAAGAATTCTCATTCTTCTTCTGGCCACACTGCTGTTCCCTTGGAACTTCGGAACTCAAGTCAAGTCAATTCCAAGTCCAAGTCACATTGCGACTGACGGTCAGTCAGTCAGTAAGTCTTGGTGTCGAGCCCCATCTGGGGCTCATGGCCAAATATTTATTACTGTTTGGCATTTAGGGTCTTGTTTTCGTGGGGCTTCCTCTCTGACGAGAGGACGGGTCTGCCTTTTGTATATGCTGTTGGCCCTTGCCAGTGAAGTCTTTCTCGGGTCTGAGTCCCTTGGGACTCGCGACCATATTTTACTGTCTCGGATTTGAGACTTCGCTTTTCGTCGCCTCCTACGACTCGCAGGGTCACGGTGGAGCCATTCGGCCCCGCTTTCACAGAGGGGGGAATTCAATTCCAATTCCCGTATTCTCTCATGTCTTCTGGTCACGGACCACGCACAGAAAACACAGTTCTATTTTTGCGTAGCTCATACCACATAGAAAATAAGTCACGTGATTACTACCTCGCCAGTCCATTGGCGCGCTGTTGCCTAGCAACGAGCTATAAACATTTGTCCTGTTGTTGCGTGCTCGTATCGCGGGGTGTTTGTCGAGGCTTTGCCTGGCAATGTGTTCACATGTCAAATTATATTGAAAGGAAATTAGGCGTATAGTTCTTCCCAGACCTTGGTAATATATAATTTTACTGAATTACTTGATGGAGCAGATGGGTAGCACACTTAAGCCGCCAATTGACAAATAGTTCAATACGAATGAAAGTACCGATTGAAATTCAATTTAATGTCTTTCATATCTTCAGCCTTCTTATTTTTCCTTATCTTGGTTCCTTTCATACCCTTATGTCGTTTTCTTACATTTCGTTTAAAGCACTGAATTAAGTTTATTCTTGAGATGACATATTTACGAACATACAGCTGTAAATTGCGCAATCATGTACTAGGGCGTGAGAATGACGTAACTTAAACACGTGGTCAGATAACACACATACACAGACACAAACAGTGTCCTATTATGTTGCAACTACAATATCTGTTAGATCTCTGCACTGAACACCGCCGCTTCGGTCTCAATAGTCGGCTTCTACATCCCTAATCTGACCATAGATCTCCCGAATAATATGAAGCAGGAGTATTCACAATTGGAGGGGTAAAGTGGCTCATAGTTGTGGTACAGTTCACTGTTCGTTATACAAAGTAAATATGTATACGTGCAAAGATGAAGAACACGATTGAGCACAGTACGTGGATGGTTAAAACGGATTCAAACAAATGGCTCTCACGCTCCTCGGACCTGACACTCCACGACTTATTTTTGTGGGGTGCCCTCAAGAAGGTATTGCATGAAAACCTTCCAAGTTTACTTCAATGGTTAACGGGCACTGTCAATATTCATGCAGTAATATAACAGACAATAGAGCAAATGCCGGTCACGGTAGTCAAGCGGTCTAAAGCATGTACTGTCTTCGCTCGCTTGGAAACCGGGATCGTGGGTTCGAATCCCACTCAGGGCATGTATGTTTAGTTTGTGTGTGTGCGTTCTTCTGTGTTTGTGTACAGGAAGAGGCCTTGTGACGAGCTGATCACCCGCCCAAGGAGTCCTACCAAATGTGTAAGATCTAGAAAAACCGAAGTGAACGGAGAAGTTCATGGAGGTAGGCCTAGGCCCACTGGGACTCTAGTGCCAAGGAAAAAATATAGTCTAAGTGTGTTCATATATACGGAGTCGAATTTATCGCGAAGCACTGGGAAAATTAACTGAAAATTAATTTAATTACATATGGCAAAGCTTTTATTATAGTCATGTCAATCACGAGTTTAAAACAGAATGATTCTAAATTATTGTCGGGGTTTCCGTGATCTATAATTTTCAAAGCGGAAGCAGTGAAACAAACCTGCTTAGGGAGTATAAAATTGTAACAAAAATGTACTTTTATTTATAGAAGGAATACTGCTGAATGCTAAACAGCCGGTCACAGTTGCAGCGCTATCTTAAACATGAACTCTTCTCCCTCGCTCGGACTCTGGGATCGTGGGTTCAAATCCCACATAGGGAATCGTTATTTAATGAGAGTACGCATTTGTTCTGTGTTGTCCTGTATTTAGGTAGCGACGGGCTGATCACCCCTTCAAGGAATCCTACCGTGTGGGGAGGGGGGGCATTGCGACGGGCTGATCTATCGGCCATAGAGTACTTCTGACAATGTATAGATTTTAAGAAACCGAAAATGTGGCCAAGGTCTAGAAGGGATGTAGAGTCATGGATACATTTCCAATATGAGTTTTGCAAAACGGCTGTAAACATCTTACTTCGCGACAAAATAAAGAGAACGACAGTGGCGGCTCGTAGCTTTCTTATATGGTGGCGCTAGTCACTATTTGTAATTCGTGGAAATCGAAATTCGATTATATATACATTGCCAATAAAGCCATTTGCAGTATATATGTATAGTTGTATAGGTAATGACATGTAGCTTTGATGAGGAAGGACGAAATATAGAAAGTAATGCGTGTGACAAGTGAGAAGGGATAGACCCGTCTTGCCATCAGAAAGAATTCCTATTAAAGGCAAAACAGTGACGCTTACTTCAAGACCTTCAAGACTAAGATCTGGCCATGAGCGTCTGAATGGGCTCTAAATTAAGAGAAAGTTACTGGCCAACCGTCAGTCGTAAAATGACTTTGAAAAGAAGCAAGTAGTAAAGAGGAATTTTGTAAAAGGTAGAAACGAAGCGGTAGGATATGTGGAAGACGAAGGCGAATAGTTGTCATAACCGTGGCGGTCCTTCGGTAAGGCACTGGCGTCTGGTTTAGGAGATACGTGGATCGAATACATGGCTATTTTTGTGAGACAATAATTTAAGAAATTTGTGCATGTAGGAAGCAAGTCGTACTGTATGAGGAAGGTGAAGGTAACAAATTTCTATAGATCTGGTGGTACGTGGGTAACACATTGGCGTAGTATTGGGAAGGTACCGAGTTCGAGACCACGGTGCCTTTTGTCAAGTGAAATTGAAAAGTGAATAAATAAATACGATTTTTCTGCAGCTATAGACCAAGTCGTAGAATATGAGGGGGATCGCAGAAAGTAGTAGCACAGATGTTCTGGTGGTTCAGAGGTAAGGCACCGGCGTTGTAAACAGGAGGTCCGTGGTTCGGAACCTCAAGGATTTTTGAAATGAGATTTTTTCTAGAATTATATAGCGAGATGTAACATAAGAGGAAGATTAAAGGTAAAATATTTCCGTGGCATCCGTGGCCTATGGATAGGACACTGGCCTAATGTGCAAGAGTGCCGAGGTTCGGAACCAACGAAAGTTTTATAAAATACAAATGGAGTTATTATGATTTTTCTGGAATTATAACCGAAGATGTACCTTAAGACGAAGATTAAAGAAAATAAATTTCAGAGGTGCTGGTGGTCTAGGGGTAAGACATCAGCCTAGTGTTCAGAAGGTCCCTGGTTCAAAATCAGTAGGATTTTTGTGAAGAAGAAAATGGAAGGAATTAGGAGATAGGGTAAAGGAGGAGGAAGAGATAGATGGAGGGAGGGACCGGGGCGAGGGAAGATTTTTGCTTTCTGCGGCCGCTCATTAAAACACTCGCCTTAGCGGGTTTTATTAAACTCCACATGTGATTAAAAAG
>NW_019742961.1:2042966-2125101 GCF_002891405.2 Cryptotermes secundus | reverse complement strand
TCCGCCCACCAACCGCCCGCCCTTTGGGGGTGACTTGAACTTATTCATTTGACGCCAGGTTCTATCAGCGAGAGTTAACAAGAGAATGTATAATAAGTATAGCGCCATCTGTTGAACATTACAACATCTGTTCAACAGATCGCGCTGCAGGTTTATTTCATATTTTCTTAAATCTCGAAGATTTAGCTTGGTCTCGAGTTATTAACTTTCAGCGTGACCCAAAGAGCGGTCGTGGGTACGGTACCACGCTTCGCCATCTGTGGAGTAATGTTCAACGGATGGCGCTTTTTATTATTTCATATGAATGAATACTATGGAAGCGGTCTCATGCTTTGCCGTCTGTGGAGTAATGTTCAACAGATGGCGCCACTTCTTTATTTCATATGAATATGAATACTATGGAAGCGTAGGACTCCACACTCACCCGCTCTTGGGGTCACGCAGAAAGTTAATAACTTGAGATCAAGATAAATCCGTGAGAGTTAACAAGAAAATATTTAAAACTGTAGCGCCATCTGTTGAACATTACTCCACAAGTGATTAACTTTCTTCAGAGGAGCGGTTTGCACAATAAGATACTAAGATGCTACATTTTAACTACACTTCTTGGTTTTCCATGAGATTTAAGTCCACAGATGGCGCTATACTTTTAAATATTTTCTTCTTAACCCTCGCTGAATTAGCTCTTAAGTTATTAACTTTCTGCGTGACCCCAAGAGCGGTCAAGATGCTTCGCCATCGGTGGCGTATTCAACAGATGGCGCTACACTATTAAATATTTTCTTGTTATGTCTCACTGATTTATCTTGATCTCAAGTTATTAACGTTCTGCGTGATCCCTAGTGCAGGCGAGGGTGGAGTCCCACGCTTCCATAGTATTCATATTCATATGAAATAAAGAAGTAGCGCCATCTGTTGAACATTACTCCACAGACGAAAAGCATGGGACGGCTTCCATAGCATTCATATGAAATAACAAAAAGCGCCATCCGTTGAACATTACTCCACAGATGGCGAAGCGTGGTACCGTACCCACGACCGCTCTTTGGGTCACGCTGAAAGTTAAGAACTTGAGACCATGCTAAATCTTCGAGAGTTAAGAAAATATGAAATAAACCTGCAGCGCGATCTGTTGAACAGATGTTGTAATGTTCAACAGATGGCGCTATACTTATTATACATTCTCTTGTTAACTCTCGCTGAATGAACTTGTTGTCAAATGAATAAGTCCAAGTCACCCCCCTAAGGGCGGGCCTTATTTTTTTTTCTTTTTAATCACATGTGGAGTTTAATACAACCCGCTAAGGCGAGTGTTTTAATGAGCGGCCGCAGAAAGCAAAAATCTTCCCTCGCCCCGGTCCCTCCCTCCATCTATCTCTTCCTCCTCCTTTACCCTATCTCCTAATTCCTTCCATTTTCTTCTTCACAAAAATCCTACTGATTTTGAACCAGGGACCTTCTGAACACTAGGCTGATGTCTTACCCCTAGACCACCAGCACCTCTGAAATTTATTTTCTTTAATCTTCGTCTTAAGGTACATCTTCGGTTATAATTCCAGAAAAATCATAATAACTCCATTTGTATTTTATAAAACTTTCGTTGGTTCCGAACCTCGGCACTCTTGCACATTAGGCCAGTGTCCTACCCATAGGCCACGGATGTCACGGAAATATTTTACCTTTAATCTTCCTCTTATGTTACATCTCGCTATACAATTCTAGAAAAAATCTCATTACAAAAATCCTTGATGTTCCGAACCACGGACCTCTTGTTTACAACGCCGGTGCCTTACCTCTGAACCACCAGAACATCTGTGCTACTACTTTCAGCGATCCCCCTCATATTCTACGACTTGGTCTATAGCTGCAGAAAAATCGTATTTATTTATTCACTTTTCAATTTCACTTGACAAAAGGCACCGTGGTCTCGAACTCGGTACCTTCCCAATACTACGCCAATGTGTTACCCACGTACCACCAGATCTATAGAAATTTGTTACCTTCACCTTCCTCATACAGTACGACTTGCTTCCTACATGCACAAATTTCTTAAATTATTGTCTCACAAAAATAGCCATGTATTCGATCCACGTATCTCCTAAACCAGACGCCAGTGCCTTACCGAAGGACCGCCACGGTTATGAGACCTATTTGCCTTCGTCTTTCACAGTGGAGGCTCGTGGATCAAATAGATGGTGGGGCTAATATCAGACAATGATACATCCTTACGTTGTTATATAATAATAGTAGTGGTAGTAGTAGTAGTAGTAGTAGTAGTAGTAGTAGTAGTAGTAGGTAGTAGTGATGCGAGTTGTAGTACAAACTCCTATTTTAATACGTGAAAATATTTTGCACGTAACAGTATTAGAAAATTTAAGCATGCTCCATTGCAATTCATGCCACTAATTAAAGTAATGCTTTAAAAGTTACCTCATTTATGCAGGAACTGCGCTTGTCTATTCTTCTGGGAAGCAAACAAATCAATCACTTTTTGGTTGAATGCCGGGATCTCTGTAATCATGTCCTTATGAATGCTAAGTACAGCCATTGCCTTCAGACGTTCTTGACCCATTGAGTTCCTTAGATATGTCTTAACTCTTTTTACAGTGCTGAAACAACGCTCGGATTCGGCAGTTGATATTGGAGTTGTAAGTGCAGTATCTGTCAGTTTGTGTATTTCTGACAGAGCGGCTTCCAGATTGTTCTCTCTTATTAATATCCAAAGTGGATGAAGTGTGCATGAGGAAATGTATCTCTTATCTTTACATGGGCCCCGCTTTTCCCGCCACAAAACTCGGGAGCGCCATCATAGAATTGAACAATTAGTTTTTGTTCAAGATTGTATGGTTCTAATTCTTGTTAAGTACTAATGGTAAATCTTCTGAAGTTCGATCCTGAATGTGAACAAAGGAAATGAATCTTTCAACAGGACCAGGTCTATTGACATACCATAGCAGAATAACTAATTGGGACATGCATGAAATATCAGAGATTTCATCTGCCTGGACACCTACATATTTTGCATTTTGAATTTCTTGTTTGATCGTTTCCTTGTATGCTGCATATATACAGTCCAGTAATTCGTTTTGAATTGTTTTCGACGTGTTTTTGACACAGTTGTACTATTTAAATGTTCACTTAGGATACTATCTAAAGCCGCTAGTTCCGACATGAGATCCAAAAATATCCCGCGATTGTGAGAACTCTGGCGCTCTTCATGTCCCCGAAGAGGAAGGTCATGCGTCCCACAAAACTTTATACAATTAATTACCCTTATTCATAATGTGTATATATTAACAGTCTTCAAGTGCATACAATCCAATCTACCACTTTTACACTACATGTTTCGGCAGTATGCTGCCATCTTCAGGTGTATCAATCAGTAAACCATTTCACTGCTTGCCTTTATGTGTCCGTTTACAAATAATATTAAATTTGTATACGTCCTTATACACTAATAAAGTTTATGTGTTTAAAACTTGTTAAAACCTATTATCTCATACGTCATATTTTTAAAATTCGTGTATATTATTAATCATCCACATGGGGGTTTTTCTTCTTATGTTTCTAATGTTGTGTATGTATTGTGTCTTATGATGTGTTCTACTCTTGTGGCTGCGTGCGTTGTATCGTTGGATGTATTTGGACCGAAAAGAGATGAAGTGACGGGATTTTGGAGAAAACTGCATAATGAGGAGATTAATAAATTTTACCCTTCGCTAAGTATAGTTAGAATGATGAAGTCAAGGGGACTGAGATTGGAAAGGCATGTATCACGAATGGGGGCGAAGGGAATGCATATATGATTTTGGTGGGAAAGCCGTACCGAAGAGACCACGGGGAAGACCAAGACGTAGTTGAGTGGACAATATTACAATGGATCTAACAAAAATATGATGGGATGTTATGGACTGGATTAGTGTGGTTCAGGAAAGGGACCATTGGAGGGCTCTTGTGAACACGGTAATGAACCATCGTGTTCCATAAAATGATGGAAAGTTCTTGAGAGCTGCACATTTGGCTGCTTCTTAAGAAGGGCTCAGCTCCAAGAGTGAGTGAGTGAGTGAGTGGTTTAGTAATAAGTATCTGAAATATGCTTCGAAACTGCTCTGAAAGTATTCTACATCTGTTATCCAATAAGTGAATTACTGCCACTTTCATCAGTGATTCTACGGTAGTAAAATTAACTGAAACCACTAGAATGAATAGACACCAAACTTGATAAGAATATTTCAATGTAAGATGTTACTGAGGCGTTAATTTAATTATGTAATGTCTGATAGATATCATTTTGTCAGTTTCAAATAATTTAGTGCCTCATTCTCTTCCCCAGAATATTTCATATGTTTTACTGTTTAGAAGAAAATAATTTCAATTCTTCCGACTTTCCAGAATCTTACATGCTATTAACATGCACATATATACTGTCACGTGTTTGGGTGACGATATACGAGGTTTGGACTGGTAATCGGATTTATTGGACACTTTAATACACAATTCGTGACTACACTTTGTAAATCACTATCACACAAAGACTAGTGTTCTCATACATCGTCTTCACTGCTCGGTTCGATAGCGTCTTCCAACAGTCGACGTTCCTCTGCTTCTTGCTGAAGTCCTTGCAGGCTGCCGGCCAACTCACACGAATCTCCTATTCTTCTAACTGCCGTCTCAGACCTCTCTCGTAATGGCTGCTGATCCTCTATTTATAGCCTCGCCACGGACCGCACAGGAAGGGACCCTTCCAGCAGTTACTTCACTATTGTCTGTTACAAAGTCGTTACCTAGCAATGGTTTTTTCTCTTGCTCCTCAGTTTTTGCTTTGAACAAATATACCACAATATGTATACAATAACTAAGTCTACGGATCAGTACCTCCCCCGAAAACTGTCGTCACTGAGTTGACCAAGAATTTCCTTGCTTTTTATTTAACTCGAAATTTCGTTACGATAGTAAAATCCCCGTCAGTTTTCCATAATCAAAATAATCCGACAAAAATTTAGTGTCGTCTTCCTTTAACGTTTATTTTAATAATATCTTCCGTATATTCATACGTCTCCCAAGTGGTCACCTCTCTGCAAATTTTCAGGCTGGAATTATGTATGCCTTTCCTATTTCTTTCATGCATTGTCTGTACACCCACCCCCCCACACACACACACACACAATGTGACCCACCGAACTCCGTTCTTCCCTTAGGGTGAAAGATCATGTTTCAGACCAATACAAAACAGCAGATACAATTTAATTTATTCAAATAATATTTACTCCTTCCTCAAGATCGCTTTCATGTTGTCCCCGTCTGGGCTGTGATATGACTTGTCACTTTGAGGTAGTTCTGTACTGTTTCATATATTGCAGAGCTCAAGGTCGGACGGACATTCCATCCACGTTTACACCATTTCGTTACATTAGTATGATTAACGACCATTACCGGATTTTTATTTTTTTAATATATTTTTTATCTATAGCTCTACAGTCCTTTGCTGGACCTGGGCCACGTCTTCAGTTTCTTAATCCCACACACAGTCGGTATGACTCCTCGGACTGGGGATCAGCCCATCTCAAGGCCGCGCCATCTACACACAGACATTCATGCCTTGAGTGAGAACCGACGTTCGCAGCGTTCAAGAGAACGAAGGCTGTTCGTGCCTTATACCGGCCGATCACTGAGGTCGGTCACTACCGGTTTACCTGTGTTATTAAACACACCCACAGTAAAGCAAGCCTGAGATCCTGTGATAGTCTAAAAATTGTTTGTTACCTGGAAATTACGTGAAGTGGATTAAATATGTCTAATCCCCAAGAACTCCACAAGAACTTCTTAGGTGTAAACATATTTGCTCCAGCGAGAGAGCTTTGTGAAGTAGGTCACCTAGCTTACACAATAACTGAATGTGTCGCGTCAAATCTTACGGGGCTTCTCTTCAAGACGAATCCAATAAAGTCCCGCTTTTGTGTCGTCGAGTCTTATGAGATATTTATCCTTTATAGTTCCGCATTCGTGTAGGAGTTCTTTATTCCCCCATATTTAATTACATCCAATAAAAAGTGGCTACATATATACACCGAACTTCATTAGAGGAGGCCATTTTGTTTTACTTGATATAGTGTAGGTACGATGAATTCCAAATTAGGTCACCGAAATTTTAGATTTCATTCACTATATTCCCTTAAAACGCAATATAAATTAATGGTTCCGTGCATTGCCCATTCTTACTAATTTTGTTTATGCAGAGTTGGCAGGGCATTACGATATCCTTGTCTTTAAAATCGATAATTCCTCAATTAAAACAATTTTAGGTCACCTCTTTAAACTATTTTTAGATTTATTTCTCTTTGTTATATATTCTACCATTACATCCAGTTTTCAACCTTCATTTTTAATGAATGCCCAATACGAAACACTATTCCATGAAGCACCTAACCAGACCACTACATTTGCAACACAAGCAGAGAACATGGATGATAAACATATCCTCAGTTCTATTCTGCTAATATTCTGGGGTTACAAAATATATGAGAAGTAAAAGACAATTGTGCAGGAGAAATAAACAAGGTAATGCCATCAAAATGAATGCGAGAGAACTTCTATAACATTGCGAAATGATTAAGCAATTTTAACTATGACTCTTCATGAATTAATAAAGTTATTTAAATTTAACGCATGCCACGTATGGTTGGAGGTAGTTGAGGGTGAGAAGTTGCTGTGGTATCCCAGGATGGATTATAGCTCCGAAATTCTTGCAGATTTTGAAGTCTAAATTATAAGTAAAAATTGAGTTCTTAAATCAAAGAAAACGCATATGTATCTCTACTGGGCCAGTCAGTTAATGCTGTTTAGGGAAATATCCGCCCTTTAATTTGGGATTTTTACTCGTACGACGCACATACGGGAAACTACATCCTGTGAACAAATGCAGATTTGTTTATGTTTAGGCAGGCCATTCATGCAGTAACAATTGGGTTTTTAAGGGTTAAGGACAAACAGGCATTATCTTATACATGCATATATGTATGTACAGGTATGTATTTATGTATTAGGTAGGTATGAACGTATGTATGCACGTATATGTACGTACATACGGAAAATCTGCAGGTAAATTATTCATTTAACCGGATTTGGAAACTGAGGGTCCGGGTTCATCTATATTCTTCCACACAATTTTTTAAAGAACCAATTACGTAAAGCCGCATAATTATATCAATGTTCAATGTAAGAGTAGTACAGGAATGAGGAAGTAACATTCCTAGTATTATGAGACGTGAATGCAGAAAGATTTCTATTGATTCTGACGCCATTAGTGTTTCGATTTAAAGAGATAGTTGTTTGGAGGATACAGTTGATTATAACAGGCACAAAACACGAAATCGGTAGGAGGGAAAGGACAGACTATGATGTTCTGTTTCTGTAAAACGTGTTGCAGTGCAGCCAATCAAAAACAGTGTGTTCTCCCACCTTTTCGTAGACGGGAACAATCATTAAGTATGTAAGATTTGAGGCNTTCTTCTACCCTGAAGATGGAGGCGATACGTTCCTCCGAAACGTCGGTTAACACCACATATACACGGTGCCAAATCCCAGAAGACTGCTTTCTTCAATCATTAAGTAACTCGCTCACATTCCACTGTGCATATCAGAGTTTATTTGGTTGTACAGCGTCGCTACATGCTTCGGCTCATGGGGTCATCATCAGATGATTCATAAACAAGTCTTACACTGTTGAATTATACTTTCTATGTGCATTATATATTGTGTTTCTTTTTCGTTGGGTATTCATGAATAAAGTTATAATACAAGGACCTTCTCTCACTTTTATTCATAATGTTGTATTTTAGCGTCCTGTTGCACTGATTTTCATCCATGATATGTATACAGTGGCCATCTTGTAGTGCACTCAATTTCACCTGTTACTTCACGACATGTTTCGGCAACATAGTGCCATCATCAGGTGCCCTAATTACGCTAATCTATTTCATTGCTTGCCTTTATAAAATTATTTTAAAAGTATTTAAAAAGTGCGTATTTGTCAACTATAATAAATTTACACACACTAAAACTTGTTAAGATTATTCATCTTATGTGTCTTAATTGAAACTTGCGTGTGGTTCTTCCACTATGGGGGTCGTTTTTCTTATATTCTGTGTAAACCGTGTCTTGTGATATGTGTTCCCTTCTTAGTTTATTCACCAATATATGCAAAAATTAAGTGCTTCTATATTGAACCTAAACTTGTTTAAAATGTATAAAATAATAGTTTATACTTAATATTACAATATTAACAATATGTCAAAAGTGTTAATATTATTAAAATTTTTAAATATTAGGCTTCTAGAAATATAGTCTGGATATTTTCTCATCCTTAATTTAAATAAGGTTGTGTTGGGTTTGTTATTGTTCTTGAAAATATTTCGATTTTTTTACTATTATCTTGATTCGAAATATTACGTATACAATGTAACTGCCTCTAGTATATTTTGTATAATGTTGATATTTGGTGTTGGAGTGTAGTTGTATAAGTTGAGCTGTAATAATTGTGTGGGTTACTACAGCTCAACATATTCAACTACGCTCCACACCAAACATCAACATTATACAAAACATATGAGAAATCGGTTACTTCTTATAGCGTAGTCAGTATAGCGACTGGCTACGGAATGGACGACCGAAGGGTCGGAATTCGAGTCCTGGTGGGGTCAAGAATTTTATCTTCTCCACGTAGTCCAGACCGGTTCTTGGCTCCACCCAACCTTCTACCCAATGTGTACCGGGGACTCTTTCCCCGGGGGTAAAGCAGCCGGGACGTGAAGCTGACCACTCATCTCTAACTAGTGCCGAGGTCAAGAAGATTTGGATCTATACACCCACTCCCCCATACACTTCATGGTGTAGTGCTTAATTAGTTAAGCACAGGGATATTAGTTACTTCTTATTCTCCCTAGATCTGATTTCTGACCTATATTGGTGTGTTATATATGTAATTAGCTTTGTTCTCTTCTGATGTATGGTACATAGCTTCTGCTTACTCTGTTGTTCGATATGTAGTCTTTATTCAAACTTACGCTGTTACCTCTACTTTCGTCGCGTGTTGAATCCCAACTATGTACCTAGTATGTTGTAAGTAGATATTTGCAGGTTGAGGAGGGGGAAGGGGGTGTTGTTGGTGGGGATGTGTAAAGAGCTGATATGGGTTATTTCATTTCTTCTAAGTTGAGATGTGGTTACTATCTTCTCTCATACAGTATTATATGTCTTAGTATAGGTGTCATTCAATTGTATGTATCGTTTAGTGATTCCATATATGTGGAGATTCCATGTATTGGAATGTGAGAGTCAGTATTATTTTCCTCATCTACGTAATCAATGATCGATGTATTCGCTGAACTAAATGTTTATTTGCTAATTTGTTGTTTTACTTACTGATGCGTTCATTCACTTCCCAGTACTATTAAAAAACCAGACACCCACTTCACTGTGCAAATCCATGACCGCCATAACATTATACCAGTCGCGTCTGTCCGAACACGTTTCATACACGGCTGCAAATTTTACAATATTTGGTTTTTATATTTTCTGCTTGCTCTAAATATTTCAAACAAAAACAATTTTAAGCAACGACACAGCAATCGGTATCTCAGAATATTTCAGATTTTGAAATGGAGTGTAAAGGACGTTTGTTGAGAACTACAACAATTAATTCTCTCAAAAATAAAAACAATTAAGATTACTCTTTTATGTGATGAGACGTCTCATAATCTAATAAATATTTACTGATTTCAGAGGATACTTCTCCCTCCATCTCTATGGTAGAAGATTAATTCTATCCAGAACACGGATTGCCCTATTTAGGGCACTGTCACTGCCCTTGTTAGGGCCTTCTACCTCTTCACACTCATAGCCCCCTCTTATTTAGTTCATCCCGTGTCTCCTCAGCTTCTTCATTTTCTCTCCTCCCCATAATCTGCCCTCTATCAGCCCCTGTTAACGTTGTGTCTCTTCTCCCATCTTCTCTCCCTCTGAAAGAGGTCCTTTAAGTTCATTGTTCTCTTTCTTTGTCTCTTCTGCCATCTCTATGCTTCCTTTTCGTTCACCGAGAGCCGTTATTCCTCTCAATCACTTCACCTGTAGAAAACTGCCTTCTCAAGAGTCCGACATCCTTTACTCTGTTCTCCTTACACCCATTGGTTCGCTGAGAGCCCCAAACTCTCTCTCCCCACACCCGTACCAGGTTTCTATGCTGAGTTTACTATTCTACTCTGAAGTTGTCATAGGGAAATATAAGACTTCTGAAAATGTTTCTGTCTCCATAGAGCTGTCGTTCAGCTAGCCAAGAAGTGTCTTATATTTCCTAAAATTGAAAGTTATACATCATATTCGCAGCACTCACCACTGAACACTGCACAAACGTAGATTAATTCTTAATTAATTTATTCTCCTCCATAACATATTTCAGATTCGTTTTAATATTATCCTACCATATGCACTTAGGTTTCCCAAGTTGTCTCTTCCCTACAAGTGTACAGACTAAAATCGCGTATATATTTTTCCTCTCCCATGCATGCTGCATGTAAAGCTATCCCTGTACCAGGCCGTGAAGGCCCATATGGTTTTGAGACATTGATGGGTCCGACATTATCTAGACAATCGGCTCAAATACGCGCCGGCCGTGCTTTACTCCCCAAGAAAATTGTTTAATTAATTCCTGGTACTCATTTCTGTTAGAGGCTAAGTGAATCCCAGGGCCATAGTGCGGCTGGAAGGATTAGGTCAATTGAAAAAATCCAATGACCTCATCGGGACTTGAACCCGTGACCTTCCGGCTTGTAGCATAGTGCCTTAACCACTACGACGGATGAGAGTGTAATTTTATATACTTTAATATTTAAATTTGTAAATATTAGATGGGAGATGCAATATGATGAATTTAGTGGCAGCAAGCCCAATGTGATAAATTATATATATAATCATTCTGAAGCAAAATTCACTTTCCCGCACCTCATACATGACTACTAAAAATATTAATGTTCTATTGGTTTAGAGATATGGGATGCAAATCCTCTGTGCTGCATATACAAATCTATCTTACTTATTCATGGACCTGAGCCCTTCTGGAGGAGCCGCCAATTCTGCAGCTACTCAAGAATTTCCCAGCATTTTATGGAACCCGAAGGTTCATCACCGTGTTCACAAGAGCCCTCCACTGGTCCCTATCCTGAGCCAGATTTATCCAATCCATCCCATCCCATCCTATCTCTCTAAGATCCATTCTAATATTGTCCACGCACCTATGCCTTGGTTTTCCCTGTGGTCTCTTTCCTTCTGGCTTTCCCACCAATATCCTATATGCATTCCTCGTCTCCCCCATTCGTGCTACATGCCCTGCCCACCTCATCCTCCTTCACTCGATCATTTTAATTATACTTGGAGAGGAGTACAAGTGACGAAGCTCCTCATTATGTAGTTTTCTCCAACCTCCTGTCACTTCATCTCTCTTCGGTCCAAATATTCTCAACACCTTGTTCTCAAACACTCTCAGTCTAAAATCCACCTATTAGTCTCACCATATAATTTGACTCTGTTTCTGTCTGGCGACCGAATCACAGTAGTGTACAAGTCCCATCATAAGAAGGGAGACCTCAATATCGACAGGACAGCCTTGAGACTGTATATATACCGTGACTACCGAGACTGCTGCTTTATTTTATTGGGGTATAAACAAGCTGGAAGGGCCCTTTTTGTTTTGAAGTTTGAAAAGAGGAGATTTAGATGTTGATATAATTAAAGAGTATAACATGTCCGCCAGAAACTGACGTAAATATAACCATAAAAGCAACCAAGTAATTTTAAGATAAAAGCTTAATCTTGAAATGGAATAAAGACGTTTCAATAAAAACGTAAGTGTGCAATTTACAGAAGAGAAATACATTTTCTTTGCTAACAGTTGATACTGTTCATGAAGTTATTTTTATTTTTAAAAGACTGTACGTCACCGGATGCTCGTTAAGTTGGCTCTGTACAAAGTAACAACCTTAATTGGGTGGTTGGACGAATGTTTGGTTCACTTATACGATGAAGGTATAATACCCGTGTGTGTGTGTGTATATATATATATACATATATATGTATATAGAGGGAAAGAAAGGAGAACTGTAGTATATGCTTTATCTGTTTGAATGGTATCATTAACATTTTTAGCAGTCTCTTTGCCTTCTCTTATTATTATAGTCCCTCTACAATCTCGTAACATTGAAGAGATTTCAAACATAAAGACATTCCAAAATTCAAAGATAGGTTAGGTTATGATGATAACAGCCATACAAGAGGCAAAGAAGACAAAAGATTGTTACCTTCTGGTATCTTCCCTGAATATGGAGGCATTACGTTTCTCCGAAACCGTATAGTTTGGTCTTAACCATGAAGATGGAGGCATTACTTTTCTCCGAAATATTACACACCTTCATATTCCAGAATGCAGTAAACTTTATAGTTTTCTGGGATGTGAAACCGTTTAGTTTGGTTTTAACCCTGAAGATGGAGGTATAATTTTTCTTTGAAACATTTATATGAATTTACTAAACCACTCACCGTCATATACGAGAAGACAATAATCTTTATAGTTTTCTCGGAAGTGTAGCGGCTTAGTTTACTTTTCTACCCTGAAGCTGGTAGCAGTACCTTTCTCCAGAAGGGTATATATACAGTAAAACTTGGTTATAGCAACATCGGTTTCTGCGACACCTTGTTTATTGCGTCAAATATTCAATGGTACGAACTAATTCCTCATAAAGCAACTGTTTTTATACCTTGCTTAGTACGACATGCACAAATGCATGAACCTCGTATGTAACGTCATTTTCATTCCTGAATTTCTCTGATATGGACATTGAACGTAATTTAGAAAGTGTGTATTGGGCAAGTAACAGGAAACAGATGAAGATAACTGATTACTGTACTCGTATCTAGGTACAGTAAGGCACAACAATTGATGTAATCTACTGTAATTTGGTGAGTAGGCCTACCTTTAATATACAGTATTAGTGCGGTGTGTATTGTCAGTGAAAAGCGCTGTAATATGTCTTTGATATTACACATTTGGGCAATTCCACGTTAATGTTACGTTAGTCTGTACTTAACTACGTATTTCACTAAAAAATGCAACATTTTTAACTCGGTTTTTGATAGATTTTTACGTGACTAACATAAGGCTACTGTGGAAGTGCCCATTTCGGTTACAACGACACTATTTTTAGGTCCCTTTGATGACGTTATAACCAAGTTCTACTGTATATATATATATCAAATTATGCGGTCTCATGTCCCAGAAGATACTGGTCTGAACATTAACTGCTGAACCCCAATTCACACATACAAGAACATATAGCAGCTAGGTTTGTAGGAATTGTGACTCGTTCAAAACTCTAATAATATACTTTATGAAATGTATTTTCTTTCAGTTAAAGGTTATATGTTTTCAATTCTCTTTATCTTTCAGGCTACCTGAATTTACTGCCGCCTCTGTGGTCTAGTGGTCAGAGTTCCTGGCTGCAGATCCAGAGGCAACGGGTTCGATTCCCAGCGCTACCAGATTTTCTGAGAAGTAGTGGATCTGGAACGGGGTCCACTCAGCCTCGGGAGGATAATTGAGGAGCTACTTGAATGGAAAAATAGCGGCTCCGGTCTATAAAACCGAAATTAACGGCTGTGATGATCCTTTGCTCTGACCACGCGACACCCTCTGTGCACAAAAGTTGGCACTAACTTCGCTGATAAGCTGCGGTCGCTCGGTCGGTACAATTAGCTTGCAGGCTAAAAGCCACAGAGTTACCTGAATTCACGCTTTCGGATGTGGATTAGGCCTGTCACAGAATTTGTTAATATTGTCTATAAAGTTTCACAGAGAATTATATTTAAGTCTAATTTAAAATGCACATAGTTAACAGGAAATGAACTATGTTTAAAAACTTTATGGGAGGCATCATCAGCAGATGGTGAAGTAGGTCATCATATCATCATTAGAAGCTACTGAATTCTGTCGTCATTGCGTGAAGGAAACCAAAATCGCCATAGAAAATTTTGCTGAGCACAGAGGAATTTTCTTCCGTAAGGTTTCTTGTGACGTAAGTTAAGAGATGTTTCAGACAGAATGTAATGAAAGGTTTATTAATGATATATGTCATAAAATATATGCAATTTAATAATCTTAGTGCATTTTACTTTTAAAAAGCTCTCGGGGGAAGAACGGGCACAGTAGCTGGTTCAGTATAACTCTTGATGACTGCACTAAGATTTGTACAGTTATTGTTACGGTTATATAGTGACCTACAGCTTCAATCTTTAATATTTATTGCTGTATGGGGAAAACAGAACGTCATAGTTTCCCTTGGGGACACTTCTTGGATAACAAAATCGTGTCTGCCGTCTAGCTGTAGAGTGTGGTCACAACAGAGGTAGTTTGGAGACAGAAACACTTTTCCATTAAGACCAAATTTGAGTAACTTAATAATGTTGATATTAATCTTAGTTCATATGATAAGCTTATAATAAACACGTTACAAGCGAGATATCACAAGGGCCGTGTATATTAATCCGTCTAATGGCAGTATGTAAACACTAGTGTTCCTGCTTCTATACACTGACAATAGGAACAAACCACTAATGGCATCATATATCAACCATTACCTTTACCCCTCGTACATCAACTCCAAGCTCATTTGCTGTTGAAGATGTCCTGGTTTCAAGATTTATTGACACTAAACTCAGCTGTTTACACATTTCTAGGGTTGTGGGAAACTCTAGAGAGGAAACAAAGCACATATAATCTTGACAAAAGAAGCAACATGTTACAAGTTAGGCCTTGTCATATGTTACGGTGATGACAGAGATAGAAAATACAAAGCAGGGAATGTAGGAAAAACTGATTTACAAAACAGTACACATCGAGTAAAGAGATCCGGTATATTCCAGGCAAACCTAACATGTGGTCATCTTTCAGCGATATACAAGTGTTTAGTTAAAATCCTGATAGATTTGTCTGTAGTCTCAAGAGCCTTCAACTAAATGCAAAAAAAAATATTATTAGAATTCATTTCAGTCAGAATTTTACTTTATTTTCAAGAATTACTCGGTTCTGAATTCGGTCGGGTGAAGAACCAATAAGTTATCTTCTCTTGCTTCTGCTCGTGACCGCGATATTCGAGTTCTTATCTCAAAAATAAAATACTGATAAGACCCCACAACATTCCAATACAAGAATGGCAAACTTTTGCTCTAACTGATGCCGGATTTATATCAAACATTACTTGTCAGTAAGTGGAGAGCTGGCCGTCGTGTTTGAGTCAGTACTGCCTGTTGAGCTCGGTGACATATTTTCTGCTCCACATTTGAATCAAATATATGAAGGGCGACGTAGAATTCAATAATTTCTTTGTGAGACAGTTCTTTAGATGTGATTATGTATTTCACACTCAACAATAATCGAAAAGATAACGCAACGTTGTCTTAATATTGTAGTCTCTCGATATATCGCGGATGTCTGGGGAAAGCTTCGATATCCGCCTGAAATGGAAAGCGATGGCTCTGCAATTTTGGAATCCCTGTAATTACATATACAGTCCCCTTGCAGCGACCAAAGTAAGCATATGAAATTGAAATACACTTTCGACTGTGATCGAGTACTTAAAATGTGTGCTTATTGAAAACCAGAAATATACAGCCTATTCAAAGCGGACTTTGGGACTTTGTCCTTTCTGCCTACATGTTACATTAAGGAGTGTTATAATACAGTTTTATACTGTAACTAGCCTACTTCATGGAAGTTGGAAGGACATAAGACATGTATAATTATGTTGGAGGGCGTGATCGAAACGATTTCATTATTAAATTCGCGTTGTAACGAGGCGTGATATAAGGAGGCTGTTAGTCAGTACTTCAGTCAGTGTCAATTTTAAAATTATGTCAGTGGGTCTCTATTCCTACACAGACAAAACATTTCTACATATCGTGTAAAGTGCACCATCTGTCATTCCACCTCAGTTTCCCTAATATTCTGAAAAAAATGTTTTACAAACATCATAATTATAAGTTCGAAAATAGGCCAGAAATTGTATTTTCTCATAGCATATTTTTCAAATTTTTACCTTCCCATTTCCTACCTAAAAACATAAATACTACAGTTTTAGCTGCTGTTTTGCATGGATGTGAAACTTGGTTTTTCATATTATTTTTTTTATTGCTAGTGGGGTGGGACTAAGTCCCTTATACTGCGGCCACTTCTGGCCTATTGTACCAGCCCCAGATGATAGGTGAGGGTGATTGTGGAGCAATTGGTGAAATGAAGATTGGCAGAGGAAACCGAAGTACTCGGAGAAAACCTGCCCCAGCGTCACTTTGTCCACCACAAATCCAACTTGACCAGACCCGGGATCGAACCCGGGCCGCCGCAGTGGGAAGCCAGCGACTAACTGCTTGAGCTATGGCGCGGCCATTTTCTTCATATTAAGTGAACAACGTACATTGAAGATATGTCAGAGCGGTGCTCTGAGGAGGTTCGTTGAGGGAGTATGTAACGTTCTGCTGGAGAAGGCCACCTATTTATGAGGCTTGTAATTCATACTATTCGCCAAATACAGAGAGTCCCAAAAATGTATACACAATTTAATAGAGGTTTTTTTTACGGACACAACCATAAAGTTGAACCTAAATGTAATTTTCAGTGTCGTGATATTTCCTCAAAAGTTCGTGTTAGTCACATGAAAGGCAGAGGCACCTTCTCGAACCGCGGGACGTCACACCAGCTGCGGAAGAATTGTGTGTGTACATATTTTGGGACCCTCTGTTTTGTTATAATAGACAAGTAAAGAGACTAAGAGACGCGTAGAATGCAAGGAAGAGGTTCCACAGTCATATGAAGGTCTGGTCTCTAAATCTGAACGCAAGAGAATGTTTGTGGCACATAACCTGAAGCATAATAATGCAAAGGATCCGAAAGGCACAGCTTATGCGAGTATGTTACGAACGTGTCTTCAGCAAGATCAGTGCCAGTGATGGGGGAAAGTTTACACAGTTCTAACTCTTCTGGTTCATTACAACATCTGAGCGACCATTAGCTTCTCAATAATTCTGTTTAATTGTGTAATTTTTATTACAACAACATTTGAAGAGGGAAATTAAATCATTTCTAAAAACACTTAATATTTTCATAAGTTGTCTTTAAATTAGCACCCGTAAAATTGTTACGGTAGCCTCGGTGGCGTTGCCAGGACACAAAGCAGAAATGTGACAACACTGTTATATCAGATTTAATATTCGACGTTACAACGGTTCATTAATTTCTGTCACAAGCTTGGAACTCAAATCAGTCATTCTCTCGCTACGCTGATATTAATGGAATACTGATTGAAATGATGCCAGAGTTCATCCGGTGATACGATCAACCTTATTCAGGTTTCAGTTATTTAACTGGTTCAAAATAAACCACCAGAATCCATTGAAAAAGAGACATATTCATTGTCACTAGGTGCATTAACATGAATAAAGGAAAGGCTGAAAGATGGTTTCCGAGATTGAAACACGAATTTTAAATTCTTTCTGCTTGAGACGGTAACCAAGAAAAACCTACACATTTTCTCTTTGGAGAGCTTCTTCACGGGAACATTCTTCAACATAAAATTTACCGTTTTAAATATGTCACAGAAGGGGGGGGGTAAATATTGTCACCCGTATGGAGTGTGACTACAGACGAGGTTTGGGTTGGTAATTGGATTTACTGTACACTTATACATACAACTCGTAACTACAAGTAACTATTCGGCTGTTCAAAATTTACACTCTGCAATTCACTACAGCACAAACTTAAGTCTTCAAAGCCCGACTTCTAATTCATCTTCAAGTTGGAAATTCCTGTGGTTAACTCCCACCGATAACAGATTTGCTTGACTATTCGCGTGCTTCTGCCGCTACTGCTCGTAACTCGTAACTGCCCTGAACGAATTTTTTCACTTACATATATAGCCGCGGAACGGACATGGACTTACAGTAAACACATATCACGTGACCGCTATCCAGCCAGTCTACTGGCACGTTGGATGTCAGACCGTGTTTAGAGAGCTGTTGCGTGGCAACGTGTTGATCAAATTAGTTAATAATATTTTTAAAGTTCTTGTTTATTTATCATTCATAGCTCTACTCGTGAGGTAATTAGGCATTTGGACACATATCGTAAATTATGTACATAATGAAAATAATAATATGCAAAGCTAATTTAGTTATCGATATATTTAAACTGCCTATGGCCTACGAAATAGTAATTTCTTCAACAAGCAACAGCAGTAGAGCGGCAGGTGATAAAGTGATTTTTCAATCACCGTAGTGGTCAAGCGGTCTCATATTTTATGAGTGGGCCCAACTTGACAGCAGAAGCGATCGACGGCTTAGCCAACACACACACACACACAAGGGAGAGAGAGAGAGAAAGAGCGAGAACGGACTCAGTCTTGTACGCCTAATGAGTTTTGTCTTAAAATTACACTGTAGGCGCATAGGTGATTACGTCAAGAAAAGAGATCTCCAAATAAATTACTGAAATCGAACAGCATGTTACTTTGAAAAACGTCATAGAATCAAAAAGGTACATTGAATTCGAAATACATTTATACGTATCCCATCTACTCGTATATATCTATCTCAATTCATTTTGTTCCCACTTGGAGCATAGCGTATCTGCGAAACCCTTCGTTTCACTTCAGTTTCGTAATCTTAAACAGTCATTAGGACCCTTTGGACAAGTGATCACACAGTCTCAAGGCCGCTACCTATACACAGGACAACATAAACACAGAATAAATGCAGGAAAACATCCATGCCTTGAGTGAGATCCGAATCCACGATTCCAGTGCTCGAGAATAACTTAGACCGCGCGGCCACTATGATAGGCTACGTACACTATAATCATAGTACAAAATTAAATATACTAGACTTGGCTTACTGGAAGTTCTGCGTTATTAAATGAGATCAGTAGAAATGACGCAATGAAGGAGTTGTAAATTGAAAAAGTTTTCGGTCTCACATTGAGAACCTGTAACTCCATGAAGAACCAATCTTCTTGAGAAATCATAATTTGTTAGATAGTCAAGAATCTTAGCGCCCTTTGTGTAAAATTTTTATTTATTTTTTAATTCTCATAGTTGGGGGTGGAGTCCAGTTGGGTCCACTCGGCACGGCGGCCAGTGATTAGCCTAGTGTACCTTGCCCGGATGATTATGATGATGGAGAATTTGGTGGAATGAAGACTGGCAGGGGAAACCGAAGTACTGAGAAAACCTACCCAAACTCCAATTTGTCCACCACAAATCCCACTTGACCAGACCCGGGTGCCCTTTATGTAACCCGAAATTAAATTATCGCAGTTATAACAGCAAACCATTGGTCCCAGCATTTGTCTCTCTACTCCCAATTTTATTTGATCCACATCAACACTGGATTTAAAAATTTTTTTAAATATTATCTCCCATCTACGCTTATTTGGCGTCCACCCAGCCTCCTATCCAATGGGTACCGAGGGCTCTTTCCGCGGAGGTAAAGCAGCAATGGCGTGAAGCTGACCACTCAACTCCAGCTAGTGCTGAGGCCAAGAAAAATGTGGAACTATACTTCCACTCCCTCATAAGTATTTACGGTGTAGTACTTAATTAGTTAAGCACAGGGGCAGCTTTTACCTATCTACTTTATCTCTGCCCATTTCTCATATTTGTCTCTTCTTAAGAAATGTTTCGTTTAAATTTTTGTATGCTTTTCTCGTCATTTCCATGTGTGCTACATGACCAACACATACCAGTGTCTAGGATTTTATTACCCTCATGTTATCTGACGATCAGTAAAAATTATAAAGCTCCTGAGATCACCATATGCGGTCTAGAAAACCGAGATTAACGGCCATGGGGATTCGTTGCGCTGACCACGCGACACCCTCTATCCGCTAAAGTTGGTACTAACTTCATCGACAAGCGGCGGTCACTAGGTCGGTATAGTTCGCTTGCGGACTAAAGGCACAGTTTGAGATTATCATATCTCCTCTATGCAACTATAAACTGATTCTATATTTATTTGTCAAGATTCTTTGTCTTGTGGATCATCTAGAGAGTTGTCTCTTTGTATACATCTTTATTTGAACAGATGAAAGGCGGTGTCCTTGTATTTAAAAAGATGTAGAGGAATATTCCGATGCTTGCCGACCCTCGGCTATGGCGCTGACAGACGCTAAACGACGGTTTCCTTTAGTGTTCCGTGGCGCGATTTTTCCGGTTGCTGCGTCTCTCGACGCGAAATGAAACACTTGCCGGGGAAAATGTACTTCCTCTTTTCATGCCACTTTTACTGTCTCTTCTTCTCTTGCTCTCTTTTTTACTGTTCCTCCAATGTGCCAAGTTGTTGCCATTGTGTTTCGTCTCTCCCTATCTACTTACTTTTTACCACCGCTGCTATTTTATCTGTCTTCCTTTGTTTTCCTTTATTCAATGGAGAATGAATTACAGGATTCCTTTATCGCGCTGTCTCCGTTTTCAGATTAATTTTGTCTGGAACTTTGAATTTCGATTATGAATGTATTTTCGAATTCAGAAAAATCATAGTCAAGGGTATATAAATATATTTCTTGTGGAGAATAATAATTTTAATGTCATTTTGTGTTTGTATTTTCCACCGTCATTTCTTCCATCTATTCGGTTTAACAAGAAATCATCCGATACATTTTGCAGATTCAATCAATATGTGACTGATTCTACCATATATGCCTCGGTTATTCAGTCATTCAGCCCACATTTTTTTAGAATATATCGAAATGTTTACGTCTCAGTATCTGTTTCATGAATGATAATATATAGGTCATGTATAAAACAACAAAAAACGATAATTTACGACTCGAGTGAAAGAATCGGAGGAGTGAAATTTATACTCTGTTGTTTCCATTCTCTGATTGTTGGCAGCCGGTATCAGGAAATTACTTTGGCCTGTCTTGTTACTTGCACTGGAGTTACAAATATATTCATTTTAGTGTTTCAGTCATGAATAATAAAATTATTATATGATTATTTTAAAATTAATAAAGTAACGGAAAACAAACAGTAAAATATTTAATACCTTTTAAAGCTTGGTGGACACCCTTCAGGATGTCTGAATAGCCGAAACATATAGGCGTGAATTGATAATTTTTATTACATTTGCAGGTTTTGTCAGATGTTTTTTTATTGGACAATTATAATAATTATTATTTTAAACTAAAAACCGCCTCTGTGGTCTAGTGGTCAGAGTTCCTGGCTATAGATCCAGAGGTCCTGGGTTAGATTCCCGGCGCTACCAGATTTTCTGAGAAGTAGTGGGTCTGGAACGTTGTTCACTCAGCCTCGTGAGGATAATTGAGAAGCTATTTCAAGTAAATAGCGGCTCCGGTCTCGAAAACAGAGCTTAACGGCCGTGGGGATCAGTTGCGCTCACCACGCGACACCCTCTATCCACTGAAGTGGGCACTAACTTCGCCGACAAGCGGCGGTCGCTCGGCCGGTATTGTTCACTTGCAGGCTACAGGCCACGGAGTTTGTTTTTTGTTTTGTTATTTTAAATTAAAAATTTTTTGTACTTGATACATATCTTGGACCGTGTCAACAACATGACTGAGACTGCTGCCTGACCTTCTTGATACAGGTTCACTTGAGTCCTTTATACAGACCCGGAAACACTCACGAAATGTGGACGTATCTCTTTTACATTTCCCACCATAAACATAGCTATATGAATTTTTACGGCAAAGGATAAAGAAATAAAAAGCCCCATTTCATCTTTCTCAATTATCTCATTACTTAATCTTTTCTCGGTCCAGATATTCCCTATAGCAGGTTATATTCTTCAGTTTTCACTGGGTCCATATCTCACGGTATGAGACAAAATTTATAATCAATACAAACAATGATCAGTAACTTTATTTAAAGGTATACGTAAGTGTGATTGTAAGGCCTCGCCATGGCTCAAGCGGTTAGTCGCTGGCTTCCCACCGTGGAAAACCGGGTTCGATCCCGGGTCTGGTCAACTGGGATTTATGGTGGACAAAGTGACTCTGGGGCAGGTTTTCTCCGAGTACTTCGGTTTTCCCTGTCAATCTTCATTCCACCAAATTCTCTATCATCATAATCACCCGGGGCAGGCTACAATAGGCCAATCAGTGGCCGCCGTGCTGAGTGGACCCAGTTGGACTCCACCCCCCACTAAGCGAATTAAAAAAAGTAAGCTTGTAAAGTAATCAGTCTGGTCTCACGGTCTTAGGCTCGCATAACGAACATTGAATGCATAATACGAATTTGGATTGAAATATATTTGGTTATTTGTATTTTTTTATTATACGTATATTTTAATCTAGCCCTGTGGTAGGCTGATCCTTGTTCTAATAAAACCAACAAAACTTCTAAAGGATTTATTGTTTCAAATTAATTTTGGATCGGACAGACCAAAGACATAACATTTAAAGGAAGAAGAGAAACGATTATGAAGGAAGGACGCTAAAATGAAAGAAAAGGGAAAATTATTCATTTCTTTATACAGTATCGTTTCCCTTTGTCAGGATTTTGTATATATGAACTTCGGTGAGTTCTATCCGTAGGTTTACTTCAGTGACTTCAAGAGGCAAACCAATAAATTGAATCCCCCCCAAATTTTTTGCTTGTTCTCTTCGACTGGCCAGTATTCCTGATGCTCTTCGGCGTGGACTGAAGACACTGTCGTTCTACAACAACCGTCTGCATGGCCAGGGGGAGCACATACACAGGAACGAAAATTAATTAAAGTCCGAGTTTCTTATTGTCGTTGAAAGAAATAGCGGCCTCATCTCAACTGCAGAAACTCCAAAACGAAGGCCCCATTTTTCCAAATTATAGAAGAAGGGTACCTCAAATTATGTTGCAGCTTATTTACCTTTCTTTTCTGTTATGCTCCCATTGGCTGCGCCATAGCTCAAGCGGTTAGTCCCTGGTTTCCCACCGCGGTGGCCCGGGTTCGATCCTGGATCTGGTCAAGTGGGATTTGTGGTGGACAAAGTGGAGCTGGGGAAGGTTTTCTACGAGTAGTTCGGTTTTCCCTGCCAATCTTCATTCCACCAATTTCTCTATCATCATAATCAGCTGGGGCAGGCTACAATAGGACAATCAGTGGCAGCCGTGCCTAGTGGACCCAGTTGGACTCCACCCCCCACTAAGCGAATTTTTAATTTTATGCTCCCATTCGTAAGCATATAATGATTCCTTTGTTAAGATTATAATTTATAGTGTGTTATTTATTTGTGTTATTTAATACTGTAAGGAGTTTGATCGACGCTTTTCCAGGCAACTGCTCTGTAAACACGGTCCAACACCCAAGGAGACTGTTTTCCATGTCCGCGGTGACGTCACGCAGCGGTAGGTGGTGGACACGTGACAGGTGTTTCCTGTGATGCCTACCTGTTCCTTTGCTATATAAGTGATGGAACTCGTTCGTTTCAGGGACGAGTCAGTTCTTGGTAGGAGATAGCCACGGGAAGCTCGTAGTTGAAGAAGTGAGCAAGAAGTCAGCATGTGAAATCTGAAAATGTGATTTCAAGACGTTATGTGTGCTGTAGCGTAATGATATTCGGAGTGTGTGATTTAGTGAGTCTTTTATAGTTCCTGTGTTACAAATCTGTGAGGATTAGTGCAGACAGACTGAGAAGCGTGGAGCGATTTTAAATTGTATAAATCAGCAATAGTGTTATAATTATTTATACTTACGACCTGTAAGTATCCGATAAATCAAATTACTAATCCAAACCCGCTTCTTAGTCACTGTGACACGTGACAATATTTTATTTTTGAATTTGTGTAGATTTAATTACGAATTGTTTCCTCTCATTTCGAATCCTTCCTAATTGATTATTTACTAGACGTCGTATTATTGTATAAACCGAATTACAGAGAACGTCACTAAATTAGACTTAAATATACAGAACAGCCCAAATTCAGTTAACTGATTAATAAATTGTACACTAAAATATCTTAAAAATATATCTACTATGTTCTGAATTTAAAAATAAAGTTTTCGAAGTGAGATGTCTTCTGACGAATGCAACATTCGTAATTCACTGAAAGTTTATGTATCACATTATGATTCATCACATGATATAATTTCACTCTCTAGCGCAATTATTTTTTAGTTTCCTAAAAAAACATACGCTAATGAGACTTGTGTACTACTAGTAATCCTTGCAATATTTCAAGTCCTTCTATTCAACGACATTCTTACAAAAGTTTTCCTTCTCACAAGGCAGGACATTTCACTATATAGCGATTCGCACCTGCTGCCATACGAACCGGTTGGAGATCCAGATGTGGCTCGTTACGAGGCTTATAGATCTTCTGTTCCATAGAAACCAACAAAATGGATACTTTTTTTAACAGAGGAATGAATGTTTTTTAGATATCATGTTTCTGATGTGTACTTTTTAATTCGTATTAAACAAAGGGATTCGCTATATTAAATGACGATTTTTACTTCAAAAATCTTTCAACAGACTTGATTCAAGAAGAAAATCCTACTTGCGAAGTTAAGTGTCGTCCTGGTAGACAGTGTTTGTTGCCTTTTACGGATTCTGCAGATTCGCTGCCGTTAAGATGTATCCTGTGTAAACAGTAGGATCGAGAGGATGAATAACAATTAACTGAATTGATTTCCCAACATTGGCTCCTGTTATGAGCCAGATAAGTAAAATTCCTACTTCTATAAGAGCCATTTTAATATTGTTTTTCCAGCCACACGTAGGACTTCCAAGTCATATCTTCCCTTATGTTTTTCGAACAAAATATTGTACATATTTCTCATTTATTATACGGGTGCTACATAAATTATCTAAATTTTTTTCTGTGATTTTATCATCCATATAGTATAACATATTTACAATATCTACAGCTTCTAAAGTGCAGACATAATTTATGCTTTTGAAAGTCTTCTTTTTCTATTCTGTAAGAAGACGGATTTTCCTCTTAGCTTCTGTCGGTGTTTGCTTTTATATTTTATTCTATAAAAGATTCTGAGAATAATATATTTTCCAACGCACTATTTTCTACAGGAAGGAACTCTATCTTGAGTTATCCAAGGAGAAGTTTTCTGAGAACAGGAATGGGCAGAACTCATAGCAGGCTGCTTACCAGTGGCGCAGTATTACAGTACAATAGGCACGAGACTAGTCACACTCGACAATTTACATGTCACTGCTTTTGAAAAGAACCAATCGGTACCTTCCAAGGGGGAAGCAGATTTATACTGGACAACAGGATATCCACTATATAGAAGACTTCGTGGAAAACAAGGAAGTAAGTTACGAAAGCAGAAGGAAATAAAACAGAAACGGATTTTATGTCCTCACATTATATCCTACATTATTTTAGCATCATCTAATTTAAATATAGTAAATGAATATTTATAATTATTAATATTAATGTTACATAGGTTTATAAAACTCACAATTGATACAATTGTATCAATATTTTATATGGAACTTAAGTCGCTTTTGTAGAAAAAAAAGCTGGACGGTATAAATACTCAGTAAATTCAAAGTTGAAAACCCCACATTCGTCCACTACACTTTTCACGCAACATAATTTCCACCATGTGAGATTTCTTCCCCCCCCCCCAAACCGTTCCTTTCAGACGTTTTAAATTTACTGCTGTAGCTAACCTCTGCAACTATCAGTGGTGTAAATCTCCGCATTGCTCAAGGCTCCCCGCGGCTCTTCCTGATTCTAAAAATTATTGTTCTCTTCTCTTCATGACTGCACAGCGACTAATCATTCAAACAGAATGAAGAATGTATGAGACTTTTTCATTCTTTTGTGGAGTTCCTGCTTTACGGAACTGAATGTGGCCATCTTCGTTTAATGACGAAGTTTAGTGTCTTGAACTGTAGTTTACGACATAGGCAGAATAAGAAACAATCTAACGTGCCGGGACATACAAGTGTAAAACGGCCGTAGTAACAGAGCAAGCATTGCTGGCCTATACCTCTCTAACAAGTAAGATATTAGAGTCGTTAATATTTGTATCGGACTCGGATGAAATGTTTCTTCAAACTTACATTTTCTATCATATAATATTTTCCGGAACTTCTCATTTTCTAAATTTCTTTCTTGTTGATATTCATGGGACCGCCTCTGTAGACTAGTGGTCAGAATTCTTGGCTACAGATCCAGAGGTCCCGGGTTCGATACCCGGCGCTATAAGATTTTCTGAGTAGTGTGTCTGGAACACATCAGACAGATGTGTTTCTGCAAGACTCATAGAGGAGCTTTTGGGAATACCAAAGATTACTGTGCATCAAATTTTGACCGAGGATTTGGGCAAACGGAAGGTCTTTGCGCGGTTTGTACCGCACGCGCTGTCAGACGATGAAAAACGTGCCGGAGTGGAACACTGCAAAGACATGTTACGGTCGGCCCAAAATGATACGAAATTGTTCAGATTGTTACTGGTGACGAGACATGGTGTTTTCAATATGAGCCTCTCACACAGCGTCAGAGTGCAGCGTGGTTGAGCCCAAAGAAGCCGAAACCAAAGAAAGTGCGCATGCAAAAGAGTCGTGTAAAGACACTGCTAACCGTTTTCTTCGATTCCAAAGGAATCATTCACAAGGAATTTCTGCCAGAAGGTCAAACAGTGAATTCTTCGAATTCGACCTGAATATCCTGATCGCTCCTCCACGACAAAGCCCCACCCCACAAATCGAAGATTGTGCTCGATTTTTTGGTCAGGAAAGGGATCACAGTCCTTGATCATCCTCCGTATTCGCCAGATTTGGCTCCAGCAGATTTCTGGTTGTTCCCAAAAGTTAAGTTGGCGAAGAAAGGAGACCGTCACGACAACATCCAGAACATCCAAAGGGAATCTGCCGTAGTTTTAAATGCGATTCCACAAAAAGAGTACAGTGACTGTTTTCGAAAACTTTTCAATCTATTCCAGCTATGTATTGATTCGGAAGGAGACTATTTTGAATGAAAAGAGTGAAATTTTGAAAATAATTAACGTCTTGGTTTTTAATGAACACAGTCCTAACAGAACCTGAACGCACTGTGTAGTTTTGACTGTTTGCTATTTGATATGGCATCCAAATGTAATCAGTTACAACTGGCATTTATGTTTGTTTGTTGCTTTGTTAATACAACGGAAGTGTTCGTTCTAGTCTTGACTGTTTCATGTATAACTGCTTCTGCTGTACTAGCCCGTCCATTGCACTCTGTATACGTTTGGAATCTTGTAACAGAAGAGAATCAATCTATATTCACCGCTGTTATAATGCATGACAAATATTTAATACGGGAAGCAATCACTGCTGGAGTCACGTGGTAAATATTAGCAACATCTTGGAGCGAGGATGAGTATATATATACTTCCATAAGTATATCATAGTAAATAAGCGATTTCATTGTTTTAAGAAATACACCGGTACTTTTCTTAATTTAATATGAAATTTTAATTACCATTTTCACATTTTCTTTACGTTCCTGATATAAATCAGATTCATTACTGTTGAGCTAAGCCTGCGAGATTTGTAGGCTGGAATTTTAATTATCAGTTTTTATAACATCCCACAAAGCATTGCAAAGCAACCCGATATATGCCTGAACAGTATTTCAATCGCCATTTTCGTGTGTAGGGGAAATAGTTAATCTTGTGCAGGTGCCTGCTTTGTGGGTCGCTCTACAGAAGGCGTGGGATTAAGGCCCGGGGTTTAAACCCCGGTTTACGAGCACTACAGAGATACAAGCCTTCGCCCCTTTCCAACACAGTACCGCATACTTAATATGTAGGCAGCACAAGGGGGGAAGAAGGGATGAAACCAGTTGGGAGTAGAGAGATTGGGGGTTGGAAGTGGAGAATGGTTTCAAAAGATCGACGACTAGAAAAATGGCCTCTTAAAAAAAAAAGAAGTATTACATGGGGATGGGTAATGGAAGGCTGTATCCGTGTGTGACTGCCTTTGCCTTCTCACAGAGCGAGTGGGACAGAGATTCATGTGGAATCAGCATAAAATATAAATCGAGATTCAACCAACTTGTTCCTCAAGACCTTCTAATGTTGTCACGTAGACATTACTTTACAACTACCACTTGGAAAGAAATTTGACTTTAAAAGTCGATATTATTCTGCTGTAACATCGAATGTCATTCTGATCAGAAATACACAGGCTTTGTCCGAAATGCAGTATTTTGAATTACAGTTATAGCTTGTTGCATCTTTCTAATTCCTCTATAAACAATATCTGGCATATCATGTTCCGACTGACAAGAAGTGAATTAACATTCACAGCACTATTTTATATCTTCTTAATCCCTTAAACCACATTGGTTAGCATAGTTACCGCCTCCTTTAACATTCAGAAACTCTGTATTTCACTTGTAGAATCCATCGTATATTTCTACTAGTAACGGAATAAATAGAGTTCATTTCTTTGTACGGCATTAAACAAATATTCCTTCTAATGGAGATCAGGCATGTATTTAGGAAGGGTCTGATTTATTTATTTATTATACGTATATAAGGTGTTTCTACTTGGCACAATAAAATGTAATTTCCTTGTTAGGGGGTAGCTTTTGTGTTCAAGTAACCGCAATCTCAGGTAATAATATAACATTTTTAGAAATCATTAATAATCATTTCGTAATTATAACGTACAAGTAATTGAAAAAGAATGGAAAATATTAAAAATCTTTAGGAACATAAAGTGAAGTCAGATTTTACTTGAAACTTTTTTCTAATTAGGTATTGATAAATATTTATAGTAACTGTAAGTGTTTCGGGTTATGCATAAAGGCAGGGGGTAATCTATCTATGGCTCTGCAGTCCTTTTGATGGACCTTGGTCGGTTTTTACTTTCTTAATACTATACACAGTCGTTAGGACTCTTTGGAAGGGGGATGAGCCCGTAGCAAGGCCACTACTTATACACAGAACAACACAAACACAGAATAAATACACACAGGCATCCATTCTTTGATTGGTATTCGAACCCACGATCCCAGGGATCGAGTGAGAAAGACAGTTCCTGTCTTGGACGACACGGCCACTGCGATCGGCTGCAGGAAGGTACACGGAGTAAGAATTATACAACTAGTAATACTTTGTAAGAGACATCCTGTGCCCTCTCACATTTTAGTAGCTGAATAAGTGACATTTGGCCAAGTATCCAAGAAATGTTACGTACCAGAACCAGTTGTTGTGTTCATAAACTTACAAAACAAAAACAAACAAACTCCGTGATTTTAGTCCGCAAGCGAACTATACCGACAGAGCGACCGCCGCTTGTCGGCGAAGTTTAGTGCCAACTTTTGAGGATAGAGAGTGTAGCGTGATCAGCGCAATGAATCCCCGCGGCCGTTAATTTCGGTTTCCTAGACCGGAGCCGCTATTTCCTTGAAATATGTCCTTAATTATCATCACGAGGCTGAGTGGACGCCGTTCCAGACCCACTGCTTCTCAGGAAAAATCTGGTAGCGCCGGGATTCGAACTCGGGACCCCTGGATCTGTAGCCACAGAGGCGGTGAGTGGTGTACACAAATGGTTAGTAAATCCAAAATCCAATCCATACCCGTCAATAATCACACTCAAAGTTACGTGACAATACTGCAAGCTTATAGTTGTCCCAGTGCTTTTATAAGGTAGGAAAATTCAACATTTAAGGAAGGAGATTGGAATAGAATTCAAGCAATAGAAATGAAATTCCTAAGAACTGTCAGAGACAGAATTATGGCAGACCAATTATGAAATGAGTTTGGCAACATCCCTTTCTATGAGAAACAATTACAGGCTTTAGAAACAAATGAAAGATTCGTTCGAAAGTATGGAGCAGAATCAAATTCTTCCGAAAACCTATAAATATTTTCCCTTTATTATATGGGACGTGAGGAGACCAAGAAGATGATGCAAAGGAACGAAACAATACTAGAGGCCGGAACAGGCGACTCACTTGTATGGATTTGCAGTGGGCCATTGTGAATATTACGAGTGCTTATCTGTCGAGATGAAACTTAACGTTAAACTGAAGCAGTGACTGCTGCGGTCTATCTCTTTCAGCTGCACCTCTATTGCCTGTTTGCTTCCACCCCTATTCTTCCTCCCACATTTGTTGGTGGTAGTTTCCCTTATTCTGCATCACTGAACGTGATCTCAGTACTGCGCAGGAAAATTCCGGAAGATCACAGGGATGTGGGAGATTGGGTAGCAAAGATCCTTACTCTGGATATATTCTCTCAGAATTGTTAACGCTGTGCGAGGGGGTGGCTAGTGCGCTAAAAACAATATTGGAGATCCAGGATAAAAGATACTAACATTGCCATACAACCGAGAGCACACGAAACGTGCTTCAAGGCTTGTGCTACTGTAATTAATGGATTAATTAAGGATTACGGGAGACCGCCCCCAGGGCCATCTTTAGTAAATATCATACAACGCTATACCATGCTTGTATAAACAGTGCTATGTACAGTACCGCATATAATGGTAATACTATTCATAGAAGATAATTATTCGTTGCCCTTAAATAGGTTTTAAACACACAGCAGACAAATAGAAATCATACAATAAACGAGAAATTATTCTACTTTTGTATTTTCTCATAAGAATTTTATTATCAGTTCTATTGTGTTTTGCATTTTGCAGAGATGTGTCACATCGTTAGTGATTGTATAGAAGAACTCAACAAATAAATGAGAATGATACTTCGTAAAGTGCTGATCCCCCATCTAAAGAATTCTACTGAATACCTTTAAGAATCACAATTTCATAAATGATTCTGAATAGGAGCAGGCCAAGGCGGAAGAAGAACAATGACCTAAGAGCTCTCTTCTTCTGTGCATTAGGGCTCTGATATTTTCAGATACATAATTCTGAAGTCGGGAACTTAGGTATTGAGTCTGGCTACCAGAACAGGGTACCGTAGGCATTGCAAAAGCAGCATGGTACAGTGGAAGGTCGCGCCATAGCTAAACCGGTTAGTCGCTGGCTTCCCACCGCAGCGGCCCGGTTTCAATCCCGGGTCTGGTCAAGTGGGATTTGTGGTGGACAAAGTGGCGCTGGGGCGGGTTTTCTTCGAGTACTCTGTTTTCCCCTACCAATCTTAATTCCAACAAATTCTCGATCATCATTATCACCCGGGGCAGGTACAATAGGCCAATCAGTGGCCGCCGTGCCGAGTGGACCCAGTTGGACTCCACTCCCAACTAAGGGAATTAAAAAAAATGGTACAGTGGAAATAACGCATGGATTCCAAGTCAGTTTCTTACATATGTGTTGATTTACTAACATGAAGCGAGATTAAATTTTAAGAGAAAATGTTTAAAAACGAACTTAATTGGAGGTAACAAATTTAAGTGATTCTGTTTTTTTCCTTGACACTACAGCCCCAGTGAGCCTAGGCCTACCTCCATGAACTTCTTCGTTCACTTCGGTTTTTCTAGATCTTAGACATCCGGTAGGACTCCTTGGACGGGTGATCAGCTCGTCGCAAGGCCTCTACCTGTAGACAAACACAGAAAAACGAACACACACAAACTAAACATCCATGCCCTGAGTGGGATTCGAACCCACGATCCCGGTTTCCAAGCGAGCGAAGACAGTGCACGCCTTAGATCACTCGGCTACCGTGACCGGCCAAGCGATTCTATTACATCTGGAAATACAGGTATATTACACTAAATATAACAAAATAACAATATTAATTAGTATTCAGAACATTTACTTTCAGAAAATATTCCATATAAACATAATCTTCTTCAAGCATACCTCACATTTTTATTTCCTTAATTTTTTTTCAGTTGACCGACTGTAAGTGGCGATGGCCAAATAATGTGGTCTTCCAGGAGCTTCCTTCCACATTATTTCCGGGTCACTAAACACAACTGTTCACCGATTTTACTCCGTATAAATTGTGCACCAAGGAATTTTTTCAAGTAAACAAGGTCCGTGAACCGTGAATTATATTGTCATGCAAAAATAACCATTAGTTTAATAAATATTTTTCACTGTTACGTATAAACAGAAAGTTTTGTATAAAGATTTGTTTCCATGTACTTGTCATGAACTGATTAGTTGCGCGCGCGTGCACACACACAAAATTATAATATGACCTGGTCACTAACGATGACTGCCTGGTCTCTAGTCGCTAGCTGTCCCTCGTCTAACGTACTTAGCACTGTGTTCTGTGACGTAAAAGTTTTATAGTGGTAAAGACAGGGTGGTTTAAAGTACAGTTCTCTCTGCAAGTATTTCTGAATAGGGCAGGGTACCGTAACCCTGACGCTGTGGCCTCATGCAAACACACACACACACATATATATATATTTATTTATTTAAAATATACTACACAACTACATGATATAAGGTTTTCTTGAGAAGAGTAATCACTTAGCAAGCAAATACATCATTTTTACAATAATACCAACCTGATGTTAACAGTGCTCGAATATCTATTCTTACCCATTACAGGTTTCGATCTTATTTCTGGGCCATCTTAATCCTCAGTTTCGCATCATAACAAGTAAACTACATTACATATAACTGTAGTTCAAAATATATAAACAAAGTATAGTACAACACATGTCAGAAAAACCGCAACATCAGATATGATAATAGTCCAAAAGTTATCCTACGAAAGAATTTTCTACATAAAAAAAACATTACACTATCTAATACATCTATCATAACAGATAACAAAATGTACCTCACTTCACACAGTTAGGAAAAGTTTCAAAAGTCAACAGAAAACACAACGACTGATAATGAACTACTTACGAAAAATTGGCCCATTTTCTGTCGGAATATACGGGATGACGATTCTGATTATTGATATTAGAGCATGTGTACAACCTAGAGATGACCTAGAAAGAGGGTAGAAACAAGGAGTGGGGTAGGAATAAAAACAATGTTAATACCTACTTAAGTATTATATGCATAAACACAGCAGGATGCTAAAAGTAAAGCCAAGATGTACCCTACCTTACATGAAAACCAGTTCATTGCCGTGTTCAAAAGAGCATCTAGCTGCTTACTTCATGTTCCGCCTATTCTTAGACTCTGCATATGGACGCTACACTCCCATCCAAAACGTTGTTAAACATCTATCTGACTATATGGCGTCAATCCAAAAGGGTACCAGGGTCCACTCCTAAAAAGGTTATATATTTCGGCAGTACACATGCTTACTGATCACAGTGGCCGCGCGTTCTAAGACATGAACCGTCTTCGTCCGCTCGAACGCTTGGATCGTGGGTTCGAATCCCACTCAAGGTATGGATATCTATGTGCGTATATTGTGTGTGTAGGTAGCGGCCTTGCGTCAGACTGATCCCCCGTGCAAGTGGTCCTACCGACTAGGTATGGATTAAGAAAGCGCTGTAAAGCCGTATAGAGATAGTAAGTATGCTTACAGATACTATGTACTAGACAGATATGAGCACTACAGAGAAGGAAATCAAATTAATTAATTAGGCTATATCATCATCGTCATGAAACATGAAGCAGGTAGACCACATGTGGAACCGTTTCGGCTTACTTGACAAATTATCTCTTCATCGGTCATGCTCGCTTCCCTGCACCCATCGGTCTGTAACTTTATCATTATTCTGTAAGCCTGTTGCACTGCACTGTGTGGAACATACTTAAATAAACAGCACAAGTAAACCGAGTGTAACTGCTTTAATAGGACTCTTCTTCAGTATAGCGACTAGCTACGAGCTGGATGGTATGGGTTCGATTTCTGCCAAGGGTAAGATCTTTCTGTACTCCACAGCGTCCAGATCGGCTCTGGGGCCAACTTATCCTCCTATCGAATGGGTATAGGTGGCACTTTCCATGGAGATAAAGTGGCAGAGACATGAAGATGACCACTCGCTTCCATCTAGTGCCGAGGTCAAGAAATTTTTATTGCTAGTGGGGTGGGACTAAGTCCCTTGTGCTGCGGCCACTTCTGGCCTATTGTACCAGCTCCAGATGATAGGCGAGGGTGATTGTGGAGCAATTGGTGGAATGAAGATTGGCAGGGGAAACCGAAGTACTCGGAGAAAACCTGCCTCAGCGCCACTTTGTCCACTACAAATTCCACTTGACCAGACTCAGGATCAAACCCGGGCCGCCGCGATGGGAAGCCAGCGACTAACCCTTTGAGCTGTGGCGCGGCCGAAGTCAAGAATAGTGGAGCTATAAGTCCACTACCCACATACGTTTTATGGCTTGGTGCTTAATTAATCCACCAAACTACATGTCATCACATTCCAGAATTCAATCTAATCTTCGTATACGCCAAAGTAAGAAACTCGGGTAATCACAATTACAGATACGCTTCTATAATCTTTATACGTAGATTAGAATTTCTGACCTCTTCCAAATCAGAATTATCCTCTGAACTTTTTTTAATTCCGCATGCATCTGATAGGTCTTCGTGTATGGGGAGGTCGATCAAATGCAAGGTCTCTTCTCACAAAAGGAAACATGGGAAAAGAATAAATAGATATACAACTAACCCTGACTGGGGTTGGAACCTACGATCCAATTATTCTAAGCGATCGAATATAGTATTCGGCTTAGACTGCGAGGTTATTGATATTTTCTACAACTTTAAATTCAATCCAAAATCTTCATAATTAAGAAAATAATTTATTTGAAGTTAGAATAAAAAATAAGGCAGCTATACTTAATTAGTTAAGAATTATGCCATGAAAACGTATTCGGGGAGTGGAGGTATAGCTCCACAATTCTTGACCTGGGTGTTAGTTAGACGTGAGTATTCAATTTTACGCCCCGGCTGATTTACTCCTAGCACCCATTGCATAGAAAGCTGGTTGTGACGTTGTGGAATAGAGAATCTCATTCCCCTCGGAAAATGTACCTGTGCCTACCGGCCCTCTATATACCGACTGAGCTAAATTAATGGTAGACTGCGGAAAACAAATATCCTGACACTGAACCACGGTAACAAACGTGTCTTTTGGGATGAGCTGTGGATCCGTGTAGTACGAACAGAGCGTAAAACTCTGTTCGTCCCTGCCAATGGTGATTGTCGCTCCCAACCAAACAGACTGAGTGATAGATTCGGTCACTGAATTAATGAAACATCCATCAACAGCAACAGCAGAAGCAGCAGCAGCAGCAGTAGCGCTGTATCAACGTAGCGTAAATGTTGACAAACTCAAATATTTACCAATGGAACATTCAAGTTCCCATTCTGACTAGTTGATAAATGAGTGAATTGCCCACAAAAACTACTTGCCTAGGGAGGAAATCAAAGGGGATCGGTAAACAACAAAATATCCTTGCAAAGGGGGGGGGGATTGGAAGTTGTGGTACAATTTGCAGGATTCCAGCGAGACATTAAACCTGTGTTGAATTTTACGTGTGGGTAGTTTAGATAAATAGTAGCATAATATCAGTCGCTTACTTATTTGAATTCGAGACCATTGGAAATTGATCCACTAAGTTATTTAGTTGATTTTTTATTGCTAGTGGGGTGGGACTACTGCGGCCACTTCTGGCCTATTGTACCAGCACCAGATGATAGGTGAGGGTGATTGTCGAGCAATTGTTGGAATGAAGATTGGCAGGGGAAACCGAAGTACTCGGAGAAAACCTACCCCAGCGCCACTTTGTTCACCACAAATCCCACTTGACCAGACCCGAGATCGAACCCGAGCCGCCGCTGTGGGAAGCCAGCGACTTACCGCTTGAGCTATGACGCGGCCCTATTTGGTTGATTATTATTAGCGAATTGACCAGTGGAGGGCTCTTGTGAACACGGTAATGAACCTTAGGGTTCCATAAAATCCTGGGAAGTTCTTGTGTAGCAGCACAACTTGCAGATTCTCAAGAATGGCTCAGCTCCATGAGTGAGTGAATATTAACGAATTATATTCTTTCAATAACCAACTAAGATACATTAATATTTCACGCAAACTTATCAGGAACTCGATAATTACGGAGTTTCTGGACATTTCCCATGGTCCGATAGTCTAAAAAACAACGTTTCGGATACTGGATCTGTTTCCGTCCTCAGGCGAGGGGTTGGGTGACATACTATGTTGTGTCTGATAGAAACAGCTAACTTCAATCACTGGTCCACCCCTTATCTGTGGATGGAAACAGATCCAGCTTCCGAAACGTCGTGTTCTTAGAATACCGGATGATGGGGAAAGTAAAAAAAAAAGACAGCAATTTCAGGCGTTGTACGGCATCGTCAGAACCCTTTAGAGTTGGCTTATTACGAACGGATTACAAACCTATTACACTATGTAATATGACTTTCTTAATAATAATAATCTGTGGGTGATACAGCCCATGATGAACCTTGGCCTCTGTTTTACACTTTCATAATCATGTAGAAAGTCGTTAGGGCTCATTGCGCGGGGGATAAGCCCGCTGCTAGGCCGCTACTTACACAGGATAACACAAATACAGAATGAAAGCAAACATCCATGCATTGAGTGGGATTCGAACCCATGACCCCAGTGTCCATGCCTTCTAGTGTGCGGCCACTCTGATCAGTATATGATATGGTTGATTGCTGGTTGATGGTTCTTCCTCTTCCGTCGTACCCGATAATATATTCGGTGGTATACATGATTTTAAACTAGAGTCAGTACAAACAATGGTAGAAATAGGGGATTAAAATATAGGCCCGGCTGTTCAGAAGGTGTCTGACTGTCGTGAAGAAGCTGTGGCCTCATGCGTCCACGTGTATTTTCAAACTTAACTATCTAACTCCATGAAGTGATGTTTTTCTTTCAGAAGGCAACGGTCGCTCTATTAGAGCGGAAAATCCTCTTCTTCTAAGGAACCCAGAGGTTCATTATCGTATTTACAAGGGCCAGATAAATCCAATCGAAATGTTAATGCCATATTTCTTTACGGTATATGTTAACAGAAGATGAACTGACATTTTGAAGCTTTCAATGACGTAAATGACATAAGCATTTACGTTTTAAGTAAGGGCCGTGTGATATTGTCACAAAGTGTCTGTGACTGTAGATGGGGTTTTGATTAGCGAATAGATTTATTGACCACTTACAGGTAGAAAATACAAATAACTATTACACTATCGTTATTTCCGCACTTAATAGTTGACTAGAGCACACAGTCTAGTTTTCTCAATCTGTTAGTAGAAATGTCCTGGTAACGGCTCCAACAATGGCTATTCCACTATCTCCGGCTCAAGTTTTCTCTCTACATACTCCCGTACAGAACTATCAACTAACTTTGTTCTTTACTTATAATATCTCGGCACGGACCTCGTAAAAACACATCGTTTCCATTGTTGTAGTACAATTGTTGCATTATTAAGGATTTGCTGCCTAGTAATGAGATTGTTTACCGAGCCGTTGCCCAGAAACAGTCGTTGTTTACAGAGTCATTGCTTAGCAGCGGTTCTATATGCTACAATGTTAAGATTCACATACGCATAGTCAATGCAAACTCCAATACTTTTTTAAACCCTCCCTTACTCAAGACGAATTTACGGCGTAATAGGAAGGGAGAGGATACAAAAACGTATGGGGTTGGGGAGGGATCACCCCCCGGGTTGCCGTCGTTTCTCTCTTTCTCATTGAAGTGTTGGTTGGGCGGGTATAACGCAGTTCCCCTACGCAATGACGTCATCTGACTGATCCCAGCTACGCTGTTGTACTATATCTACTACGCTGCCCTACACTACAATACGCGGTAGTAAGACCTTAACGAGCTCTGAGCTAAAGTTACACGAGGCCTTATACAAACTGGCCGTCACGGCATGCGTAATTATTTCAGAAATTGCAACTTTGGTTTCAGTTGGCTCCGAAACTGGCTTGTGTACGTAGGCATAATAAATTACCCCCTTCATGATTATGATCCGTGATAGCTCAATCGATATATCGATGGGTCGAGGGCTAGAGGATCCGTGTTCCTATTTATGGCTGGGTCAAGAGATTGTTATCTACTCCACAGCATCTATACCGGCTGGGGCCAGCCCAGTCTTTTATCCAGTGTGAGCTGGGAACTCCTTGCTATGGTCAGCTTCACTTTCCAGCCGCTTTACCCTCATGAGAAGTTCCATAGATATCAGTTGATCCTGTAGCCCGTCGCTATACCGACTGAGACAGGAATCATGGGTTCATAACGTATATCAGGAATGGATGCATGATCCCTTTTCATGTGCCATACTTGTATGTATAGGATCTAACATAGACCGGTCTCTCGTTATAGGAGACCATCGTGTATATGTGTCTTCATGATTCATAATCTCAGATGTTATTCTGAATTACAAGGTGATTCTAATTTATTGTCGTTAACGGAAATTAAACACTTCTTGAGCATCTAACGTGCCTCGAAAGGCGCGCACGTTGAAATTGTTTTAGCGTTCTGCAGTACTGATTCTAATAAAAACTTTTTGAGTTATACTTTCATATTGCGTAATCAGTTTTATTTTGTTGCTTCTGGTTTGAAAATTATAGGCCACGAAACCTTCGACAATATTGTTGAATTACTCTGTATAACAGCCCAAAGAGATAAATCTATGAAGGTCGAAGAAGTATAATTACAAAGTATAGAATTATTTACTAAGTAATTTTCTCTAGTCTCCTCTTATTTCATTGTCCTTAGATCCAAATACTCTCCACTCTATCCTGCTTTTCATTGACCCTCTGTATATATTCTTTTCAGAGCAAGAGACCAGGTTTCACGGTCATACAATTTAGGTACTCACTTCTCTACCTTCAATATTCTCTCATTTATCCATTCTTTCCTTCCTTTTATTGCAGCTCTGGTAGTTACTCCAAGAGTGGTCCTGGGTTTTAATGTTTTGTTGCCTGTGTATCAGTGTGCAGGACTGAACTCCAGTCTTATGGAAGAAGACAAGAGCCCGTATTATATTGTTGTCGAGTTTTACGACTACTTCTGGATGTGAATCAAAGGCTGTTAAAAGTTTCTACTCTGTCTTCTCCCCCCCCCCCCTTCCGAACACACACAAAATGAAGTATCAGAGGTGACAAAAAGGGGATCACCACCCTTTGGGCCATTCTATCTACTGTCCAAATATTCAGCTGCACACTAACCGTAGTATGCATAGGAGAATTGAAAAGAGTTGTCATATATTTGTATGTTACGCTGTAAATTGGGGTGACTGCAGGGAACCAAATTCAAATGCTAGATGGGACTACGCACATGATCAACAAGAGACATACTTTGTCAGAAGATGAAGAACCTCCGTGCTTGTGGGTTTAACTATAAAATACAAGATTTAATTTAATTTGACAAAGACCGCATAGAATATGACAAGTTTAAGAATTATTCTGTTGTTGCTTGTGTTTTCTTAACAGCGGGAACGTGTTTAACCAGCTGTTGCCTAACAAAGATAAAGGGATAAACTTACAGATATGCAGGGAATATAGGCTAATAAGAGAGACACAGAAATTTCATAGAAGGTAACTGTAAAAAGTTATAATAAACTCTTCGCTTCCATAAAATTTATTCGCTGTGAAATATACCTTAGGGATCCGTGTTAAATTCTCAGACGTAAGGCCATTCTTTTTATTACTGTCGAAATGTTAAAACATTGAATTTAATCTACCTCATCTTCCTCGTGGAAGTTACGCAAGAGAATTTTTACAACCTTAATTCTTTTGTCTTTAACGCATAAAATATTATGGGGTTTCTATATCAAATGCAAGTGTGTTGATGTCGATCCAAAAATCTGTGTATTCTTTTCCTGAAACAATCCCCTTAAAACAACATTGGTCTCATGTCCAGATCACTGTTNTGCATTCCAAGCCATTCACCTGCTCTGAAAATGGAGGCGATACGTTCCTCCGAAACATCGGCCAAAACGAAGAATACAGGGCGCCTAAACCCAGAAGACGACTTTCTTCACTGTTACTCTTGTTTATAGAATTGAAATACCTTCAAATAATAAAGAATTTTAAGATGGCAACCGGTTGATTGAGGTTCTTGTGATCTCAGTCTTGAGCTGTACAGTATTGATCATAATATGATATAACTACTCATAATGTCTCGGCTTATGCCTTACTCTTCAGCAGTTAAAAAGAACCTGAGAACAAATGACAAACTACCAAACTCTTATCACAATAGCAGCGTAATTCTTTCTTCTGCATTCCTCTTCTCTTTTCTATACATCTGATCCTCTACTTTTGGGTCTCGAGAATTTTTTGTGTGTGTACTTTTGTCTCTTTCGTTTCTATCCTCTTTTTCTCCTGAATCCCCCTTTGTCTCGAATTTTACGAGGTAGCTTGCTAAAATGAGACATAATTACCGGGTATGTGGGTATGAAACGAGAAAGAGATTGCAAGCCTCCGCGCAGGCTCGGAATGTATAAAAAAAAAGCACAAGTCACATTTCCGGCTGACTGAATCTTGCCAGCAAATTGTTGAAATAACCTAACCACAGGCATTATTCTTGTGTAGGAAAAGAGAGGAGCAGCCTTTAATCCCTTTAAAACGGAGATCTGAATTAAAAATAGGCTAAGCAAGGAATATAGGCACGTGGAAATATTGTGCCCGTTTCTAAAAGCACAGCTAAGAGAATTTTGCAAAATATCAGTTTTATATTCCGAAAACTCACTTGTCTGTACTGCCTCAGTCACGAATTTTGGAGTGTATACTGTTAAAGCTTGGTTTAATGGAATTTTTAATTTATGAAACATTGCTCTCAAGTTTCTGACCAGAAAGGAAACACATATTTATTTTAAAGAGCGTTGTATGACACCGGATAATTGCGGGATTCATTGGGTCTCTCCTGTAATTGTGTATGCAACTAATTTAATGGAAAAAATTCCTCTTTAGGAGCATATAGTCTCTCTGGTAGACACGTAATAATACGCCGCATTTTATGAAACACAGAAAGCTCATGACTGTTAGTACACAAGCTTTTCACTGGTCCCTATTTATGTTTAGTTTCTCCAACTGGTCTTTTCCCTTTCGTTTTTTCTTACAAAAGTTCTGTAAGACTTCTGTCTTGCATCTCATCATCCATTGCATGTTGTTATATGTACACCCATTGCTAGGCAACGTGTTGTAAAATAGTTCCCGCAAAGACAGATTCTTGGTAAACAGTCCGTTACTAGATTACGCAACAAAAGAGGAAGTTGTGTTTTCCGTGCCCTCGGTGACGCCACAACAGTGGATAATGAGCACGTGACATGTGTTTTATGTAGATTCTACCGAAGCGCCAATAGGCTGGATGGATAGAGATCACGTGATATGCTTCTATATGTATACTATAAATACCGTCGTAAATGCAACAATTTATTCTAGTTCTTTGTCTTTCTTCTTTTACACTACATGTTTCGGCCGTAACTGGCCATCATCAGGTGTATTTCACTTACGTAGCTGTCACACTGCATGTAATTTAAAATTTAAAAACATCAGCTTTCTCAATTGTCGTTGCTGCGTTTCAATTGGTCCCGATATACCAGAATCCCTTTGCTGATTTTGTCAGTTATGTTTAAAATCTCTATTAATATACACTCGTCGATTTGATTTAAATTTAAGATCAAGAATTTTCACTTCTCAAATTGTCCAGACAGGTTCTGGGGTCCACCCAATCTCCAATACAACGGATACAGGGGGCTCTTTCCAAGGGGGTAAAGTGGCCGGGGCGTGAAGATGACCACTCAACTTTAGCTAGTGCAGAGATCAAGAAAATGTGGATTTATACACCCACTCCCACATACGCCTTCATTGTGTAGTTACAGTTAAGTTTACAGGATCTTAAATGATGCGATTATTCAGTTTTTAGGCACACAACTGCATCAGATATTGTATTGTACTGTATTGGAAAGGGTGGGTTTCCCCATGCACTTAGACCAACTGTTGGTCCATTGTGCGTCCCCCTATGATATTCTACCAGTCTCTATTCTCTACCGGTACTGGTGCGTGCCATCAGTCCCGACTCAGCCAGCGAGTTCGGCCTCAACTTGCTCCGCGGTATCTCGATGCCTCCCCCAAATACCAGAAGCATTAGAGACTACTGAATTTGGCTCAGTGGTCCCCTTGGGACATGAGGTTCTTTTACGTGCCGTAAAGCACGGCTTAAAGTCCCTCCCGGAGGACTTGTTCCCTGAAATTTTCCGCCCTTAAAAATTCCACGACCTCCGCCAGGTTTTTGAACCCGCGTACCTTGAGTCACGAGGTGGGAACGTTACCCCTAGACTACGGAGGCCGCTCTGCATCAGGTCAGTCGCATGTGTTTGTTCCCATTCCGTATATACAGACTTTGAGCAACATAATAATTATTTTATCCGATATAATAATTTTTCTTTACAGGATATATTTAAATTATTTCGAATTGATCAGTTCGTAATGACGCCCATTCTTAATTTCCGTGCAAAGGTTTTCTTTCTTTTTTTGTGTGAAAAACTTAATATACCAACACAGCATGAGGAAACTAGAATAATCAAAGAGAAATATGAATCCAAATGGGAGCCTGTATTGCAAATTCAGTACCTTATTTTAAAATTATATTTTACGGGTATAGTTTGCTGTGAAGTCTAATTACGATATAGTACTGAACAAATGAAGTCAAATAACCTGAATTAACAAGGTTCCCTGGCAAGAATAGACTCACGGTTCCATTTCGGCTTTTGCGTATGAAGCTTGAAATTGTCTAGTGTGGGATAGAAATGTTCTCGAGCTCTGGTCGTATAGTGTTAGGGGCTGAATGGAACGAGGGGTGAGGGACGTCAGAGGGTAGTTAGAGGGAGAGAAGAGAATACGGGAAAGGGCAGAATGGAACAGAATAGGGTGAAAAATGGATGTGACACTCGAAAGCCTATATCCAAACCTGGATACAAGAATTCTGGTTTGCTGAGTCAGCAGAACCCAGGCCCAAATTCTATCTATCACTTTCCCGTTTCTTCCTTTTATCGCTCTTTTTCTCCGTCTCTTGCTCTCTATCCCTGTCTTCCACTACCCTTCACTGTAGTGTTTTATTCCGTTCCTATTGCAGAATTGTATATTGCAGTTAATATTTCTGCTTCAATATCTATAGCAAGTAACGGTCAGTATTTTCTTAATATAATTTAATTACGCGGCTATGGATATAATACAAACAAAGCGGAATTCGTAGGCCGCGCCATAGCTCAAGCGGTTAGTCGCTGACTTCACATCGCGGCGGCATGGGTTCGATCCCGGGTCTTGTCAAGTGGGATTTGTGGTGGACAAAGTGGCGCTAGAGCAGGTTTTCTCCGAGTACTTCGGTTTCCCCTACCAATCATCATTCCACCAATTGCTCCACAATCACCCTCACGTATCATCTGGGGCTGGTACAATAGGCCAGAATTGGCCGCGGTACAAGTGGAATTCATTAAGAATATCTTGAAATGTCTTATATCATCGAATCAGTCGTTGGTTTTGTAATTTCGTTGCGTTCCCACGGACAAATTGGAATATTCAATATTTGTTTTTGTATATAAAATTATATAGGAGGCTCGTGATGTAGATGTAGCAAATTAATGTTAATTGTGTAGTCGGTGCCTTATCTTACAAAGTATTGTCCGTTCTGCAGGGAATGTAAACAATTAAGTACACAAAATTTTGCATACAGAATCAAGTAGTGTTCATAGATACATATCTCCGGGTATCACGTTCCCAAAACTCTGTATTATTGTAGAATTTATCGACGTTTGTGACGCATGACATTCTGGAGTAACGGTTTTTAAAATGTCCCCAAATTTTCTTTTCTTAGAGATCCCAGATCGTACTGATGAAACATTGTCACTTCAACGTATTCTGCATCATGTCACTCAGTTTGTATATCCTGATCATCTGATGCTCCTTTCTGCACTATTCTGGGATATAAACCTCGAACTCCAAAGTAATTTCTCGTGAGCCGAAAACCAAGAATTTTTTAATTATTTCACCACTTACATTCTGAAGTCATTAATTATTTTATTCATTAAATGTGAATAGTCTATGTATCTGACTTATTCTCCTATTTCAAATGTATCACGTGCAAAATCATTTTTTTTTCCACAATCTTATTTTCAAACATCTTCAATCTGTTTTTTCTTACAAACAATAAACATGCGTAACACTTCTGAAACAGCGTGAATAAATAGGTAATATATATTTACAGTAAACGGATTTGGGTTTATTTGCCTGTTACGGGCTCTGTACTTGTATAATTCCTATGCTCATATGTTTAGAGGTTTCTTGATATAAGTGGATCAGTCGATGTAAAATTGACTAATTGAACAGCAAGGCACATTTTATTAACTCAATAACAACTGTACTCGTCGTTTTCATTATGAATAACATTTTGATCATTTTTGTATATTACAAAAAATATAAGACGATAAATAAATAACCAATTGGAGGCATCAGAATTGCACCAGCTCTCTCTCTCTCCGTCTGGCATATTTCAGTGGAACCCTCCGATTCATTTCGAGTTTTAGCGTGGCTTCACTCAGAGAGACGGTAGCCTACATGTGCCTCTGAGGGCAAATTGAAAAATGTTCTCTCGTTTCCAGCACGGTCCTACTCTTCATGTTTATTGTCCATCGTGTGCTCCGGAAATGGGAGCCTCTCTTTGCCTTGAGGAAGGTTATCGTGTGGGTAAGATGAATTCCAAGTGTTGTGACGACCCGGAACACTTAGAGGCAGCCCATCTATATAGTGGGCAGAAGTTCCATTTTGTAGGTTAAATTTCATGCCAAGGTTTCCTCCAATCCAGAAAACCAGGAACAAAATCATTCTTTATTAGTGTCAAATATACCGCCAAAGACTATGGCAACCATTAATCATGCACTCGTTGCTATAAATATATGTTCGCCTCGTATGAAGCAGAGCACTCTCGTGTTGATGTACGTAATTATACATTTGATTGCTGCATAACTCTAAGGAGTTTATCAAACATTTGTGAGGCGAAACTGACAGTTGCGTATTTTAATTATACTGCAGGAGTATTTCTGTAAATTTTTTTGATAAATGTAATTACCTCTCTCAATTTAGCCTAAGAAATAACAGTTCATTTCATTTCTTTATTTATTTACGTGATTACCTTAGGTAACAAAACAATAATAATAGTAATAATAATCTAGCTTGCTAATAGCACCATGAACTCAGTTCCTCATTCACATTTTTCCAAATATACGTCAGAAATTTCTAAAAAATAATTTCTTATTCCGAAAAGGTAAATGCCTTTTAATTACCATACAGGCCATATTACCATTAACACCATCGCACCTAACACTGTTCTAAAATAAAACTTAAAGAAATAAAACTATATGAAATAAATAAAGTACCAGAAACAGTCACGTAACACAGTAACACGATTATTTAACTCAAAAGTACTCACTTATTAAACTTCACTAAATCATTAGAAAAAGTCATTCATCGGAAAATGTTAGAAATAAATGAAATAAAAAAGCAAATGCTTTCAAACTTCATTAGTGTCGCTAGCTGAAAGGGCACACCCTAGATCACACAAAGCATACAGTCCTGTGCTCACAACCTTCTCATTGTCACATCTTTCGTAGGACCATATTTTTCACTCCATGGACTGAATCCGGTCGCCATTCGTATGACATTTGAGACAGTAACCGCCAGTCCCCACAAAATAGGTCACTCTTATTCTTCTTTTCTTGCTCTCAGTTCTCAATTTTAGCCCCCTCAGTGTCTATATTTGTTCCTTTCCCCGACTTACTCTGAACGTGATCTTTAGTCACCACAGCCGAATTCATATTGAGGGATCGCCGAGGAGCGTCAGCTATCGACCGATGTTTGGAGAAAGCATTGTCTCCCGGACAGAATGACATATCCACGTCGAACGTGTGGCTGCAGCTTCTGTATGAGTTTCAGACTTTTCCTGATTTATACTTCCTGATGGGGTGTCTTGGCCTCGGTTGACGTTGCAGTGTAATAGACGCTCTGAGACAGAGCTGGGAGGGAAGGCTCTTTCGGGTAGGACGTCCTGATTAAATGGGTAAATCTTTGTGCATTTGAACCCAGCTACTGCAAAACATAGGGCGGCAGTTTTCTACTAAATTTCTACCAAGGTTTTGAAAATATAAGTTAGCCAATCCCTCTTTCAGGCTTCTTCCTCCAGTAATTGTCCAGAACTTCAATCCAATTTCAAGGGATGGAAAAAAACTTTTGTTCAGTGGCTGGGGTTCATAGCTGCACTACAATATTAGTTCTGTATATTTTATTCTGTACCTCTTTGACATCAGCCTCTAACAGAAATAAGTACCGGGAATTAATTACATAATTTTCCTGTGGAGTAAAGCGCTGCCGGCGCGTAAGGCTGACAACTTTACCGCCGTCTTTGAGCCGATTGTCTAGATAATGTGGGACCCTCAATGTCTCACAACCCTATGGGCCTTCACGGCCTGTTACAGGTATAGCTTTACTTTACTTACGTCTTTGAGATCAGGCGAGAAGACAAAAGATTCTGAACTGGCAAGCATTCCTAAGATTTATTCTGCTCTTAATTTCGTGAGGAGTCAAATTTATATTTTATGCCGTTATATTTGACTGATTTGAAAGAAACTTAAATGTCACAGATATCGTTTAGAATCTATTATTCATTCGTAATCATCTTTCGATTGTGCCAGAGACGAAAAATGCAGAGGAAATACCATGACCTTCTAATTTTGCGTTTATTTTATGCGCCTTGAGCGAAGAAGGTGTACAGAATTCATTCTCAGCGCGTGATAAACAAAGAACCATTTGTGTTCGGGAATAACGGGTTGGTAACCCTGCTGGTCTGGCTGTATCTTAGTTGCCTTCCATTCATAATGGTCTGAGCATTTGGCGCCGTGAAATGTGGCGGGAAAAGGATAAAAATGTGTTGCCGGGGACAAAATACAGGAGCGATGGGGGCAGTGGGGGATCCTCCCTCTTGTGAAGCAGCTGGGAGAGGGATGTAGGGGGTTGCTACGGACTTTCAGGGGGTACTATAGCGTCATCTCCCGTTGATGATCTTTTGACCAATAGCAGTCGAGATTTCTGTAACTACCCTCACATATTATACGGTTAACGTTGTGTAATCTTTAGCCACGTATCTACCAGCAATTTAACTTTATGCTCTGTGAAAGCCTCCCCCCCTTCTCTTTTATACATTATTTCTTTCGAGCAACAGTGATACTAGTAAACTTATCATATTGCAAAAGTTATGCAGCAATAACACAAGGGAAAACTAACGTAATATTTCTTATTGGTAAATGAAAAACCGTGGGAGTATACAGAAATGGTTATCAACTGCAGACAGATGCAATTCTCATTATACCAACTCTCCACGTACTCTGAATTTTTAATTAATTCTTACATCCTATTAACTCTGCAATTAATAGAGGCAGGAGCTGTAGGCGGAACTAGAAGAGAAATACTCTCTTTTTGTATGTGACGCCATAGAGTCTGGTAGATCGTTACTAATATTTCAGACTAACCGTTGGCTACATCTTCAATGTAGAAGAGTATACTATTTACACTTCCTCCCTGACAATGGAAGAAGCATGCCCCTTACTCTTATACCATGAAGATGAAGATAGCTCGTTCCTCCGAAACGTCGGTAACCATCTATTAATCTACGCGGTGTCACATCCGTATTCATTGTCGTGAGAACGTCGAATGTTGGAGGTTTAGAAGAATGCGGCAGAGTGCCCATTAGCACTGGCCGTGATATAACTCACTCACTTGTGGAGCTGAGCTCTTCTTGAGAAGCCGCCTACTGTACAGCTATTCAAGAGCTCTTCAACATTTTATGGAACCAGAATGTTCATTACCATATTCACAAGAGCCCTCCACTGGTCCCTATCCTGAGTCAGATCAATTCAATCCATGTCATCCTATCTCTCTAAGATCCATTTTAATACTGTCCACCCACCTACGTCTTGGTCTTCCTAATGGTCTCCTTTCTTGCGGCTTTCCCACCAATATGCATTCTTCCTCTCGTTCATGCTACATACCCTGCCCATCGCATCCTCTTAATTTGATCATTCTAGGTAATTCCCATTTGAAATTAAATCAGTGATGTGAAGTTTGATATTTTGACGGCAGTGGCTATGAAGAGTACTATCTCCAGAGTTGTTATGCCATGTAGTCCGGTAAAAGTTCGCCGACGTTTCGGAGGAATATAATTTTCCATTTTCAAGAAAGAATGTTAATCCATACAAGCTGGAAGCAGAGTAAGCTTTCTGTTTGCTGCTTACTGAGTTGACTTATTCTTCGATACTCTTGATAGAGGTAAATTACTCTGAAACGTCAATAAACTTCCCTCAGAAGACAGTGTATCATCCCAGTAGATAATACTCTTTATATTGATGGTGTTCAGTAACAGACTTTCACTGGAACACTACTAAAAAACCCGTAGAAATTTCACCGAAACTTTTCAGATTCCTTATACTGCTCCATTTCAGAAATTTTGAAAGTTCTGAAAGTACAGTTACGAATATATTGAACGTGACTGGATAACAGTATGCACTAAGGAGTATTGCTGTCTAGAGGAAATGATTTCTTATTTATCTCAAACGTAACATATTGGCAGAAATTTTGAAATAAAAATTTTCCGTTCCTAGCAACACTTCCTGTAGAGACCGCCTCTATTCACCCAGTCTTACTGATCAAATCATTAAATCACGGAATGTGCACACTGCCAATAACGGAGAGCTGTTTCCGACAAAGGTGTGAAGCACAGATGCAACTCATTGTTGCCTGGTGGTCATACCCGTGACTTCTAATAAAGACGCCTGCATAACAACCGAATACGATGGTTAGACTGAGGACGTAACAACAAGCTTTGGTATTATCAAACTGGCAAAAATATTTGATTAAGCTATATTAGCCTATTTTAGTAAAAATCCCTGACTTACTGCCAGAAGGCGTAAGGAAATGCAAGGAAATTGTGGGTCTCGAGATTGTAAGAAGATACCTCCAGAATTCAAGGCAGACACCATCTCAATGAGCTGTTGTGCTTGGTACACGGTCAGAATATCAAATATATACCAATAATGTTCACTCGATAGAAGCCAGTCTGATGCGAAGACACCTTGTGACTGAGTAACTCATGGAAGAATGTGCCATTTATATTTGTCAAACTCATTTTCGACCATGTGTTGGACATTAAAACTACAGCGTTTGACGTTTTGTAGGACTTGCGGTTTTCAGAATGGTTTCTTGGATAAAACGCCATGTAGTCCGTTGGAAGTGAACTAGGGTTTCGGAGGAAATTCCTGGCTCCGAAACGTCAGTTGACATTCTTCATTTGACTTTTTATCTCGATGCAGAAATAAACTTTTTCAAATACACCGAGAAGGAAAATGTGGAACATTATTTAAAATATAAAAAATAAAATTAATTTTAAAATCACAAGTATCAAATTAAACAATTAATTGTATTAATCGCATAGTTTAATATTAATTTAAGACTGCAATCTATAACCTCTTAATTGAAGAAACGATTTTCACTGTAGGACTTAAGAAAGCTACGCTACGATAAGGTAGAGTAGAGCTGAAATATTTGATATCCAGTTATCTTCATACGCAACAAAAACTGCTTTCAAATGAGCCCGAGAAATAAACCATAATTCCACAACTCTCTTACTGCAATTTTAATCAGCAGATGGCAAATAACAAAGCTTTCTGGCGTCATTAAACAACGCTGCATGAACATAACCCTGTTAATTTTCCCCTGGTGTTAGTAGAGAGAACTTCACTTGAGTAGGGCAGTGTTTGTTTTGTTTTAACCGTGAATCATTAAAAATTTAATAGAAGCTCTTTGTTTTACATTCGCGGCCAACAATGTTTAATGTATTGTTGATAATAGTTAGGGGAGGTCAGAAGTTTCAGTGTCTGGAGAAACGAGTTCAGTTACATTTAATAAAGACAAAAGAAATATTTTCGATTAAATAACTCAGTAGAAGAGCGTGCCTTCTTTATTTTGTGTGCATCCTGTTGTATATCACTACATAGTGTAGTGATTAGTGTAGTATTCTTTTATATAATAAACACATAATAAATATTGTGTGCATCCTGTTCTATATCACTACATAGTGTAGTGATTAGTATAGTATTCTTTTATATAATAAACACAACAGGAAGCACACAATGAAAACTACATAGTTATTATTATGGTCATCAACACAACAAATTCCAAATAAGTAAAATAATTACTATATTAACATTTGTTTATTATTCTGTATCTGCTTCATATTTCGATCCATCTGGAACATCATCATCATCATCATAATCATCAGACAGTTTTCATGATATAACACTCGTAACAGAATTGTATTTCTAATATGGATTCATATTAGCAATTATATTGTCACGTGTACTATTAGTGACTATAGACGGTGTTTGGATTGGTGAATAGATTCATTAACATGTTATACAATCAACTTCTACTTAGAAGTATTACAGCGCTATTGCTGATTTCCACAATTTATAGCTCACCGATACATACGCACTAGGGTTCTCAGTCTTCACTAGTCGCATCCTGGTAACGGAATTAAACCAGTCTCACTGTTGACTATATATTTTAAGCATTATTTGGTTTATTTGTCACATCACCATACATTCTAATTCACCACGAGCAGTCAGTAGGTATATGGCCTCTTTTTTCTGAATTAGCTCTGTTCTTAATAAAGTCTCGTCTCGTAACCATAATGTTAAAGTACTTAACACGATAAATATTTTGCTTTATAGAATTTCTTCCAGACAATGAGCCTTCTCAGGCAATTTATGGACATTTCTTATGACTGTTTGTTTAGTCCGTCAATCAGTCTCGAAGAGTAGAAATACTATCATGGCTAAAACGTGATTTACATCTTCATGTATTTTAAATTTGAGTGATATTAGTTTATTTAACTTAAACATTTCTTAGATTGTATTTTTGATTACTCTCTTGAAGCTCGCGACAATTTAAATTCCAGCAAACTTGAATTCAGATTTTATTGCTCAGTATGGCTTTCAGCTTTTGAAGTGTCTGAATGAATTCATTAAAAAATCTGCATTTAATTCAAAACGTTTGAAACAAAATGATAACGTTATGAGATCAAGTACCTAATTATCCCATCTGTATACATACATGCCTACATATTGTTATAAAATTTGCCTCTTCTTTAGAAAATAGACAAATTTCAATTGAGTATATTTATGACGCAATATAAAGTGTAAAATTTAGTTTCTATTTCACTCTTCTATATTAACTTATACGAATATAAATATTTAATAAACACTTTAGTCTCTGAATAAATAATTTCATATTATAGAATAATCTGGTTTGGAAAACCGAAATTAACGGCCGAGGGGATACGTTGCGCTGACCACGCGACACTCTCTATCCGCTAAAGTTGGCATTATCTTCGCTGACAAGCGGCGGTCGCTCAGTCGGTATAGTTAGCTTGAGGACCAAAGCCACGGAGTTTGTTTGTATTATAGCATAGTGCATTAAATATATAGCCATCATTAATGATAAATAGTAGATTTGGTGTAGCTCTATCGATTGAGCACGACTATGTAGGTTTTGTCTGAAGACGGAGACTGAATCCAGTCTCTGAAACGTTTTGATTAGATAAATAAACATGACCGTATTTTTAGATATAAACAGGACAATGGATAATGTCCAGAAACATAATATTCGTAAGAATATTCTACATTACTGAACAAGCTGCCTCAGAATTTACTTTATTCCGACCTATTTCGCCACACAGTCTGGTAGACATTTTACGACATTTCTACTTCTTTCGTCTTCAGCTTACAAGAATGATTCGAGAATGGGGAAAGTGCTACCAATGTGCAGTAAGGGTCAGTATCTTTTGCTCTGTTCTTCGTACTCGTATTGGTTCACTCAGATCTCCGGTCCCGGCCTTTCATTCCTTATATCTGTACAATTACTCCATTCTCGACTTGATATTTTACTCTGAAGACAGAGGCAGAATTTTCCCCCGAAACGTTAGAAAATCTTTTCCATACTGCATAACATCATATCCCAGAAGACTATTTTTAATTGTCACCACTGGGAAAATATTAAATCTCACATGGAACTTGAAATTATTTTTCAATATAATTCTACGATAATTCCCAGCTGTCAGAATTTACATTATTGGGATCAAATTAGTGATAATCCATAGAAATAACTACCAGATAGATATTAAACAGACATCAAAAGAACAGACCGGACATTACGTCATTTTTGCACTATGACAATCAAGAGAATTCTAGTGCAGCTATAAAAACCATAGCTGGCATTCCGTCTTAACAGTCTTACACAACAAAAGACTCCATTCGCAGCTGCCATTTTAATCTTAACAGAAATCCCCATACACCATTGTCAGAGATTCAATCATGTTTGGTCACAAATCTTTTTCCTAGACTCCTGAACACTGTCAGAATTGCAGTCACGGTTTCACAAAACACATATCACAAAATGGATTTCATGAAATGTCTTTTATCTCTTCAGTAACTTCCTGAATATTAAGTACCAAATCGAGCACAACTCTGTACAGTCAAATATACCTAATTTACAGGAGAAAATAAAAGACAACTTTATAGTGTGCAGTACTCAGACAAAATTAAGGCACTATAACCTAGATAATTTAATCAATGTTTAAAGAGAAAGCCGTCACCGCCCCATGAAGACGGTATAAGGGAGTATGGGTAATACTGTAAGAATATTTATCACTGCGCTATACGGAAATGAGCGGTTGGCTTCTAGCTATGGCCGCTGGAGTTTCACAAAAAGAACCTTCGTCAAATTTTAACTAGAATATAAGAGTGTAATACGATTTAAAACATGGCATTAAAACAAAGACTTAACTCCATTATTAGTTTCCATAATATTAGATGTCTGTAACTGATGGCGTGGATCAGAGTTCTTTGCACGCTGCTGGTATTTCAATTCATCAAAAAATTTCACACAATTCATGGAATTCGGCCGTTCGTTCCCGTGTTTAGAAGACTTAGTCAATTGCCCCTCTCCTGAGACAGGTAAATGCAACCTGTCCCCTCCTATCCTATTTATATGAGATTTATTTTAATAATGTCTCATTCACGCCTTGGTCTCCGAAATTGCCTCATTCCTTCAGGTTTTCATGCATGCGTTACATCGACGCAAGAAACTTTGGCGCACCCTTTCAAATATTCCAGGTGTCTCACGGATCAGGTCACATGCAACAAGTATTCTGACCAACAGCTCGAATTCATTATCCACAGGTGTGTCATAGATCAGGCTTTTCACATGGCCCCAGACGAAATAGTCCAGAGGTGTCAAGTTTGGGGATCGGGGTGGCCAAGGCACTGGCCCTCCTCTTCCTATCCTTGAAGTGTGCCGGCTCTCCGTCATGCTTTATCCACATTTGCTTCCGCCCAATCAGTGGCACGTCTCCTAGCAAAGGCGGAAGGATACGTTCCAGGAACACCTTGTAAAGGGCCCATTGAGTCTCGGTGGTAGGAGGAAAGACCCAATCAAGTGATTGCCAATGATGCCCGCCCAGACATTGACAGAAAATTGCGCCTGGTGGTAACCAACTACAGTAACGTTGGGGTTTTCGTCAGCCCAAACGTGGCTGTTTCGATAGTTGAATGAGCCATTCCTTGTAAACTGCGCTTGGTCTGTGAATAACACGTGATTTAGGAAGTTGGGCTGAAGTCAACGCTGGTTCAGTATCCACTGACAAAATTGAACTCGTGATACGAAATCAGCTGAACCTACGTCGTGTACTCTCGTTGGATGATACGGATAAAGTTGTTGGTCGTGCAGGATCCTCCAAACACTTAATTTTGATGTCCCCACAATCTTGGCAATGGCACGAGTGCTGGTGGATGGCTGTTTCTCTATGCAATGCGCCAAGTTTAAAGGAAACGTTTTTAAATGCCGCCCTAGCGCTACCATTTTACGTTTGCGGACATGGGTCCTTATTTCAAAATTATTCTATAGGGAACCCTCAGTACGCTCCTGAAGTATGGCACCAAACTCCTGGGACACCCTGCATTTACTGACTCTCTATATTCGAACATGTTTGTAATAGAATTAAATTGAACTATTAAGTAATGTTTAAGAAGCCTCCGGTTAATGGTGTGTAACTTGCCCAGTCAAGTTAGAGAAATTTCACATAATTTTTTATTAGTTGAAGGACGTGGACCTACACAGCAGTATAACGTGTTGTTCCTGTCAGATAGAGTACTTTGCGATATGTTTACCAGACAGTCTGGTCACAGTGTGCAGACTCTGCAGCAATGTAAACTTTCATGTCTTGTTGCCACGGTAACAACTACCCCCGGTCACAGTTAGGAGCACTAAAAGTTTGTAAATGTCATTTAGTTTCCTCTGTGTAGTTTAAGTTGTAGATGGGAATATGATCTTTAAGTTTTAATATGATTCTATAAATTATACAGCTTTATACTATGTTATTTTAATTCGACAAGGAAAAGTAGTCCTATTATATGTTTAACGAGACTTACCAAATAAAATATATTGCAACGCTTGAGTCAGTATACTGTATGATTTTTCCACTACAAATAATTAGAAGATTTTCTGTATTTTGAAAAAATGAAAGTGAGTTTAAGCGATCCCAATTCTATCTTTGTGAATCCCCATCCCCTCTTCTTAACTTTTGATTGCCTGAGCCGATCTTTGACAAAATTGGTATGTATATGATGGCACCTGAGACCATCGCAGCGGTATATTGCATAAAAACTTCCCATCAGTCTTGCGTGTTTGTGTGTATCCCTCTTATCGTTCCTATAGTCCATTCGCGGAGACAAGAGAGTCCTCGTAAACAAATGCACGCGGCATCTCCTTCGCTCTTTGAATGAAATCATGCAGCGATCACGTGATGGGTGTACCGCTACAGGGTCGTCCAAAGTTCACTCTTCAATCTGAATGCAGGTTAACGTGCGTCCGAATGCAGTGAGTGCACTGAGTAACTGGGAGCTTTGTCCACTCCTTGCTGTCAGCTGTTGCGACGCGGGGCTTGCTTTGTTTACGCTAACTGTCTCGTCTCCGCGAATGGACTGTAGACAAAGTTTCCGTAAAGTTTACTCCTTCTTTCATTGCTAGGCAGTAGCCTGTAAAATGTTCCCGCAACAACGGAACTGTTGGGCCCATGTGCCTGTGGTGTATCTGTGTATACATGTGTTGTTGCTGGGTAAGAACTCGGTAAAACGTTGCCGCGACAACGAAGGGTTGTCGGAGACGTTACTTTCTATGCAGTCCGTGTCGTGTGAAATGCAAGTAGGCGATTAGTTCTTCCCAGAACTTCTTGTTATTTATATGCGAACCATAATTTCACTTTCAATTTGAAATTTTATTCAGTGACGTGGGACACAATTTCCAGAACCCCCCCGAGCTTAGGCTGTGAATCAGTGAGTTCCGACATAATTAATTATTTGGTGCTTTCGCAACTAAGAGTTACAAAAATTCACATATTACTTTCATAATATGTTTGTCCGTCCCTCCGTCAATATAATCGGAAACATGCCACCTGCTTCACGTTGGTTTCCTGCTTGGCTTACTCTTCTACTCCAAAATAGAGGCGAAGTGTTCCTCTCAAACGTCGGTTGAATTTCAACGGACTACATTGCCGTATATTCTAGATAACAGATTTCTTCGGTACATTCCAAATTTCGTTACATGAAGACGCAAATATATGTCTGTATCGTTTGTTTCCATATGTACAAGGAATTTATTAATTTATTTATTTACATTAACACTACATATTAATTAAAAAACGAAACAGTTCTTTCTGGACTCGGAATTCGATGCAGCATAACTGAGCAAAAAAAAAAAAACACTGTGCAATTAATACGAGTATAAATTTAAAAATTAATATAGTTATCAACAAGAAGTTCTAGAACGAACTAATTGCCTATTTTCATTGATACGATACGGACTATATAGAGAATGACGCGTGAAATATTTCTTGTGTTGTTGAATGTGTGTTTGTTGTCGCTGTAATATTTTTTACCGAGCCGTTGTCTAGCAACGAAAAGGGGATGCATATTTAGACGTGGAAACTGATGAGAGGGATTTATTAAGTACACCTTTGAGATGATCTTAGGTGCCGTGATATACATACCAAGTTTCTTAAAGACTGGTTCAGCCATTCGAAAGGGTGGGCGTTCAAAGACACACAAAGAGTATTAAAATCTAAAAGCTTACTAGAAATTGTTTAAGAAATTAGTAAAGTAAGCAGAAAATAAAATTTAATTGAGCAAGCATGACAGTTGGCATATAAAACTGCCATTTACTACGATTCTAATACACCACAGACCAATTCCAAATATCAGGAAAGCATAAGGCCTAACGTTAAAAAAGTTGGCGCTTTCTCTTCATCTTATTTAATTAGTTTGTGTAAGGACTGACATTTCAAGAGACAATATTTATTCAACTATGAAGGCAGAATATGATATAAATATTCATACTCGCCAATTATATCATTCGCAGAATATGTTCATCTGAAGAAAATATAGTCCAGTTGTTGACAGGGTCTTTAAAAAACTAAATTTTAATTTTGTACTGCTGTTTCCTTGTCACTTATAAAAATACTGATGTCTCTTCCATAAGAAAATGGAAAGTTAATGATAAAATTATGGGTATTTTTGTCATATTATTATCGTATGTTGCCTTTTATCCTATTTCAGACATGGTACAAATAAGTTATTTAGTTAAAATATGGTAATTATGAATGGAAATAAATCATATTATACTAAATTTGACATAGCCATAAGCCAAATGGAAATGGACGCACTGACGTAAAAGGGTCTGGGACTCGATAAATTTGATTTGCAATTACCTCTATGATTTAATGAGCGACATAAATACTTCATTACAGCTTCCATCAGTGATGTCAATTTAATATTCACGTGATCAGAATTGGGACATCACTCACATTACCGTAATGTGACTCAATTAGAGGAACATAAACTCCAAAGGAGCGTTTTATGCTTCTTTACATGTGACTTTGTTCTCTTGATTTGAGGAAAATTATTTCATGATTATTTCTCTGAGTTTCTCGTTGAGTGCTAACTAGTAACAGTGTTATTGTAGAAGTATTTAATGCTCCATTGATTTTCCTCAAAAGAAAGAAATACAAGAAAATTAAGCACGTGTTCATGCATAGTATGCAGAATGCAAGACAAAGAATAGTATTATCAAGTGTTTAGTGACTTAACGACCGCCTTTGTGGTCTAGTGGTCACAGTTTCTGGCTACAGATCCAGAGGTCCCGGGTTAGATTCCCGGCGCCACCAGATTTTCTGAGAAGTAGTTGGTCTGAAACGGGGTCCACACAGTCTCGTGAGGATAACTGAGGAGCTGACCACGCGACACCCTCTTTCCCCAAAATTGGCACTAACTTCACCGACAAGCGGCGGTAGCTCGGTCGGTACATTTCGCTTGAGGACTAAAACCATGGTGTTTGTTTTTATGTTCGTTTGTTCAGTGACTAAACATGGGGTTTCCATTAGTAATTGGATTTGTTGGACTCTTGAAACTCGTAACTACAAGTAACTATAGCACTATCTCTAATTCAAACTCTCTACAAGTCACTACAGCACGCACTAAATCTTCCACTCTGTTGTGTTGCCTGGTAACGTTCCCAGCGCCATAGATTCATTACCTTTCGTGTTCTATGGCTTCGGTCCTCGCTGGCTGGCGTCTATCTCACAAATGTTTATGTCAGCGTGGGAGTCAAGAGTTATTTTATTACGAGTGGTTTACCGCCAATCAGGTTGTCTTGGCGCCAAGCCTTTTGAGGATCACGGTCAGAATTTTTATATTTTCCCACTGAACCCTTGCAGTCATAATCCATTGCGGCGGACTGCACAGAAAACACCGCTTCCAAACGTTCTTATAATCTTACATACGTAAATGTGGTTGTCATGTAACGTTTACCGAACCATTGCCTAGCAACGGGCGTCTCTTCTGATTAAAATATTTCAGCTGTCAGACGACATACCACAATATGAATAAAAAGGTAAGGTAAAGATATCCCTGTAACAAGCCATGAAGGTCGGTAGGGTTGTGAGAGGTCGAGGCTCCCACACTTTCTAAACAATCGGATCACAGATGGCGGTGAGGTTGTCAGCCTTACGAGCTGGCCGCCTTTTACCCCCAGGAATATTCCTGGTACTCATTTCTGTTAGAGGCTGAGCGGACCCCGGGGCCATATTGAGGTTGGAAGGATTAGGTAAATTGAAAAAATCCATCTCATCGGGATTCGATCTCGCGACCTTCCGACTTGTAGCATTCTGTCTCAACCAACTACGCCACTGTGAGTTCCTATATAAATATAGACCATAAATGTGGCAAATATCTGTTTCTTAGGGTAATAATACCTAAAGAAAATCACACTCAAATTGAGTTTCATAGAAGATTATATTCAGATAAATCATATTAACAAGACTTCTAAACGTTTTGTTCTGTTTTCTTTTGTTTAAAATTGTAAATTTTGGAATGTAGAAAGTATACCTTCCCAATGGCTGCTGAATTTTCCCCCTTACCTGGAGGCAATTATATAGGTTAAACGTACTCCTACTTAAGGGCGCTCAGAAGAATGTTTGGACGTAAGAGAGAATTACGTATGAAATGGAGAAAAATACGTAATGAAACGCTTCGTAATTTGGGTTCCTTTAATACTCTTAAGGTAATCAAACCAAGAAGAAAGGACAGCTGGGACGTGTCGGGCTTATGGGTGAGACACAAAACTTCAGGCGAATGATGTGAAGATGTCTTCTATATCCGCATCGACCTCTGTAATCAGATTTTAAAGACATATTTACTTGACTCCTTCAAATATAACATGAACCTAGGGCTACTATTTGAACACTACTTCCATCTATCATGGCAGGCAATACATTCTGATATCCTAATAATTCATATTTTTACCTTGTTCAATAAATAAGATAGCCTAGTTGATTGAGAAAACATGCTAAAAGCCGAGAGGTAACGGGTTCGTTTCCCGATGTGGTTAGTGGATTTTTCAATTGACCAAATTCTTGAAGCAGCGCTATGGCCCTGGGGTCGACTCAGTCTCTAACATAAATTAGTACCATGAATATTCCTGGGGATAAGGGCGGCCGGCATGTAAGGCTGATAATCTCAATGCCATCTGTGAGCCGATTGTCTAGAAAATGTGGGACCCTCGACGTCTCACAACCCTATGGGCTTCCACGGCCTGTTACAGGGATAGCTTTACCTTTTTTATTGTAGCGTGTACAGTCGTTACTATGCAACACCTGCAGATATGAAAATATATTAGAGACGTTTCTAGGCAACGGCTCGGTAAACACTTTCCAGTAGCAATGAATCGACGGACAACAGTAGAGGTACTGTTGTAAACGGGGTTTTCTACACGGTCTGTGCTGAGAAGATAAAAGGAAGAAACTTGGGGCGACTAACTCAGTTCTGTACGGAAGGATGTGATGAGAGGACTTGAGGGCATGAAGGTGAAAAATCTCAAATGTTAAAATCCGTTACTAGGAAACGTCTAGTTAAGACTTTGCGTGTAGTGATTTGTAAAGTGAGGATATAAGCAGTGGCGTTTTAGTTATTTGTAGTTAGACCTGTAAGTGGTCAATAAATTCAATATCCAACCTAAAACCTAGTCGCTAGTCGCCAATACACGCGACAATAGCTTACGTACTCCTCATACATCATGAGATTTCTTAGACCGAATAGCTCAGCCGGTAAAGTTACTAGGATGTAGACTAAACAACTAAGGAAGCGAGATAATATCCCATCCACATGAAAGAGATCACTTTTTTCCACAGATCATTCAGACCGGCTTTGGGTTCCACCCATCCATCTCTCCCATGAGAACTGGGACATCTTCCCGGTATGTGGGGCGACCCGGGCATGACAGTGACCACTCACTTTCATCTAGTGTCGAGGATAATACTGTGTGGAGTTTTACAATCCAACATATCTTCTTGCAGTCTTACTTAATTAAGGACATGAAAAACTTTGCTACGTGTTTGTACTTTTCCAAACTTCGCTTGGTGACCAGTGTAATACAGGAAAACATGATAACATCAGATGTAAAATAATGCAGCTCTAAGAAGTGAGTGTTACTCGCTTGTAAATTTATGCCGTCTAAAATTGAGTTTAGTAGATTTTGAACAGGACTGTAATCTTCACTTTCACGAAGATTATATGATTATAATTGAAGTTAGAATATGTAACACCTCTGCCAGATATATGCATTCTGCTTTGTTATTAAAGATTTTACTTGAAGTGGCTTCATGTATACCGCAAGCGGTAATAATGTTCCTTGAAGCCAGTGAAGTCAGGTAAATTCGGCCGCAAGTGGCTGTTAGCTGAGTGACTATTCCACTCAGACTCCAAACAGAGGAACCAGTTAAATTTACTTTTGTGCTTTTATAGATTTAATTCAACACGTGGGTTGTTCCGGCGTTTGCGTGTGGACTGGTGCACGAAAGAGCCATTGGAACGAGCCTGCAATTACGACTCATCAGAGATAAACTACCATAAATTATATACCATCGAGTGACGTGTGGTAGGCTGTTTTCCTATAACTCAAACAGTTGGTTCAATTCTAGTTACGAGAAATTTAAATTTTCAAGTAAGTCCCTCTACTTTTGTGTCTTATTCAATGGTAGTTTAGGGTCAAATTGATAAATTTTGACATGCATAAAATTGTAGTTCGAAAACCTGTAAGAAGACGATCACTTTTCTGACGTCGAAATTAATGGAATGACAATATGTAAGTGAATCTAAGAGAAAGAGGATATGAGGATGTGGATTAGGTTCATGTAGCTTAAGAGAAGGGAAAATGGTGTGCTTTTGTAAATATGGTGAGGAACTTCCAGGTTCCATAAAAAACACAAATATTTTCCTCACTATCTGAGGCACTTCAAGATATACTGTTTTTTATTAGGTTAATTTCTAAACGCTTTTCTCTTTTGTCAGTAGAAACTTTATTAATTTTTAAGACTGATAATGAAATCTTAATCTGAGAGCAATGGTTAATAATCAGGATACACGAATGAAGTTTAGACCCTGTGACGGGCGGTTAAATGTTTCGTGTTCCTCACTTCTAAATAGAACTACTTTGCATCCCTTTTATCGAACCTAAACATTAACCTCGTCTCAGATTTGAAATTCATTTGACCTCTTGTTTAAATAAGCCTAAGCATAAAGTTGTCCTGTGTTTAACCACCAACAAGTTTCTTTGAAGAGAAACGTTAAAGCTGAATTAATTAGTAGGTTTGGCACTACATACGTATATTTCATGATGGTTGTTTTCACGATCTGACAGCTTTACCGCTTAATGAGAAGGTTGGCAGGCCTGAGAACTATCTAGATATGTCGGAAAAGATAACTTTTTTTTTTCTGTCGAAATTTTAACCTCAAATATCCGCATGTTGGAGAAGTTTATTAACCTCACCATCAGGGTCAAAACGCCAGTGTTCTTCTACAGGACCACTTGAGCATCCAGTCTGCAGTAATATGCACTCACCTAGGTACCGAGTCTCGCCTGGATATGTATGTAAACACACGTGAGTAAGAGTCTTCGGAAATATAATAATGATTAATATCTTTAAAATATGGCTATGTGCGCAGCGTGAGTATTAAACAGACACTCGTCGGTGCTGCTTACAAAACGTATATTCCTGACAAAGGAAAACAGGCTGTACAGAATGTAAATCACGAAACACTTGACGTAAGTGAGGAACTTCCCTTCGTCGACATAAATCAAGAACAGACAGTTTCAGTCTTCTTTTAAAATGTCGGAGAAACAAAAGCATTCACGTCAGCAGCAGCGTTAAGTATGCCCGGATACTCTTCTCCCCATAAAAGCATGGATGTCAGAATGAAGACCTGATTTTCGGCAAGAAGAACCTCGTCATACTCAACAAGAGCTGTCCAGCAAACGCATGATTTATGTACCTTAACGATGGAGAAAGCAGGTGTCTCCAGAAGTGTACGTAACGGCCTACAAGAATTCGTGGCTTCGTATCTCAGAATAGACCGATATTCATAGACACCGCAGTGAAAACCTCTAATCTCATATGATGTATTTCATGCGGGATTTTGAACCTTCTAATCAGTATCTCGTATTTAGCAGAATTATACTATATTACAATAATTATTATCAACTAATTGGAGCAGAACTCTAGCAGCCTGCGTGCCATGGCTCTGAATTTCTCATCTATATCTCTGTTTTCAGAAATTGTAAAGAATTCCCCATTTCTTCCTGATGAAATACGCCTAATTTCTTACAAATCACTTCACAGATGATGGATGGGTATTTATGTTGTTATATATTTCCTACTAATTCGTGTTTTCTATGAACTTAGCTCGAGTGGGAACCGAAGAAGTTCAGTCTGCAGTGCTATTGAGAAGACTGACGTCTCTCAAAAGAATCCAGCTAAATGGACTGAGAGAATAATCATAAGATATTACGAAATATTTATAAATTCTTCTTGAATACTGAATGAAAGCATTTGCCGTGATGAACACGGAATATTGAAAGGGGTAAAGGAACATCTTCTTAGGTTATAACAGAGCTTTTAAACGTTTATTCCACTTGAGCACCACCCGAGATTTCATGTCAATTAAAATTTGACATAGACGTATATAAAGACAGAAGGAGATGGATAGACGCGTATATGGAGATTCAGTCAGTTATACGCGCCTAGTCTCTCGTCACATATTTGGGGGGGAAAGCCAGAATGAAAGAGACCACTAGGAAGACCAAGGCGTAAGTGGTGGACAATATTAAAATGGATCTTAGAGATATAGGATGGGATGGTATAGATTGGATTGATCTGGCTCAGGATAGGGACCAGTGGAGGGCTCTAGTGAACACTATAATGAACCTCCGGGTTCCATAAAATGCTGGGAAATTCTTGAGTAGCTGCAGATTTAGCTTCTCCTCAAGAAGGGTTCAGCTCCATGAGTAAGTAAGTCGAAGGAAAGCAGTGGAGTGTTAGAGACAAGCTATTCCACAAGCTTCTTCCTTTACTTTTGTGAAAGAGGGTGTTTCCTAATGACTCACTTAGAAAGTAGACAAAGAAATTGACTGGATGCTGAAGCTACTTTGCGCCTTGCCATTAGCAAGACAATGTCTAATGCTGCGCTGAAGCCCTACAGACGTACACATCGCATTAAAGGCAAGCTGCCCTTTCAATGTTGAAGTCGGTAGAACTTCATATCGTAAAAGTGCAAAAGCATTTCAATACTTTTGTGGTCTCAAGTTTCACAATTACTTTGATGGCGAACCTAAGTAGCTCAGTCTAAGCTAGGAGCTGGAGGATAGAAGAACTATATTTCGATTACAGGAATGGTCAAGAAGTTTGCATTTTCTCCACAGTGTCCAGATCCACTCTGGGGCTCACCCAGCCCAATATCCAATCCTACCGTGGACTATTTCCCTAGAGAGTTCTAGCGTTTGGGATATGACGCCGTGCAATCCGTTGAAAGTCAACCGACATTACACCCCAAAATTTTCAGAGCCCCAAATGAGCCAAGGAAGAAACCAGCTTGCAGCAGGTAGCAACTTTCTTCTTAGTTTCTTTCTCGGCTTATTCTTCGAAAGTGAAGATTAAAACAATGTTTTACTCAGTAACGTCGATTTACTTTCATTGGACTACACGGCACTTCATCCTAGAAGATATAACACTTCGTAACCACCGCTAAGAGAGTTTCAAGTTCTACGTTTCGGTGGAGGTTTTAAGAAAGGTGCATGGAAGTGGCCCCTCCCATCTGATGTCGAGGTTAAATATGAATACAGTGTTCATGAAGTGGTGCTTAACTAAGCAAAGGGACAACTTTACCTTCAATTTACTGGCATGATATTATATAGTAAGTTCGTTACAGGAATTCTTTCAACCATTTCTTTATAGCGGCATCTATTTTCAAAGTAGAAAAATATTTTGAGATTGTTATAATATTTCATATATATCTCGTCAGTATTATTAAGGTGCAAATGAAAGACAGCGAGATTGGTATGGCATTTAGTATGCATGGAATAGATGAGAAATCAATGCGAGGTTTCTGTCAGAGAATGTGAGGGATGGAGAGCCACTCTGAAGACTCAGGCATGTATTGAAATATAATATAACTAGAATTTATGGGATGAACTAACGGCCTACTTTCTTTTCACTTTAATTTAAGGATCTGTTGTGAAAAGTAGAAAAAAAATTCAGTATGTGCATAATGATGTCAGTGAAATAGTACAACGTTGGAGGCCGCAGTGTTAGTGTTGCTGATATGAGAGATTTACGAAGAAGATCGTTCAGATGACCTTGGAAGGCTTGAAGTACATATAAAGTTACATGAAGACTGTTTCGGGCACTCAAGTATTATTAACGTTATTCAATTTGAGAGCCTGTAATGTTGGTATTACTGATGGTAGAAATGTATGAAGTATGCTGTTGAGATGGTCTACGATGGCATGATATACATATAAAATTTTATGAAGATTGGTAAAGGCGCCTGAGCAATAGTAAAGTTGTGCCTTGGCGATTTTAAAGGCTGTAATGTTGGTATTATTGAAAACAGGATTCATGAAGCATGCCGTTGAGATATGCCCGAGTGCTATAATATGCATACAAAGTTTCATAAAGATTGGCTAAGTCATTCAAAAGTTGTTAGTGGGGACATACATACATACAGACACACAAACAGCAATATTATCCCATAAGCCTACTTTTATTTATTTTTTTAAAAAATAAGGAAAGTAGGATAAAAATGAATCTGAAATGAATAATATTGGAAAATACGGACTGAATTAATATGTCTCAGAAGAAATACCACTGAAATACTCTTGTTAACACGGTAATAAACCTTCGATCTATATAGAGGCCAAGAAATTCTTGATTAGTTGAGCGACTATCAACGTTTCCAGGAGAATTCTGTTGCACAGACTCAGTATTACTTCCCACGTATCAAAGAAGCTGGCTGAATCGATTATGCTTCTAACTGGTATTCGCGAGGTGCGCGCTTCGAATCTCGTATCGAGCATTGAATATTCTGACTGAGGTTTTCCGCTGTTTTCCTCCGTCTCTTCATTCATATGGTGACAATAAATTTAATTAGTGTCACGGATGCTTCCTTCCAGATCCTTTTCAATGCATTATTCACCTTAAACTTATCACTCAACGCTATACAATCTAATCGACGAGAGCATCGTTGGCTGCATTATAAACAATTAAGCAAACTCTTAGTTTATATTACTTATTGTTTTGCCCAAGAGAGCACAAAACAATTTTTAAGGAATTTCTGCCAATATTGCAATATTTGGATAGGGCGTAAGTAGGTAGGAGCGCACGGCGACCAGTAATATGTTGTACCTTTACTATGAAGGTTTTTTTTTTTTTTCGAAATGGCCTATTAGTGGCTGATCCACAACACTTCCCATAGCTCCCTAAAGGTCCACAGTATCAGACCTCTGATGATCACTTACGGAATGCTGATTATAGTAGCTTATCTCTCTGTCATCAAAATATTGTAACATTAAATGAAACAAATCATTCAGGTAAAGTTAACTTCAAAGCGATATATTTACTACCCAGCTACCCTAACTATCATGGCGAATGTTTTCAGGGCTCTACATCACGATAAGTTTAAATGTATTTATGACTATGGTCTTTGCTTTACAAATAAAAAGAAGAGAAATTTGGGTCGGGGGTTTACAGTATATGAAGGGTTTGGGTGGGGTGGAATCATTCCCTATTCAGCGAAATATAAAAGCAGAGTAGGTTTATATAATATATTCCCCTCACACAAGGTTGATGAAGTGTTTTATTACCGGCAGAGTAGTGTTCATGTGTAGCCGGCCGTATATAACAATGGTGAGGACGCATGGAGGGCACTGAACTGAATGACGACATTTAAATACAATAGTGAAAAAAATGAGTGTCCAATGCTCTAGGAAAAGAAAATAAAATACAGGATTTATGCTCTCATTCATTTGCAATATATTGTTTCTTTTTCTGTGTTTGTTTCTCATCTGAGGCAACAGCTTCACTACGCTCACTTCTAATGTTTACTGTTTCCTGCCGTGCCTGCCAACAGCACTGTTTCTACTATTCCTCAATTAACAAAGAGCAATATGTAGCTACGTCGGTTCTTGTAACCTCAATGTCGAAGAATTGCAAATGTACGTATTTTGTTTGCGAAATGTGCAATGACATAATTTCTCAAGCAATGTAGGTCTGCCTGTTGATTGGTATAGCGGTACATTTGACTTCACTCGCGCCGTCTTATACGGCAACATTCATTCGGAAGACTTTTTTTTTTTAAATTCGCTTAGTGGGGGTGGAGTCCAGCTGGGTCCACTCGGCACGGCGGCCTACCCTTGGTGATTATGATGATGGAGAATTTTGTGGAATGAAGATTGGTAAGGAAAACCGAAGTACTAGGACGAGATCTGCCCCAGCGTTACTTTGTGCACCACAAATCCCACTTGACCAGACCCCGGGATCGAACCCGGGTCGCCGCGGTGGGAAGCCAGCGACTAACAGCTTGAGCAATGGCGCGGCCTTCGAAAGACGTAGTAGAGCCATGAATATTTTAAAAATGTACATGTATGTGGAAGAACATGAAAAGAAGTGGTAATATAGAAATAAAAAAGTAAATCCTTGTGATTAATTCATTAAGCAGAACTCCATGGAGACATAAGACGGTGTGAAGGTATAGCCTCACTATTCTTGACATCAGCACTAGGTGGAGGTGAGTGGTCAACTTCAAGCCCCGGCCGCCTTACTCTTGGGGATAGAGTCCCCTGTACCCATTTGATAGGATGATGTGTGGGCTTCAGAGGCGGTCTAGATGCTGTGAAGTAGAGAAAAATCTCTTGCCCCCGCCGAGAATTTAATCCCAGCCGTCCAGTCCGCAACTTGTCGCAATACCGGCTGAGCTATCCTGGCTGGTAAAAGAATTACTAGTACTTTATATAAAGTAAGACATCGGGAGACACTAAGAATATGAATATATAAGCTTATGAACGTTAGGAGATAAAGAGTATTATCCTCTTCGATGTGACACCGTGTAGTCCGGCAGAAGTTCAGCACAGTTCCATAAGAAAGTCGGTTAATACCGAAAACATACGCAATGAAAACCAGGCAAATCACTTCCGTCCGTTTGAGTTTTCCCGTTTCAATGAAGACAAATCGGGGCAAGCGATAAAGTAGTTGGTTGAGGCGCTATGTCTTCTGTGAAGAAAGTATTTGTTAAAGCGTCATACAGAAAAGAAGCCTTTAAAGCAGTAGCACCGAGCGTTCCACTTCCGCCAGAACCAATTTTAATGCGCTGGGGCACGTGGCTGTGTGCAACGAGTTATACCGAATATTTAGAAACAGTTAGGAATGTCGTGAATACATTTGATCCAAAAAGTGAAGCATCAATTCAACGCAGAACTAGAAACTAATCTTTCCTATATATCTGCTCACTTCTCTCATCTTCCATCCGCCATTTCCTCACTGGAGGCAAGCAATAGCAATACTACTTTGTATCAGTCGTTCAAAACCACTGTTTCCAAATTGAATTCGGTTCCTGGAAGAGTTGGTGAAGTAGTAAAGGAAAAAGTACAACACATTCTTTCCAAAAATCCGGGATATGAGCAAATTTGTGAAATTGGAGAAACTTTAGCCGGTTACCGTACTGAACTGCCAAGTAACAAATCACTAACAGTGGAGCAAATAGCGGCTTTTGTACATGCGTCCCTAAGTTCCTGTGAGGTGGAAAGAAGTTCTTCCCGCTATAAGGACATCTTACGAGACAATATGAGGCGACTAACTATGGAAAACCTAAAATATTTAGTAATTGTGAACTGCAACAGAAGACAAGTTGAAAGTTCGTAGAGCTAAATATGAGTACCAATGGTTCTTTAAATTTGTAATGAAATATGTTGGCTTTGTTGCATGATTTGTATTTAAGTATAGCTTTCCATTGCAAGTGAATCATTCAGTGATTACATAAAATGAACTTAAATATTGATTTATTGGTCTTAAAATAATTTAAGATCAATTTTAATATCTGGTATAAATTTTTATGTGCATATTTTAGTGCATATTTCGGAAGTTTTTCATACATAAATGCATACTTATTTGACGGATTATTAAGACATAAAAATCCGGTCCCTAGTTATTACTAATACTTCTTATTCTGGAGTGTGTGTGTATCAAAGCTTCGATTTCGGGTCAACTGTCGTAGCTGATATTTTAGCCCATTTTCCAAGTTTCTTCAAAAATATTAAGAGATACTAATTCAAAATGTGTAACAGCCACTTCCATATCTTTTCTAACACATAATTTTACAAATAATACTACATTTAACGACATATCACCTATTCCGCTGAAAAAGTTTCGTTAAGTAAAGGATAAATCAGTCAAATAACCTAACTTCCAGCTGAGCGTGGAGATCCCCTCTTTTTGCTAACAGGACAAAAATATCGCGAATATCCAACGTGTTTCTTACTGCCTGAGACCAAGCACTGGACTGGAACACTGAGCAAATAGGATCGTTAGAAACAAGATTACGGAGTGGGAAATTACTAGAGCTGTGTTAACAGCAACATTCCAGGCATTCTATTCATGTATTGTGAGCTCAGGTGCATAACAGCCACCATAGGACTGTCCAATTGACTACGTGGGCGAAATGTTGACTCATGTTAAAGTTTGTAAGGCCAGCGTGAGTGTCCTTGCATTCCACAAAATATGCGTTAACACTTTCCTGCTATCAGAAAAGGCGACCAATCTTGTGGAAAAACTTTATCTAAGTTTCTTGTTAAATATTCTCAGCCTGTTTTAAATTTTCACACTTCACATAATAAATAACTTAATAATGTACAGAATAGGTGCGATTCCGGGATACTATGAAATGTCAATACAATCAGGCAGACCTTAACGGATTGAATTTTAAGTATCGTCGAACTTGAAACATGCAATTTAAACAAATCTTTCGAACTTAATGGATCAAGTTATTTATTTGTATGGTTGTGTTTGTAGATTCTATCATTGTGACAGAAATATTTTCTACTTGGAGGACTATACTAAAAAAATATTGTCATGTGTATTACTGACTAAATTAGGGGTTCGGGCTGATAACCGGATTTATTGACCACTTACAGGTAGTAACTACAAATAATGCTTACATTATCGCTGATTTACACAATTTACAATCACTCTAAACTGATCCTCTCAGTCTATTTCTACTAGTCTTCACTATCCGTTTCCTGGCAACGGATTTATATCACAGGAACTACAAATGTCTCACTAAATTGCACACTCCCAATACAGATGACACACACACTAAGTCTTCTAATTCTTGTTCTGGCTACACTGCTGTTCCTTTGGAAGTTTGGAACCCAAGTGAACTCTGTCTACTACTCACTCCTCCAGCTTTCGACTGACCGCAAACGACTTTGTTGTCCCATATAAACCTTGGGCGCGGGGCTACATAAAACACATCACGTGATAGTTGAGCACTGCTGGGGTGATATCCTTGCGCATGCGTGGTAGTGTGTTTACCGAGTTGATGCCTAGAGGACTACTGCATAACCCCGCTTTTCTGTTGTTGCGTGCGTGTAACGCAGGGCGTTTATTGAGCCGTTTCCTGGCAATGCGTTGACATGTTACAATATATATACAAGGTAAACGCTCGTTATAACGAACTAATAAAGGGAAAGAGTGCCCGTTATGAACAAATGAGGGGTGTTCACGGAATTACACCATAGAATACGTAGCCAGTGTACACAACATACAAAAAAAAAATGCCGTGTGATAAAACAAAGGTTTTTATTTTGGGATACTTCTTCTTTGAAAGAATTTTCTAACTTTAAAATATTCTTAGTGCCTCAACGTCTCTTAAATTCACAATTGTACACAACAATATTTTGTCAGTTATATCCCGGTCGGTCATTAAGAAAGTTTACTGTATTCATATATGCAATCCTCGGTAAGTATTTTTTTGGTTCCTTGGGGTGGGATGAGACTGAGTCCACTTTGTACGGTGGCCACTAATTCGCCTGTTGTACCAGCCCCGGATGATAGATGATGAATATGGAGCAGTCGATGGAATGAGAAATGGCAAGGAAACAGAAATATTCGGAGAAAACCTTCCCCAGTTCTACATTGTCCACCACAAATCCCACATGATCTGGCCTGGGCTCGAACCCGTGTCATGGTGGAAATCCGGCTACTAACTATGTGAACTATGGCACGGCCCGGTCCGCGGATAAGTGCATAGGTTATAGTATGGCCCTTCAGGGGTTTGAGGCTGAGCAGCCCTTAATGACAATAAAGCAGAAATATGTAACATTGCACTGGACTGGAACAAATCAGACTTACATATTCCTGGAACTCGGAAGCAAGAGGCGAATACTCGTTAGAGCAAGACAGTACGTAGAACACTAAATCACATCCTCTGTATTTAAATATTTAGTTTCGTAACAAAAGACCAAATGACCAAAATTAATNCTTTCTTCAAAATTAATAATATTAATAACTTGCCTTGCGCTCAACTGGTCGCCTGAAATAACAGCAAAATAATCAGGTAAATAACACGAAAATTGAACAAAAATTGGTTACAGTAACTTACACGAAAAACTATGAATGTAAAATTACGAAGTTGTTTAGGGATGCTAACGAAATATAACATTTAAAGCAACTACCACCGTAGGCAAACTCTCAAGTGATACGCGCAAGACGAATACATACCAACAAAGCGGCATATAAAATGACTCGCCAGAACTGTCAGAAATTAAATATCGGGCAAACGGGCCGAAATTTAGCAAGATACAAAGAAAATATGATAAACATAAAGTTTAATAAAAAAATAAATAACTTTTGCCCAGGCCATATTAGGCAAAGGTCGACATACGGGCCTATGGAATAGATCATGGAAATGATCGAATGTGATAGGAAAGTCAACATCATGAAAGGAAAATACTATACATATCGTTTTAAACATACATACATAACATAAACATAAACATAACATAAACATAAACATACTATACATATCGTTTTAAACAACTTAATGAATTACTAGAGGTACAAAAGGGCATAAAAGTAAAGATAACCAGAACAGTACGTATGTTTGGCATTGTGATAAGACATTAGTACACGCCCAGAGGAGCGTCACGGGGAACAAGGGTATAAACACGGTACACAGCAAACGACAAAGTAGTGCCTCAAAACACAGACGGAAACAACCAGACATCACATCGTTACAGAACCGTAACAAGGTAAAGGGGGGGGGGCGGAGGCATCACTGCGAGGACTTCCGAGGACTCCAAATAACACCCCAACTTTCCGTTTTAACAGAAGAGGTACAAGGACACAAATCACATTATTTCAAGAACTTGAATATTAGACACCAATAAGATTTATACCAAATAATTGCAAGTAACTTTTTATATAAATATATTACGAATTTTGTAATAGTGGTTCCTGAACATGTTGGTCTTATGCCTTCTGAAGGTGGTCATCTGACCGAAGCATGTAACGGCAATAAATATCTACAAATTGAATCACACTGGAAGGTGTCAACAATTATTATGTAATGTAATATACTTTATTCTTACAGACCATGTATACAATAAGACAGTGCGCAAAAAGTTAGAAATATGTGCTTCAAATTACAGAATTTCAGGCTATAAGAAAGTGGCATAATCACGTCTTCAGAACAGGCTCAGAATATTAGGAGTTACCAACGGGACGCATGGAGAAGTGTTGGAGGAGGGAGAATATGATGGGCGGATATTCTTTTACACGAAACAGGTTAATAAAAGCCTACCCACTAGCAAATGATGATGATTAACCTCAGTTTAGTAATTCCTTCGACAAAAGACTTTCCGAGCAGGCATATTCTCAGGTCAGCACCGTCATTTCCACCTGGACAAAGAGTATAATATATGTTCTCGCATTTTGGTTGGAGACATCTTGTAATAAAGGGGGGAAGCAACACAATTTGCGGTTTCTACACTGCTGTACACTAACAGGAAAGACAAGAATTTACGCTCCATTTTTTAGTGTTGCAAATTCAGCGCTATCATTGCTACATAATATACCTAGTATTAAAATATTCATATATGTTTACTTTATCAGGAGTGTGCATACTAAGACGGGGAGACTTAAATAAGTAAACAATTGCTCCGCAGTTTATTTGTTCGCAAGAAACTTGTTTGCGTTTCTTGTTACTTTTACGAGTACGGTTGGCGTTGTGCAGATGTGTATAACAGCTAGGGGGAGGGGGAGAAGAATTTATGCTGCTCTTACGCCCCTAGGAACGTCATTGCGTTGGCGTCTTTAGTGTTAAAATAGTTGATTTAGATCTGCAAGAAACTTTACATTTATGAGCTTTATGTATTCTTCTCACGTCTAAAAAGTACGACGACTGGATGAGTGAGTTGTGTTATTTTTTCGGTCTGTCAATTGCTTGGAAGCTACCGCTGATTCCCGGCTCTCACTGCCTGTCCCCATGGTTTCCTGCTGTAATGAACCTCTTTTCATACAAACGAGCGACAATTGTTCCTTGGCTACAGTGACTGAAGTGCCTCCTTGCGGCAGGCGGACTCGCAGTGAGACCGACGTTTGTTTCTTTATGACGCACATTATGAAGAACGTCAGTTACGGTACTGTATGTTAAAATAAGGGGGGGGGCCGACAGCAGGCGACCCACTGGCCAAACTAATTTATTGTTTTCATTTCCGTTGTAGCTCCAAATTGCGGTTTGCCCTTATATGCGAGGAGAGAGATGTAACGCGATGGTGTGTAGTACATATCTTGTATATACGAGTTTAACAATGTCAACGTCGACTGTAACGCTCCAATGAAATGCCGGTCTTTTTCCCCTTCTTTTAACCACAAAATGAAACAATGGCAGAGCATTTTACACATTAGGAAGGAGCATACTGCTTCCAAAGTGTCATAAATAGGCGCTTCTTAATGCGAAAAAAAAATCAGAAATATCTGTTAAGTAAAAAAGGGAATTAAAGTAAAGGTATCCTTGTAACAGGCCGTGGAGACCCATAGGGTTGTGAGATGTTGAGGTTCCCACAATTTCTAGACAATTAGCTCATAGATGGCGGTAAGATTGTCAGCCCTACGCGCCGGCAGCGCTTTACTCCCAAGAACATTCCAAGAATATTCCTGGTACTCATTTCTTTTAGAGGCTGAGTCGACCCCAGGACCATAGCAAAAACATGTGTTAGCTAATTTATATATTCGAAGGTTATTTATTTATATAACGAAGATTCTGAATAGACAGAGATTTGAAAAGATGAATGAATCATTTGATTTGTTTCATTCTGGTCCGTCACACTAATATTATGAAAAAGTTAAATATTTCTTTCCAGTGTGTCTGGTTAAGATTTTCGACACTTGCTTTAACATGAAACTTAGATACACCATTCTCTTATAATTACCAGTTGGAATGTGTCTGCTTCTACTCTGGTAAGTTAGAAGAAATGTTTATATCTCAGACCGAGTGAGACGGAAGCAAACAAGAGAGGCTTAGGCAGTCAATAGAATTAATGTTTAAACATATTTTAACTGAATAGATAATAAATTATTAAACTTATAGGTATTAAATTAATTTATCACCCGTTTCTTGGTAATACTGCCAATACGCGTTTGATTGTAGTGACTTTTTAATTTGAGTGTACACGAGATAATTTTCAAGAAGTTCAAGGAAAACGCTGTTTAATAATAAAAGAGAAAAGGGGCCGCCCAATTTAACTTCATAAATGGCACACACATACATACAAAACACAGAAGAAAAAATTTCTAAGCTCTACGAGAAGAAAATTTTACGCATTAAATTATAATGAAAATGAATCTCTTTAAAACGTAGACTAAATTCTTTTTATTAAGACAGATATAAATCTACGCTGTATTTGAGAATAAGAACTCTTCTATTACTGCCAAGAATTCTTATATTGCGAGAAGAGAAACCTCCCCCTTGCTTGCTTTCTGCCACTACTAAACGGAAGATACTATGCATATATAGCTTGACCCCTCCCACCCCTTGGAGTGGAGCTAGGGAAATGGATACAAATGTTGTCAATTTAGCAACGAGGAAAAGAAGTCATCTGTATAGCTCTCCCCACCCCCCAAAACTACATCACCCTCTACTGCAATGGCCAAGTTCCATACATTCATGCCTTCTCTACCCCCATTACTCGCCCTTCTTTTGCTGCCTAGGATGTCATTTGAAACTCAGCCAAGACATTGAATTCGAAAAGAATAAAAAGAAATTAAGATGCCAATGATCCTTCCAGTATAGCACCCCACAACTATCATTAAAGGGGTTCAGACAGTTTTGCATTCTTCAAAATGACGCTGACAGTTTCACCCTCCGTAGCAATACAATTTACACAATTCCTCACGGTTCGTAAAAAATCCCATCTCCTTAATCGTGAAGTCTAAGAACAGTTTTCAGAAGCTCTCTCTGTTCGTTCAATCATAAATTCGCTTAATATCCATTAAGAAATTCACATACAATAGCTCAGGCATGTCAGTTACTTAACCAAATTGCAAAAAATGCATCCAAACCACAAACAACTTCAGTTCTTTCTCCTATGTACGAAAAGCTATTCAGTCTGATATGTTACGACGGCTTTATTTGTTTCAGATTTACAGTTCCTAAAACCACTTCTAATATTATTCTGTCTGTAGAAAACGGATCGCAATAACATCTTAAATTATTTTTCTTGGCGTCTTCTTGCAAGTTTCTGGAACCGTTACTGCTTTACCTACAAAATTGTACCGCATAATGAAATGGAAGCATGAGTAGTTAGCTACAGAGGGGTAAGCGCAGGTCTTTTATTAAAATGACTCTGAAAGGCTAGAGCATAAGCTGGCATGGTTATTTTAATTTAAAGATTTTTTTTAAAATTTGAATTCATTTTATAAAATACATACTGGAAGTAACTTCTCATTATGAACAAAATAATAGCTTGCAGGATTTCAGGAGTTCCTAGAGGGTGCTATAACTGCTTGCCACTTGATGCTACTATGTAGTTCCATGTTGTCTTTCTCTTCAACCCTGAAGATAGAGGTGAAATGTTCCTCCGTATATGTCGGTTGATTTTCAACTGAATACACGGCATTATATCTCAGAATAAAAAACTCTTCGGAAAATAACTTAATTATTAAATATTACTATAAATATTCTGTAGAGAAGAAGGCAGCTGTTAGCGGTTATATCAAGACATGTGTCAACCACTACCGTATTTACGCATGTATAGGCCACACATTTTTTGCCAAAAATTCAAGAGGAAAACTGGGGTGCGGCTTATATTCGAAATATTCGAAATCACACTTCATTTAAAAAAAAATATATTCATAATTAGTAATACAGGGTGTTCTACTCCTGAAATAATATTACAAGAAAATTATTTTTTCTATAATTTCTGTCTGAAAATTGTGCTGCGGCCTATACACGCACGCGGCCTATACATGCGTAAATACGGTATTTCTTCGGAATATATACACTAGTTCGCCAAAAATAGTGTATTTTTAGGAACGTCAAATTATTTATATTTCGACTTTCAGGGCCGTTTTTGATACACAGAAGGTCATAATGTTAATTTTGGACGTGTATATGTGGATTTAAATTACAGCGTATATATGCTTACGTACAAAATTTGTTGTTTGACGGAAATAAATAAATAATATGTCTGTAATGCAAATATAAATCTACTAATATTGCATAACAGAACCCATTCCATTGTTTACAGGTACACTTGCCTGTCAGTAAGCCTGTCCCTTGTCTTGAGGACACTGTATACTGGAACACAGTAAGGCTAAGGAATGAACTCATTGAAAAATCTAAATTTTTGGAAAAGTTGTGAGCTCTAGGTTTATTTCCGAGAAAAATGCTATAGACATTCCTTAACTCTCCCATTTGCAATTGCAAGTCGGAGAGTAACACGGCAAAGCACAGATATGTGTATTTTCACCGACGCGTTCCGCAGTATTTAAGAACAATTTTAATATTAGTTACGCAGTGTCTCCGAAATATTTTCTCAACAAGTTTATCTTCTGAGCCGCGAAAGGCAAAATGAGAGATTAAAATTATTTGTCTTTACCTCGTATTTATATTCCATATCGTTGAGTTTGTAACACTGGAAAAACAGTACCTAGAAATTCATGAAGCAAAGAACCACCACTGTCTGGAACACAAACTGCTTACTGTTCTTAACCAGTGGTATCGCTTCTTAGTTCTACATACAGTTTTCATATATTAAGATTACGTTTATTATTATTATTATTATTATTCTACTCCTCCTCCTCCTTCTTCTCGTAATTTTAGCCTCAAAACCCGATTACTTTAGAACAATAAATAAAGTTACCACTTGCTGCAATTGTTACCTATCCTGAAATAGGAACATGAATTGTTATATAGATTGTGCTCTGGAATCCACTGTAATAATACTGGTGGAGAGTAGGGCTACTAAATATTAAGCTCCTTGTTGGGTAATTTTCCTCAGCCTCTAGTTACGAGTACAGTAAAACTTGGTTATAGCAACATCGGTTTCTGCGACACCTTGTCTATTGCGTCAAATATTCAATGGTACGAACTAATTCCTCATAAAGCAACTGTTTTTATACCTTGCTTAGTACGACATGCACAAATGCATCAACCTCGTATGTAACGTCATTTTCATTCCTGAATTTCTCTGATATGGACATTGAACGTAATTTAGAAAGTGTGTATTGGGCAAGTAACAGGAAACAGATGGAGATAACTGACTACTGTACTCGTATCTAGGTACAGTAAGGCACAACAATTGATGTAATCTACTGTAATTTGGTGAGTAGGCCTACCTTTAATATACAGTATTAGTGCGGTGTGTATTGTCAGTGAAAAGCGCTGTAATATGTCTTTGATATTACACATTTGGGTAATTCCACGTTAATGTTACGTTAGTCTGTACTTAACTACGTATTTCACTAAAAAATGCAACATTTTAACTCGGTTTTTGGTAGATTTTTACGTGACTAACATAAGGCTACTGTGGAAGTGCCCATTTCGGTTACAACGACATTCGTTTATAACGACACTATTTTTAGGTCCCTTTGATGACGTTATAACCAAGTTCTACTGTACGTGTGTTTAGTCTATGTTTAGTCCAAGGCATTATTAGAAAATAGCTGTATTCTGTGTTGAAAAGCGAGCAAGAGTAAAGATTTTACTCAGATTTGAAACAAAACTCCGCTCTAAACATTGGACATAATTGTACCCACAAATTGCCTGGAATTGATATTCTGCACATGCAATTTAATTGCATTGCCCTTAGATACACCCGCCTAGGTGTATTATTTTGTTCACGTTTGATAAATTCTTCTTTCTCGGTGAGCTGTACCGTTTGTCACTTCCAGTGTGTTCTGAAGTACCTCAGTTATGCATGCGTTCCATATGTGTTATTTTGTGAAGGGTTTCATTGATATACAATACGGGAAGTACGGACGGAAATCATGGGAAGGTAGGGGTTATATAGGTAGATAAAAGGTCTGGGCAAGTGCTATGAACCCTGCATTCTTTTAGATGCTTTGCATCACTCGCTGAGCATAGCAGAAACTGTAAGTTAATAATTATAACATTTAGTGATCCATCTGTGTGTAAGTCCTCCTAATATAGATTTTTAAACGCGTGAAATTTATCCAAGACACGTTTCTCGTCGTTGTCATGTTTATAATTGTTAATGCTGAAAATATCTTCATGTGTTCGAGTGATTATAGACGGGTTTTGGATTGATGGCCGGATTTATTGCACATCTTTACAGCCTGTGACTACACTTCACAGATGACTGTCACACAGAGAATAGTGTTCTCAGTCACGTTGTTTGGTAGCGGCTTCCAACTGCGGACGTTCTTCTGCTTCCGGGCTTATGTCCTTACAGAGTGTCGAACAATTCACGGAAGGCTCTTACTCCGACCTCTGGCTCCAGCTGGTACTTCCTTCAGCTGCTAACTCCCGGGATGGACTGGCTTCCAACTTCCAACTTCAGCTGTCAATTCTCCATTGGCTTCCAGGCTGAATTAACTCACAATGCAAAATTTAATCTTTATGTAACCTCGGCGCAGAAGGCAAAGAAAACACCACCTCCAACAGTTACTAAATTTTTACATGCCTAAGTTGCTTAGCCATTACTCTGGTATTGTTGAGTCTTGCACAGTCGTTGCCTAGCGATGGCGATTTCTCTGGCTGCTTTATTTTGTGAGGCCTCGTGTCACAATATGTAGATACAAATATTGCCTATTTTAATACTACATTTGTCGGGCCTAGGTCCAGTGTCCTTGTAGTTGCTGCATAAAACTGGTGAGTAATAAGAAATCCGAATACCACAGAACCACCAATTTGTTGTCTTGCACTGTACTAAGCAAATGCATTTCGCTTTTGCCTCTAATTTCTCACAGTCATATTAGTATTACTGGTAGTACAGAAGTTAAAAATTCGAATACAGGAATGGTATAATTTACTCCAAATTGTGGTCCTACCATTTTCTTCAAAATCAGTCAATTTTTTTTTTCGGTAAGTTTGATGACAATCAGGCACAAGGCCGTAGTATCCGCATCTTTAATTATTTAAATATTCAAATATCAATATCCATTATTAGCAAAAACATAATCGAAACCGTTCGGTATTTTAAGAGATGAAAAGTACATAAATATGCAGAAAACAATTGTCAATTACGTGTTCATTTTATGCAAAAAATATATAAAATTTCATAATTAGGCTCTAAGGAATATTTTCAGCGTATTGCTACTTCATTTACAGAAAAGTTTTTATATCATTGTTCTCTTTGAACAATGCCTGGTCCATATTACAGGACGGTTCGGGTCAGTGATTGTGTTTTCCGTGGCCAACGAAACATATATCGGTGGAATTATAACACAGAAATAAAAATAATTTGATCGTACATACAAGAAACAAATAAATTACCAACTGTTCATGTAAATTCATAGTTATGGTATTGTTATGTAGGATAAAGCAACATTTAAATGAAAATAAAAAGCATATACTATTTTACGTAGCATTCGCAAAACGTAATATCCTCCCAACTACACGAACCGTAATTCTATGTTTATTTCATGCTGCTCAGAATAATACAATATACCTTCAAGCTGACTTGTCTGTGACTGCGCACACTTCAACACGCGCCGGCTGTCTGAATTCTTGCACTAACCGTAAACCGATATGTGGAGCATATATCTCATTCTTCTTCAAACTGGATATTTTGTTATGTCTCCTAGGATATAGATCTTTTACTCCATTGAAAGTCAATCGACGTTTCGGAGGGACATATTGCCTCCATCTTCAGGGTCGAACAATAAGAAAAGCAAGTGGTATGCAGAGTTATTACCGCCTCTGTGAAGATCTCAAATCCTACAAAGTATTATCACCTTCTTAACGAGAATTCGCTTTTTTATGTCTTCTTGTTAGGCTTATTCTTCGACCTTGAAGATGGAGGTGACATGTTCTTCCGAAACTTGGGTTGACTTCAACGGACTACACAGTGTTATATCCCAGAAGACAGAACTCTTCATGACCACCGCTGTGAAAATCTCAAATTCTATAAACTATAAAAATGTCTATGTTGAGAAATATAAATATAAAAGTCACTGAACACTGTATCCTACTAATGAACGGTGCTGCAGAGAAAAACATGTCACTTTACAGACATTTTAAGTCATAACGGTGTCACTTCTAAAACAGACCAAATAAATGTATTTTGTTGGATGGTATGCCGCGAGTTCTGAAAGCAAATAAGGTGAAATTGTTCTCCTACACTTCGTGAAGGCAAATTGTGGAGTGCAATTAACCACGAAACTAAATTGAAACGTGTGTTCAGGTCATTTTTTGTTTCATTATTCTTGGGGTGCGATGAGATTGGGCCCATTTAGTACGCCGGTCTGTTGTGAGCCAAAGTGGTTAAAGTAGCACCAGGAAAGACAAATATTTAAAAAATTAGAACAACGCCAAAAATAAATTTTCCTTCGAGAATATGTGTGTCGAGAGATATTGATATCACAAGCATATTTTCTGTTAAGAAGGAAATAGTATGAAGTATGAATTACGGTTACCTAAAGACAGCGTTTCCTGTAAGAGAAGCAAATGACAGAAAATAGGCGTGTACGGTTATTCTATATTTTCACTCATTAAGTTTGCATATGAAGTCCTATCGAATGTGTAAGATCTAGAAAAACTGAAGTGAACGGAGAAGTTCATGGAGGTAGACCTAGGCCCACTGGGGCTGTAGTGCCAAGGGGGAAAAAAAGTTCACTGAGTTTTCTCTGCATTTATGTCCACGAACAGCACGCAGTTTTCCGCATATAACAGATCAACACTGCATTGCTAAAAATACAATATAGTACATTGTATTTTGTTTCCGTGATGAGGAACTGGTGTTACTATTCTGGTATTCTAGAAGCAAGCCCTAATTCAGATAAACAAGCCTGAACACATTTTGTTCCTTATTCCGTATAATTGGCAAAATGAAACGTACTCATATATTTTCTTTGAACTGCTCGGGCCAAAAGCCCCTTACAATTAACCTTGTTTCAATTATGTTGAAATTCTGGAACATATCCTAAAAATATTCATATATATGCTTCGGTAAATGGAAATTATCATCATATCATTACGATTTAGACCCGGTATAGATTGGAGAATGGATTTATTAACCACTTATACACACCACTCGAAACTACAATTAATTAAAGCGCTTTCATTAATCTCCACAATTTACAAATCACGACAGCGCCAGCTAAGCCTTTCCCAGCTTGCCGCCAGCAGGCCGCCCCCTAACAACGGCGTCTAACAGTGGAGATTCTTCGGCTTTCAATGCTCATGCCCTCTTGTCACATCGGCCTGTGCAGAACTTCTGTCAACTGTCAACTCAACTATTGCGCCATCTCTTCTCAGGCATCCTTGCAGAACTCAACTTGATTATCAACCTTCAAATGAACTGGATTGCCCAACTGTCTTCTTTATAACACTTAGGCGCGGACAATATCGAAAACACAATTTCTTCTATTGTTGCGTACGTGTTCGTTTCCGCGGGAACATATATACCGAGCCGTTGCTCAGAAACGATCGATTGTAGTTTCGCCCATTGCATACAAAGCAGTGTAAGGTGCAATATGAAGGAATAAATAATTTGCAGAAATGTTGGGTTTGAGGCTATGAAGGTTATGAAGGGTCCTGTCTTCAGCTGTTGTGAGTAGTTGCTGTTACAAGCTGGCAGCTGAGACACGGGGACAGTTCGGGAACCCGAGTAAGATGAACGTCCTCCTTTGGAAGCCGTTACCAGACAACGACTGGTGAAGACACAGCATACTGAAAAGATTTACGAGTAATAGTGTGTGCTGTAGTGAATTGTAAGTTGTGAGAATTAGCGATAGCACTATAGTTACTCGTAGTTACGTTCCGAAAGGACCCAATGAATAAGATTACCAATCCAAACCCCGTCTATAGTCACTCATATATGTGACAATATATTATTTCACCAGTTTCGTAATATAGCATTATGTTATACCTTTGCAGATGCAGAATGTCAGAGAACAACGCAAGAAACAAATGCAACGGAAAGGGAAACTGCTTAGTCTTCAAGGTAAGGTACGTTTTTGTATAGTGTACTTGTTTTTATCGACTTGGGATGCATTTAGATCAACTGGACATAAAAATGTCCCAGATTCGCATGGATACCATTTGCCTGTTTCCGATATGGAGGACTAACGGCCATGGTAGTTCTGTGCAGCTGTTATATCAGTCCCCATGTTAATAGCCACACTTGCTGTTATAGAACAAAGGGAAGCCATTTTCATCAATCAGGGGTAAGGAAACAACTCCCAGTGCCAACATACGTATTTGTCTGCTGCCAAAATCAGACTCCATTCCCACTTGTTTTGTTCGACGATGTATGACTATGAAGCTAATGATAATTGTGGTATGTTGAATGATGTAAGATATACAAGAAGTACATTTTTTCCCTTGGCACTACAGCCCCAGTGGGCCTAGACCTACCTCCATGAACTTCTCCGTTCACTTCGGTTTTTCTAGATCTTACACATTCGGTAGGGCTCCTTGGGCGGGTGATCAGCTCGTCGCAAGGCCTCTACCTGTACACAAACACAGAAAAACGCACACAC
>NW_019742961.1:2033286-2042772 GCF_002891405.2 Cryptotermes secundus | reverse complement strand
AGCCGCAGTGGGCCTCGGCCTACCTCCATGAAACTCTCCGTTCACTTCGGTTTTTCTAGATCTTACACATTCGGTAGGGCTCGTTGGGCGGGTGATCAGCTCGTCGCAAGGCCTCTACCTGTATACAAGCACAGAAAAACACACACGCACAAACTAAACATACATGCCCTGATTGGGATTCGAACCCACGATCCCGATTTCCAAGAGAGCGAAGACTAAATGCCTTAGACCACTCGGCTACCGTGACCGGTATGAGGTAAATTACTACCAGGAAAAATACTCTTTTCAGTATAACTGATGTCGAATCATGTGATGTATGTATGCAAGATTAAGCGTTTTTATCATCCAAATTTACAGCCACGTTACGAATATTTTTATACATTTCAGAGAGTTGCCTGAAGTGTCAAAGGCTGCGTCCGGTTTATTTACGTTCAATTATTTTGTGTACTATAAACTTTCTCTGAATTATGTAATTCTACTCAGCACTGGTCCACAATAACCCTGACTTTACATTGTACGAGTACTAAAGAATACACCACATTTAAGAGAACTGAATAATATATATATTATATCCATAAATACCACTATTTGCGATACGGTGTTTATTTATTGAAGTAGAATGAAAAATTGCTGATGACTCTAAGCAGTACACTATCTACACCCCTCTAATTAACATATCCAGCAACAGAATTTATAGCACTCTGCAGTGTACATCTTCCTCCACAATTCATTACCTTTATCAACCAGAGATTTATAACCACTGTAAATTAACCTCAAGAGGGATGAAAAACTCCGAAGATTGCACTTCGAACCAATATTCGCCAGACTGTTTTTTGTTTTCCGCTTTTGCTAAACTTAACCACCAATACTGATATTTTTTTAATTCGCTTAGTGGGGGGGGGTGTAGTCCAACTGGGTCCACTCGGCACTGGGGCCACTGATTGGCCTATTGTACCTGCCCCGGGGGATTATGTTGATGGAGAATTTTGTGGAATGAAGATTGGCAGGGGAAACTGAAGTACATTTGGCGCCCGACATGTAAAATGCAATATTACAATGTAGTTACTTCATTTTTGATTTAGACGTCCGGCTGCCTCCCACCACGCATCCACATGGGTTCTGGTTGGTACACGCAAACACATACCAGTAGCTTTTTCAAATTTTTATGTCTAATATCAGAATGAAAAGTTACACGTTTTCAGCAGTGACAAATTTTGTTTGCTGAAGTTTTAAAACAGTTTACTTTATCTTGAAAAACAGAGATATATAAGAATGAGACTAATGTGCCAAATTATGACATCCGAGTACTTACATAAGAAACTTACTACAATTCTTTGGACTGTCAGTCGCTGTACTTTTCTGCAGACCGCATTAGTGACTCCCCTTTTGGACTCACCCCTAGCACTCCCTTTTGCTGCAGATCACTGCAGTTGTCTTTATCCCATTTCTGTATCAGAATTTTGCGTACACTCATCTTCGTATCCAATCGCATTTCCGCTGTTCTTTCCCTGTTTCCTTTCATCTCTCTGTAGAATGGTTTCCTCCCAATTTCCCAGAAAATATAGTCTCTCATCCCTTTATGCTTCCGTTTGTTTTTCTTCCCTCTTCCACTTTTCCTGCACGTATTACTCTTCCACTCTGATTGACTATCTTCTTTCTTTTCTGCACTATTTCTTGTACTTTCATTCCACTTGTCTTCCACGTTTCGTCTCGCTCAGCGATGGCGAATCATGACCACTTTACGTGAAACGTCAGCCAAGAATACGAAATTGTTCTCTGAAGAAAACACCAATAAGCAAAATGCACCCTCCAAACTACTGTGCTATTTCTTTGTACCATATTCGCTTCAAAACAATACAACACTGAACAGGGGTTTCCAGTCCATGTATCACCATCCCAATGTCAGTGATGTGGAAATATATTTTGCGACACAGAACTAACAAATTTAGTTAAATGCTACCAAATATTTTTCCTCTTTTTTTTAAACTTTATTAAGTCTATAAAATAAGTTTAGGTTTCAGTTAAGTACAATGTAGAGCCAATATTACGCATGTAATGTTTTGTTACCATAAGAATATTTCGGGGGTTTACTCAGCCTCTAACAGAAATGAGTACCAGGCATTAATGAAATAATTTTCTTGGGGAGTAAGGCGCGGCCGGCGCGTAAGGCTGACAACCTTACCGCCATCTTTGAGCCGATTGTCAAGGTAATGTGGGACCCTTAACGTCTCACAACCCTATGGGCCTTCACGGTCTGTTACAGGGATAGCTTTACTTTACTTTTTTTACTTTTAAGAATATTTCGGTCGCCTGTGTTGCTTACCGTCTTCTTTTTTTGGTTTCTTGCTTGGTTTATTCTCCAGCAGTGAAACTGGAGGTCAAATGTTCTTCCGAAACTACTAAAAATTTTCGAACTCTACAGTATTATAATTCGGAATATTGTATTCGTCATGATCACTGTCGTGAGAAACATAAATCCTAATCTGGTTACATTAGCTCGGAGGAAATTTCCTTAAATGTAGATTCTGAGGATTTCGTGAGTATTATGTACCTAATATATCTGATAATAATAAATTAATGTTATTGTTTATATCGAACTGCATATATGTTACACTCATGTACAGTGTTTCGCTGGCACCTTCGGTATTTTCAGATAGTTTCAAATCCTGACTCTCTCATATATAAATCTATTTAAGATTAAAATAAAATTAAAACGTTCTTAAATTATTATATCTAAAATAAAATACATATTTATATGTTTATTTTTTAACATTGTTTCAGGGAGTTTATAATTCAGCAATATAATAGACGTAACAATCGAATTATATATTTAAGAGCCAGCGTTATATAATTGAGATTTTATAAAAATTCCCTTGGATTAAGTACTTCGGTATGATTTTTACGGATTCATAGGAAGGTAGGTTATTGGATGAAGCAAATTATAATTTTGAAAAATAAAATTTTACCACCAGTATAACCGTCACACTTTGTATTCTCGATATACTGTATTTCGTAGAGGAATTCTTCGGATATGATGTATGTTTACAACCAAACCATACTCTATTTTGAAATTTAAGTGTCAACAGATTTGAAAAGCTGCAGAATGTGTAATTCGGAAACGAGCTCTTTCTTATAAAAATTACTTCCTTAATTAAACGTAAATTGTTTTTCATTAAATATAACACTCATAATCGTTACTATTTTATTATAAACTATAGCTTTTTGCTTTTCTTAAAATAATTCTAGAACCTTGACCCTGTCTGAACTTCATATATTTAGAGGAAATTTTGGCTCAGATCAAGGTGGCCGGGGCGTCATGCTGACAATTGGTGCTCAGTTATCGTACTGCCGAGATACAACAGTTATCTGCTATAAGCCATGGAGAGCAGCTGAAGCTCAGTTTTGGTTTTGCTGCTCAACAGGCAGCCCCTCAGTAACGTGCCTGGTAAAGAGTTTTTAAATTATGCAAACCGTTACGTACTTTTTTTACACTGTCCCGTCCTTAGATCCATTCGTGTTACTTCTACTTCCAATTTTGTTACTTGCATACTTACGTACTCACTTCGTCTCTCAATTATTTTCTTGCTTTCATCTCCCCTCATACTTCGTTCCCTTTGTTCCCTTTCATCTCTGAAAGCTCTATACTTGTTTGTAAGTCACTTCATTGTTTCTCTTTTACGTCTCATTCTTTTCCTTTACTATCCACTACTGTGCGCTACAGTTTCGTACAGCAATCGCTACGTTTTCCACCTTTTCTTTTCTTAAAGAGTTTCAATGTCATAAGGAAATGTTGATATAATCTTAGAGTGCTCTTTCTTGATACTGAAACCGTGTATCAAGAAATCGCCTATCCAGAAACGTAACGTCTTGCTCAGGTCAGCAGTTATGTATAAGTCTTCCGTTTGAAAGAACCCCTATTTCATGCAACCACGTGATCTGCCAGTATACATCCGAAAGCGAGATCGAAGCCAAAACGGGGAACGGAGTTTTATTTACAGCCATTGTTTCGATACCCGCCAAAACATCGTGACATAATACTGCGGTTGGAATTGCCTGATCTGATGTTACGACCGTAGGCCACAGACAATGAGGAAGGGCTTGTGTGCGAATAAATTGCTGGTTTTACAGATAAAGCTATAATTTAATACAGGTTTTTTATTCGGAATTCAAGTCGCTTTCTCTCTGCTTTCCTTTTATAAGATGTTTTATCTTTGTTTTTCTTTTATTTCTTTCGTGTTTCTATCCATTACTTATAAGTCACTTTATCTCTACTTTCATTTTATTTTTTGTGCATCTATCCATTACTTATAAGCCGCTTTCTCTCTGTTTTTCCTTTTATTTCTTTCATGTTTCTAACCCTTGCATATAATTCGCTTTCTCTCTACTTTCATTTTATATCTTTCGTGTTTTCATACATTACTTATTAGTCGTTTTATCTCTGCTTTCCTTGTGTTTCTTTCACAGTTTGTATATTCCATTTTTATACCTGATCAGTAAGGCCCGGATTTTGATGACATGAAAATACTTAAAAAATGACCTATAAAATGACAGAAAAAATCCGGAAAAATGACCCAAAGGAGAAAGAGAAAGAGAAAGAACGCTTCACTTCCATATTATTCGCATTTCAGGTAATATATGAAGAAAAATTCCCTAAAATGGCCAAAAATGTAAAGAAATACCCTTAAAGTCCAAAAATTTACCAAGAAATTACCTCCACTTTGAAAAAAATGACCTTAAACCTAAAAATGTCAAAAAATGACAAAAAAAAATACCTATAGAATTTATATTTCTGTAACCAACAGCTCATATCCGAGATTTATATATTTAAGAGCATCGCATAGGATACAAGGATACAAGATGACACGTCATCAAAATCCGGGCCCTGCTGATCAGTCTTCCTCTCTCTTGTTTCCTTCGCCTTGTACATGTGTCGGTAACTGCAGGTTACTGCCATACGACCTTTTGCATTTTACTAATTTTATGTAAGACTCCGTTTGAAATCTCACAACTCTAACCTTAATCATGATTTTTCATTCCTCGTTCATTTCACATGTAACGAGCGATTCCGTCTCTTGTTCGCTTACCCGTGCCGAAATCAGTTCCGCAGTGCATACGTCATTTCTTTCCTGAGCGCTGCTTGAAATCAACCAGTGAAGTGATGAAAGAGCACAAGAGACCCAGAATGAAAGCACTGATGGGGCTTTACAACAATTTCTTTCTCTCTTTTTACTTTCCCAAAGTCTCACTAAAGGAAAGGTCACTCACTCAGCGTCCGTTCCACTGATTGTGCTAATTCGTTGAGCTTGCACTGCGGGGAACCACCTCGAACAAAAGAAAATCCCAGGTCCCTCCTAAACCTCGCCCTGGTCTATCGCCGTAACTATCCGCTCTCAAAAGACTTCCCACATTTTTATTCTTTCTTTTGTTAAGCTGAATCATGCAAGGTCAGGGATTCTTTTATAGCACGCGCGTTTCTTTTTCTGTATTATAAAAATAGAAGTTTATAATAAGTACTTAATTTTACTGTTAACATTAGAAGAAATATTATGATATACAAAGCAATTATTTAGCCATTTTTTGCGAAGTTGTGAGGTGTTACTTCACAACTCATATTAATATGTGAGCTGTGGAATTTCAAAATAAATGACTGAAGATTATGTTTAGATAATGAGTATGAAATTTAGATTGAAGCTTCTCATTATGGGGCTTACGTGAAGAGAAGTCTCATTTTCTTGAGCTCTTCTGTTGGAAGTGCAAGGAGAGTTAAACCAAAGAACGTACTCCAAGTTCGACATGATGCTTAGACTAGTAAAGTAGTATAAGGGTAGGAAGCGCGAGACGAGAACATTTTTCATCACATCCCTAGGTCCATAGATTTACAGATTACCTAAATAACTGAGTCCACAGGAAGGAACTCATCTTGAGAAGCTACTAGTCGTTCACCTAATCAAGAAATTGACCACTTCTTATAGTACCCGAACGTTCCTTACAATTTTTGCAATTGTTTGAATCCTGCTCTGTACTAGATAATTTCAGTGTACATACCTAAGCGCTATATATTTATGACTTTTTTAATATTATATTCCAGTCTACACCAAATTCTTTCAAGTGGACAGTTGTCTTCAAATGTTTCGACAAAAAATCACATTAATATCTCATTTCCCTTTCCGTATTATGTGCTCCTCCAATTTAAGTTTCCTGCTTTTAAGCACAATAATAATATTCAGTAAAGTATGTAAATTCTGAATCTCCTCTTTCTAAAATTTCTTCCATCTCCAGCTACGTCTGCCATTTTGGGCCAACATGTTACCTTCAGCACCTCACTCTATGCTTAGTCTACACAATTCCATAAACTTACAAAAGACAAAATTTCCAAAATTACCTGACTTGTCTGAAATACTTTCCAGTACTGCTGGGAGCTACATTATATCGCCGTAGGTGCTGTACAATTGCGGCAGAGTAAACGAACGAAAATACTGAAGTGTCTACAAGAACTTGATTGTGCTACAAGCGTTGTCTTCTCAAGCAAATGGTAAGAATGCGGAAGTGATGGAAAGCGAACAATCTAAACAAAGGAACTAAAAGTAACTAATACTAATGAAGTCAAGCACAGGAGCACAGCTGTAAATATGATGTTCCTGGTCGTACATCGAAGCAGGCTGCCACCCTGTATGTGAGACTGAATCATTTCATTTTTAACGCTGTTTTCCATTAAACATCTCTTCATACAAATAAGTTACAGTTAAAGTTCCTGTGTTTAATTAATTATGTACTATGCCATGAAGACATATAGAAAAGTGGACGTATAACTCCACGTTTCTTGACCTCGGCACTAGATAGAACTGAAAGGTTAGCATCACACCCCTGACGCTTTAACCCCCGGGCGTGTTTTCACTGTACCCACTGGATATGAGGCTAGGTGAACCCCAGAGCCGGTCTAGACAATGCGATACGAAATGTAAAATTCTGTGAGATACATTTTCTGGGAAGAATATATGTAATGTATATGTCAAGATATGTAAATATCTATATATTTGTACCCTTACTGATTTTACTGCATTTATGGACCTATCATACTGATATGTATTTTCCCTAATCAGTGGTTTTAATGACGAACGCAAATCAGTCCACTTCCCTAGGCAACTTCCCTGTGTATTTTGTTCTTGTATATTAGGATGGATGATTACTGTGCGAAAGTGTTATATTATCTGGTAATCAGCAGTTACGCATGAATAATGGATTTATACCGGATGTCCCAGGAGGAAAGATTAATATACTGGGAGGTCATAGTATCGGTAATTCTAAGCAAAAACTCCGTGGTTTTAGTCCGCAAGCGAAGTATACCGACCGAGCGACCTCCGCTTATCGGCAAAGTTAGTGCCAACTTTAGCGGATAGAGGGTCGGTGTTTTATTTTATCAAAACTGTAACCGCACAATTAAGGAAATATTATCAGTAAATACAGAACGTAAAAGTGTATTTACTGCAAGAATATTCATTATGTATCAGTGATAATTAGATTGTGCTGGACTCGGCGTGCTCGCAGCCGTGACTATGCGCAGTGACGATGTTTAGTTGATAGATGTTCGACGAAGTTGCGGAGAAAAATATTGTCTCCTTCATCAGGGTGAAGTATGTGTTNCTCCGTGGTTTTAGTCCGCAAGCGAAGTATACCGACCGAGCGACCTCCGCTTATCGGCGAAGTTAGTGCCAACTTTAGCGGATAGAGGGTCGGTGTTTCATTTTACCAAAACTGTAACCGCACAATTAAGAAAATGTTATCGGTAAATACAGAATGTAAAATTGTATTTACTGCAAGAATATTCATTATGTATCAGCGATAATTAGATTGTGCTGGATTCGGCGTGCTCACAGCCGTGACTATGTGCAGTGACGATGTTTAGTTGATAGATGTTCGACGAAGTTTCGGAGAAAAATATTGTCTCCTTCATCAGGGTGAAATATGTGTTAAGCAATTAGAAAGAAACAAGCAATAGGCTTGGTAAGTGGAGCTAGTTCGTAGAAACTTGTAATTTTATGATAATATTTCTTGATGAATTCAAAAACAGGATAAAACACTAAATATATCGTCTTTTTTTAAACCGATGAATCCAAGAACAGGTTCATTAAGTACATACTGTATACGATGCACAAATGCGTAATTATACTTTACTGAATTGTCCGTTCTTCTAACAACGTGCGGTGCCGAGAAATATCTATTTCATTAGTACAGTAAGTCTATATGAGATGTTTGTCCCTCANATATTGTCTCCTTCATCAGGGTGAAATATGTGTTAAGCAATTAGAAAGAAACAAGCAATAGGCTTGGTAAGTGGAGCTAGTTCGTAGAAACTTGTAATTTTATGATAATATTTCTTGATGAATTCAAAAACAGGATAAAACACTAAATATATCGTCTTTTTTTAAACCGATGAATCCAAGAACAGGTTCATTAAGTACATACTGTATACGATGCACAAATGCGTAATTATATTTTACTGAACGGTCCGTTCCTCTAACAATGTACGGTACCGAGAAATATTTATTTCATTAGTACAGTAAGTCTGTATGAGATGTTTGTCTCTCAGTTACTCAAAAACCTTTATTAAAAACCAGTGTTAATATTTCCGTGTCATTGTTCACAGACAAGCTGCTTAACTGAGAAACAAAGTGTTATCGAGAAATGGTTTAGGGGTGAACACTTTTATTGTATTCAAGAGGTGTTTGCTTCGATTCTCGATCAAAACGCGAGATATACTGACAGATTTTATGTGCAGTTTTCCTTAGTCCCATCAGGAAAATTTCGAGGTACGAGTGTTACCTGAATTAAGACACGACACATCTGTCCATATTCTTCCAATTCCTATCGATCTATCGTTCTATATATCGACTCTGTACGTGTATTTATTTATTGATAACATCGTGAAATAAACCACACGAAAAACACAACGAGTTTAACTTACATTTAAACGTCCCCATTTCGAATCTCTACATGAGTTTGGCTGCACGCCAACTGAATGTTCGTTGTTTCTTCAATCTGTCGAGTTCTGCCCCGAAATTTCCAATAGGTCCTAAGAGCTTCCGCCCACAATTCGCCGCTAATAATAGTAACTTAAATCTATTCGTTCAACGCTACATAATTTTTAAATCTTACACTAACCAGCCAGCCAATTCTCATAACATGACTAGAAGTTTGGACACTAATATTATTTTTTTATTGCTAGTGGGGTGGGACTAAGTCCCTTGTTCTGCGGCCACTTCTGGCCTATTGTACCAGCCCCAGATGATCGGTGAGGGTGATTGTGGAGTAATTGGTGGAATGAAGATTGGCAGGGGAAACCGAAGTACTCGCAGAAAACCTGCCCCAGCTCTACTTTGTCCACCACAAATCCCACTTGACCAGACCCTGGATCGAACCCGTGCCGCTGCGGTGGGAAGCCAGCGACTAACCTCTTGAGCTATGGCGCGGCCCTTATGTTAATAGTAT